>NC_041214.2:51229847-51299210 GCF_002837175.3 Physeter macrocephalus | reverse complement strand
CTCAGCGGCCATGGCTCACGGGCCCAGCCGCTCCGCGGCATGTGGGATCCTCCCGGACCGGGGCACGAACCCGTGTCCCCTGCATCGGCAGGCGGACTCTCAACCACTGCACCACCAGGGAAGCCCCATGTGTTCCTTTTTTAATGGAACTTCATCTAGTGTTTGAAACATCTAAACCATTAATGGCAAAATGTTTATTTTTCTCTCTCTTCATGTATATTTCAAAATTTCCCTAAGAAAACATAAAATAATAACATCACAGATATAAGCAGAGTGACTAAGCTTCCAAATACATTCTTTCAACCACAGGTTTCTAAATGACTGTCTATAACACACATCCAAATACTCCAGATCCAGTGGCACTCAAAACTGGCTCAGGTGAAATCCAGGTGTTTGGACAGATATTCCTAATAATTAACATATTTCCTTTCAGTAAATCAGGATTTTGAAAAAGGTATTAATTTTGATCTATGGGTTTTGTTGGTTAGTGTGACGCTCCAGACTGCTCTTGGAACATTTGTTTCAAGGACTGTTAATAGGTATTCTGGGCAAAAAGCATTCTGTGGTCAAAAGTTTGAAAACCTTGGTTAAACAAAGTTAAATAATTTACTTACTGCAGCCACTCCTCAGTCCCTTTAATATGCTAAGGTAGATACTGAAGTACCATGATGAGGACTAGAAGGTACCCTTCTAAACCTATGACAGTGCTCTCCCTTTTACCCATGAAGACCTATTAACATCTCTCACTAAACACCCCGGCAACTATGAGGGAGAGAAAATATTTCCCACCCTCCACCCCAATGTTCATAATTTGTGAAGTGAATCATGTTCTATTTGAAAAAAGAAAAAAAAAAAGTCATATACCAACTGATGGTGCCATGGAGCACATAACTTGTAAAAAGCAGTATGTTCCTTTAAAAATTCCTAAAAAGCTTCCAAAACCCTAATTTCTTGCTTAATTTCAAGTTAGGATTAGGATGCCTAATTTCAACCTAACTAGTAGGATGTAGTCTTAAATGGAGCATACAATTTTAAGTGTGAAATGGGAAGACAATAAAATGTAGTTTACATCACATTTGAACACTACTTTGTTTAAAATTATTTATAGTCAAAAGGAATACTTAATCCAAAATTTTAAAAAACATTTCTGGGAAATTCTTCAAAAAAGAAAAACACTGAAAACTGGAACCCCTATACCTAAATTAAATTTCACATCAAGTTGCTTTAAACAATTTTTCCTTAACTTTAGGAGAATCTGATGTTATCACTGAGTGGAGAGATATTAACCTCCTTCTCCCTGTTAAGATCATTTCCAGTTTCTAAACAGATTTTCCTATTTTAAGTTTATTTCCCAGTAACTGTTCCTAATTATGAGTTAACAAATCCTCAGTATTTTCTTTATGGAGTTCTTAGAAGAGCAGTCATTATGTTACTAACATACATTATAATATAAACAGCCAATGCTTTTTGCTATTAAAGTATCAGATTTTATTCTGGACATCTCTCTAGAAATTTCTGTTTACTCCTGTATTATTAAGACTTCATAGATAATGATTTGCATGAGAAAGACATCTAAAACTGCAGCTTTTGCTACATTCTCTGTGTACTTCAGTCCTTTGGGCATTAAGAAATTTTTATTACAAATCATAATTTACTACAATCAACTGTTCTGTGGATTGATGTATCAAAGTACTGTTTTAGCTCTATTTGATTTTCAATATGCTTTAGTAGACTTGACAGAGACAAAACAACAAATCTGAAAAACATTAAATTATCTTTTTCTAAGATTAATTTTACCACCTGTTCTCCCTTAAACAGGGAATCCTTAAAAAGTCCAAAGCTGGGACTTCCCTGGTGGCGCAGTGGTTAAGAATCCACCTGCCAATGCAGGGGACATGGGTTCGAGCCCTGGTCCGGGAAGATCTGACAGCCGTGGAGCAACTAAGCCCGTGCACCACAACTACTGAGCCTGCACTCTAGAGCCCGTGAGCCAAAACTACTGAAGCCCATGTGCCACAACTACTGAAGCCCACGCGCCTAGAGCCCATGCTCCGCAACACGAGAAGCCACAGCAGTGAGAAGCCTGCGCACCACAAAGAAAAAAGTAGCCCCCGCTCGCCGCGACTAGAGAAAGCCTGTAAGGCAATACACAAATAATTAAGCAGATGTAGTCCCTGGCTTCCAGGGCTTCAAGAGGGAAATAACTAACAAAATCTAAAACCAAAGAAGCAGTACATTTGCCTATCTAAACTCATCAGTGGCAAGTACACTCTGGGAATGAGAGGACAAAGAATAGAATGAGAGGACAAAGAATAGAATAATGCAGCATTATGGGAGAGAAGATGGCTACTCCTCCAGGAATGGATAAAGGTCAGGAAAAGTAAGAGGCTTTCCAGTATCAATCCAAGATAGCTTTCTGTAAGAGAAAGAATTTTAGGAATAGTTTAATAGGAAATAATTACCAGTAAGTGAAGGTTGTGTGGAAGAACAAGAAAAAAAGAGTTCTTCAAGCATTTTGCTTGAAGGGTAGGGACAGGGAAGGACAGGAACAGAGAGCTGGAAAAGGAAACCTAAACAAGGGTACATAAGAGATGAGAAAATGTGAACAGGGTATATAACAGACACTGTGAGAGAGATGTCGGGCCATGAGTTAAGGAGGTAAGTCCAGGGTCTCAGAGCCTTAAATAAAGGTTGGAATTTAGAGTATTGAGCAGATTGTGGTAAAAGGGCAAAGTAGTAAATACAGGATGTGTAAAAACTGAGCAACAGAGACAGTGCTAGAGATGGGGGTGGAGGTGGGGAGGATTGGGCTTCGTAAAGGCAAGATGCAATCATCCTGGCAGATGAGAACCCTATCTGACTTACTGGTAGCCCTACTGAGGGATGGCCAGAAAAGAGTGAGTATGGGAGATAGCCACTGTGCAGTAGGATTTAGATTTGGTTAAATATATCATGTGGCTACAATCAATCAATCTGGACTCACCCAAAATATAACCTTATCATGATGAATTAAAAAAAATTGTGAACAGATTGCTGATTTTTGCTTTGATGGGAAGAATGAACATGAACTGCTGAAATATTAACAATTCTGTGTCCACATGCTTCACCAACAAACATACCACCACATATATAAGAATCCAGATACAAAACTAGTTAAAAATTCTGAAAAGGACACCCATTCTCATAAATTTAGATGCTTTCTAACAATGGTTTTCTTCCTACTTAACAAATACCTTGACATACCAACATTTCCAACATATATTATCAACACATAGAGCACCAACACCCACACTAAGTCAGAAAGTCTGCCCCACACACCATCATTTCTTTTATGTATATTTCAGATACTAAAAAGTAAAAAGGGCCTGCGATATAAATAACAGTGCTGTAATGAAAACCAAAACTATTAAAGAATAGTTGCTGAATGAAACAGAAATTAGTCAGGACATGATCTCTTCGCTGGATAAATAGTTCTTGGGACTATGCATTTGGGAGCTCAGGAAAGTGTAACCGTTTTAGGCAATTTCTCTATAAACTGTTTGAAACCAAGAAAGAAATGTGACAACTGAAAACAAACAAAAGTAATCTTAAGTAGATACACTGATTAGGCACTGGACTACATATTGGGATAAGAAGATGAAAAAGGCAAAATACCCAAAAGTCAGTGGGGAGAGAGAGAGACAAGCAAGCCCTGTGGCACAGTGTGAAATGTGGCACAAAGGTGTTCTGGAACAATCCAGAGGCAGAGGGCCTAACTCTGCTGGGAAAGGGGTCACGGCAAGGTGGTCAAGGAAGGTGTCCCAGAATGGATGAAATGGGAGCCAAGTTTGGCCAGCCACCAGGCAGACAATGAGAGGCAGGACACCACATGCAGAGTGACTGACATGTGTAGAAGCCAACCAAGCAAGGGACAAGAGACCCAGAGTGAGCAGCACATGCAGTTCATGTGGGAGGTCAGGGTGTATGTGTGTGTGAGTGGGATGATAAGAGATAAGACTGGACTGGATAGGCTGGCTGGGGCCAGATAATGAAGAGCTTTGTTTGCTAGGTTACGAAGTTAGGACTTGATTCTGTGGGCAGCAGGAATCACTGGTGGGTTTCAAAAAGGGTCAGACTTGCCTTTTATAAATGTCACTCCAACAGTAGTGGTATGGAGGACTGATTTGTTTATTTTTGGTAGAGGAAGGTGGGGGAAGGGTGGAGACGGGCCCTTATTTGCTAAATATTTATTAGCATGTTTATTATTAATATTTATTACTCTATGCTTAGCCACCTATAGCTACTAGAACTGCATATAAGGCAAATGATGGTAGAGAACTCAGGAGGTAACAGTGGGGATGATTTGAGGGTATTTAAGAGTTAGACTCTAACTGCACGGAGGGGCTGAAGGGAGTAGAAAGGGTCCAGGATGTGTCCCATGTTTCTGATCTGGATGACTGGATAATGGTGCCATTAAATGAAACAGGAGTCACAGGAGACAGAAAACATTTAAGTGGGAAGATGATGCAAATAAGATATAGAACTCAGACTTTATCAAAGGTCAATTAAGTATAAAGTTTTCTGGACGCTACTCTGTACAGTTTTAACCAGGTGGGTTAGACTTCGGAACCTTGGCTTCCTGCCTATAAAAGTTAACTGGTTTCTACAAGGATAAACCTGTGACCTCAAACTAATCAACACCCACCCTCATCAGCTGGATTAATCAGACACATTTATTACTATGATGTAAAGTGAAAATGTCTCCCCAAACTTAGGGTCATAATGATAGAAGGATAAAGATCAAATGCAATATGGAGAGTATTTAGGCTCTTCTGCTACAGACTTGAGACAGGCATGACAGATGGGGTATGTTTGCTGCCGCTAAAGAAATTTCACAGGCGCACGAAATATAGCTGGCTTTTGATACCTGGCTTTGATGTTTCCAGGAACTCATTTAGCAATGTTGGAATATCTGGCAGCTTATAGATCCCTTCAAATATGTTACAAGGTGATGAGAATCAAAGCCATGGCATATATAATACCAACATACTTTGTGACAGCGGTGTAGTTATTAAACTTCAGAGGACTATGTACTCTTTCTGCTTTAGAAGCATAGTAACTGTCATTTATTCTGTTACTAATTAAGACTTTTGCTAACACTGACTCGAATAAATAGCACAAAGCTATTTGGGGAGGCAATAAAAATTATCTATAAAATTATCTATCTCCGTATGTTGCCTATATACAAAGCAATATCTTTCAATATGTACCAGAGGTTAAAATTCTCTACTTAACTTCTACACTATGACATTGGGCCCTGGTAACAACTGGGTTTTCCCCTTTGTATCCAGAAGTAGTTGTAGACACAGACATACCTACAAATCAAAATTGGGAGTTTTTTTTTTTTTTAATTATTTTGCAAATGGTCCTCAGTACTTATGAGTTGACTC
Organism: Physeter macrocephalus; assembly: GCF_002837175.3. NCBI lineage: Eukaryota > Metazoa > Chordata > Mammalia > Artiodactyla > Physeteridae > Physeter > Physeter macrocephalus. The sequence continues at coordinate 51,293,781 of NC_041214.2, read as the reverse complement.
ATAAAGAGAAACACAACAACACTTGTTGACTCACAATTAAACCTGCCCAACTCTAAGGAGACCCTGACCTATTCAAGGCAGGATTACTGAGATTTAGATCACTCCGTAAAACAATTAACATTAAACCTGGTTGATAGATTTACCTCAAAAGATTTCTGGGTAGGTAAAAATATCCCGTACTTTAAGAGTCAATGAGTTTCTGGGGATCAACTTTCTTAGGGCAAACTTCTGGCTGTGTGTGCTGCTCTCTTGGTCCCTCCTAGGACATCTTCGAAACAGGTGAATGAGAAGGCAGTAAGTTAATGAGTGGATGCTGTGTGGAACCACATTTATTTGTAAACCCCATGTTTGATTTACAAATTGTCAGACATATAATCTGAGGTATTAAAGTGATTCTAGAAGTGAACACAGTGAAATAAAAACAAGAGGATAAGAAATAGGAGAAAAAAGGCAGCCAGGTAGGCTTTCTAAATGAAAGGATACTTGTTTTTAAGCTTTTATTATTCTATATTCTCCAAAAGCATATGGGGAACTAAACACGTGTAACAGTTTATTCTCAAAAAACTCTGTACTAAGACACGGCCATCTGAGTACACCTGTTTCCTAAATCCCTAAATATATCGTACATTGAAGTCCCCTGTACCCCATGCAACCACTTAAAGCAAATTATAATAGCCACCTGAGGAAGAGAACCTACTAAAACACTGTTACGTTGGGCTTTTTTTTTTTAATTACAAAACTATCAGTTCAAAGCAAAGACTACATAAGAACTTTTTAATACAATGTGGATAAGCCTAAAATCTTTCATAAATAAAAATTATGCTTATGAGATCAGAAGATCTCACTGCTATCTATTTATGGAGACACGGGCTTAAATTTTGCACACTGAAGACATCAAAAATGTCATACAGCCTTAACTTTTATCCCAGTTCAGTCACATGTCCTGAGACTCCTAGAAGGTAACTTAAGTGAGACATACCTCTCAACCATGGCCTGAAAAGGAAGTGAAACAACTTCTACAAGAACAGCTGGGATAGAAAGCACACAACAGATTAAAAAGAAATGTATCATGCTTTATACTACCTTAAATTATGCAGTTATTGCTTTTTATGAAGATGAGTAAATATTCCCTTTAAGTGAAATATTTTTAAAACTGAGAGGTTTCTATCAAGAAAGGAGGTTACCTGTCTCAAAGTGGACAATAAAAAATGTCTGTTGTGTTCTCAGCTGATTAATTAAATTTTGTTTATATGAAATTTGACGTTTAAAGTGGGCTGAAATATATTTACTTATGAAACTTTTCTACATAATTATAAAATCAGTTGCACGCAAATGCTAAAATTTCTTAAAAATAATTGTTTTCAAATAACTTCAAACAATTTGGAACTCATTTACACATAAATGAAATACTAATTATAAATAACTATCATAAAATATATCCCCTAATAACCCCTAGTAAGATACAATCTATTAGCTTATTTCTGAATTGACTTTTAAAATTATAAACAAATCCTTTTTATTTAAAATTTTGCCTTGTCTTTTTCCCCAATTAGTACAGATAAACTAACTGATAAGTGACCAAATCAAAAATATACTCATTGATGGCTTATCATGAGAACCCAGATATAAGTAAGAGGCTCTTAAGTATGAAAGACTTAAATGTATACAAACTATATAAAGAATTTAACACTGTCTGAGAGTTTTTAAAGCAAATTTCCAAATGAAAAATAAAGACTTCCTACAGAAAACATATTAAGAGAATTTTTTTTATTGTCTAGGTTTTGTAAACTATGACCACAAAACCTTTCAAAAGGGTCTTAAGTCAGTAAACTTTTCCTAGGGGAGAGAGATTCTACAAAGCCAAGTTTCTCTTTCAATTTTATCAATTAGTTAAGACAGTCTAAATTAATTTTTAATAAATTAATTGTATCAATAGAAGACTTTACACAAAGTTTTTGATGTGTGGCAGCATTTCTGACAATCGGAACATCAGAAGGCAGGCAAGCAAAGTTCCTCCTGTTTCACATACTCTACCTCACCCCCATTCAACGATGTCTTTCTTTTATTACCTTGGAAGGCAAACCTGGTATTTCTCCTGTGCTTATTTTTATTCTCACAATGCCTGGAAATGAAAGAGCGAAGCCAGGTGACAGTCAGAAACCAAAGACCAACCGCAGCAGGAAATTACTTAAAGTATTTTGTGCCATTTGCCCTCCCTATGCCCAGATCAGCTGCAGGAGCTTTGAAGATCACAGGGTACAGGCAAGATTCTGAAAGCACATGTACTACACTGCAAGCAAAGTTCACCCTGGGACCCCTACCCCTGCCATTCTTCCCTGACTATTCAGTGCTGGTAAAAACCTAGAGCAAAGAAAGTCACACAAACTCTATGGCTATATGTCAAATGAGAGGGACAATTTAAGAATCTCTTAATCCAAAAAGGAAACAAAAAATTAATGTAACAAAGAAATTCCTGTAAATGTGGCTTAAACTAAACATTTAGTTTATGAGAAGTGCTAAGTTTCAACATAAGACTATTCACAAATCCTTCCTTAAGCTCAGAAGCAATAGCACCAAAAAAGGATATCTATTTGCATAAAGAATACAAATTTCCCGATCTCTTTCTCAGATAACTTAGTCACGAAGGATTCTAATACACCCCTCACACATTTTGTGGCACACATACTCGCAAATCACTGGTTTCTGTAGAATGTGAAAAGAAACACTTGCTCCAGCATTCCCACTCTCATACATGCTTATCCTTTCATTGTGATGACCATGCAAAGGTTCTTTACTGGTCAAGTGGGTGTACCAGTAAGTAAACAGCAATGGCAGAGAAAGATGGAAGAGACAAACACATTTTGCGGCGTGGTCACGGCAAATAGGAATGCTCAGTTAACTCCCTTCTATGCTTGTCGTAGCAACAGCGACTGGACAGGTCAGCAAGGAAAACTGGAATTTTCATAATCAGCAGTTTATTAATATAAGCAACTTCTAAAATTTGAGTGCCTGATCACAGAATTAGTCATATTTATTTAGAACAAGGCTGCAATACTATCTTTTGCACAAATCAAATATATATCAAAACTACCAAGCTAAATAAGTGGAATTTATTTTTACCTAAAATCATTTATTTTCAAAGATTTCAAAATGTATTTCAGAACCTATCCCTTGTAATTTAAAATCCCCCTATTAACAAGGAATTCATCTACATTAGAAATCTGAGGCTTTCAGTTAATGTGTTGGGGACTGGGCTGGATTATGTTTAACACTTACAGGGATTTTAAATAGAGGCAAGTCTGTGCAGTATGATCCCTGGTCCCTAGAAAGCACTGCCATAAATACAAAAATAATATTTGGTTTTGTTAAGGGAGTTCCTTCATATTTAAAAACGTGACTTGTTTGCTCCTAGAAATGAACTTTAATTAGAAATATTTTATTCTTTTGTACAGTTTCTGTTTATGGTGTTGCAAAGTACAGTTCACCTCAAGGGCTTAAGCTATTACCTAACGATTTCAAGCCCAGAATGAAACACAAAATGGCTCAATCCTCAGCACTCTGGTATCTTCCAAAGATACAAATATCATTCATATTCACTTCCTTTTAGCTTAAGACTCTCAGACTTATTTAAAGAGAAACTCTACTGCTTTTACAAAGGGAGTTTCTTGCAAAACTTTACCAGTGTCCAATTTGAATCAGCCTTACAGAAAGTTGTTCCAGGATAATCAAGAATCATCTTGTAACTCAAAAGTACTTAAGCTTTCCTTCCACAAAAAGGCAACTACAACTCACAAACAGGATACTGGTAATTATCAAAGGTTGATGACCTAGGTTAAGAGGATCTCAGGTCCTATTTTAAATGTGATCAAAATTATTGCCATCAAAGGATGCAGAATCTGGTGGTCTCAAATCAGGGGATGAGATATAAGAGGCCATAGGAAAACAGTCACAATCTCAGATGGCTGGATTTTAGTAGAATTCCATAAGTAGTCAAGGTTTGTAAGGGCTACATACTGCTTTACACCCTTTAGAAATAGCCCCCCAAACCCAATATGAAACTAAGGATCACTAAGATCAAAGATGCACCCAGATGGAATTTATGAATTTACCTTTGTTTTACGGTAGAATGCAAATCTAGAATCTAGAAATTCTAGTGTAACAATGGAAGTAGTTTTACAGGAACACAGTAATCAGTCAAAAGTTGCATTTTTTGCATGTTCACATATGCAGAATGAAGTTTTAAATGTTGAATGGAGCTATTATTTTTTTGTTTATTTACAATAAAAAGTAAAAGCTTTAGAGTCAACTCAACGAGAAAATGTATAATGAATGTATCACGCAATTATTTTTAGGAACTGTGAGATAACCTTGTAAGTTATTTCCTCCAACTGTCTGCTTTAAAAGTTACACATCTTTGCAAGCTTCATTTTCATTACCATGAATATATCAGGAACAGACTGACCCCAACCTGAAGCCAGGTGACAGCTGCTTCAAAAAGTCTAATCTGCTTAGAAAGGGAATAAATGAATGATTGCTATTGATTCCCATGACAGCTCTACACAGACCCATTAACTTCCCTGGATTAGTATAGACAGAAGCCAATTAGTTTTATTTCATATGTAAATAGCATCATAAAGAGGTACAGAAAATAATTCACTGGATTGCTCTCCTAAAGCACAAGGCACATATTTTGAAAGTCACTTCAAACACAGTTCTTGCTTATGGAGCTCTTGCTTTCTCTTAGGCAGGAATTTTTTAAATAAATTCAAACTCATCCAGCTGTGTATATTCAAGAAATACCAGAAAGTCACAAGGCATAGTAAGTTTCAGCTGTTCTCCTCTCTCCAGTATTATCAATAACACATAATGAGTTAGTTCATACATCATCACAGCTGTGCAGGCCAGAGCTAACTTGGCTAATTTAACTATTCCAGTAGAGTTCAGTCAGGAGCTTGCTCTACTTTAGATAATCCACTCTGCAAGTCATATAGAAAAGAACAGTATATGCTCTTTATTATCACTAATATGCAATTCTCCTTGTCTTCTTTCACAGAGTTCCTGTGAAGTCTTCTAATGGTATTGTCCCTTGGACAGTTTTTAAAAAAACAAAAACAAACTTCTAAGAGCCACCAGCAATCAAAATCACTCAAAACTAATTAGCTAAGGCTATGACTACACTCTAGGCTTAAGCTATAAAATTTAAACTCCTTTTTTATCAATAAGCTTTAATTCTAAAGAGGAGAAAAGAACTGTCTTCTAAGAAAAATTAACCATGGAGTCAGAGTTTGCAACTTTCTTCTTCATCCTCCCCCCTTTGCAGGAAATTCAAAATTAGAAATAATCACTGGTCATATTTTCACTGTAGGTGAAATTACCTACAAAATAAGGTCAGCACAGTGCCTCTTCCTTATGGGCGATAATAACTAGAAGACTATTCTGGCACACTTTAAAATGAATGTAATGTGAAAAACAATGGTGATCGCAGTTGCTAAAGGGAGATTTGCACATCCTCCACAATTTCAATTATCCACAACAGTATTCTGCAGAGTTACCGAGACCCTTTTAAAACTGCTTAGTCCTGCCATTTAATATCATTTTCTACTAAGGATGAGTGCCTAAACTGTCAGAGACTATGTTTTCTTAATGGAAAACACAACATTCGATGTTGTTTTCTTAACTGCTTATCTGGAATTTGGAAATTCTCCAAAGCCCATCCCGTGTGCAAAAGCCTTAGCATCTAAATATGGGGAGTTCATACATACAACTAGTTTACAGTTGATTTTGCAGATGTACAAAAGGAATGAGAAAGCAAAGTAGAATGGTATAATTTGGGGTGAAGGCAAAATTGGAAAAGTGATTAAAATAATTTCATTATAATGAACCAAGTAGGCACTTTTATTATTAAAATCCTGTTTTTACACATGTTTTTAGTATCTAAGCATCTTGACTAAAGAGTTGGAAGGCACCTGTGAACTTATCTACCTCAACTTTCCTTCCATTCACTCTTGAGAATAAAATGAACACTGCACATCTAATTTGGATTTAGATGTTAAATCCATTTGCAAAAACCAAAGAATTTTATCTACACAGTTTGAAACTATGAACTTTTGTCTCTGCTAGAGACTCAGAACTGTGAACTTTCCCCAAGTTCCACACAATGAACTATTATGGGTATAGTATATAATGATTTACCAAGTCATATAAACTGCTGAAAACAAGTGGGATAAACAACTGCCATTCATTATTCCTGAATCTAAAGACTGGTTCGACTTGGGCATATACACAGCTGAACACACACTTCCTGGTTATGTGCAATCTGCACAGATAGACCAGCTTTACAGGCCTGACCACAGAGATTAATAGCTTTAGCCAAATAATGTGGTAACCATGTGAACCTGGGCTGCTCCAGCTTGTTTGTGAATCTCTCAGCAAGGCTCAACATGCCGTTATCTGCATCTTGTTGCCAGGAAACACAACATCGCTTTGGAATACAAGGAAAACCAGGTTGCAATGACTACAGGTCAACTTCCCAAAAGCCTAATTTTTGACATTTAGCTATCTACAATCTTATAAAATTTCTTACTGTAGTCCACAGAGAACTTCACTTTACTAGTAATTAACTGTTAATACTTTTTGCCATTTTTATCAGGTCAGGACCACTTATAATAATTCACTCATACTTCTCCTCTCAAGTGTCAAATAAACATTAATTTACTTCCTTAAAACTTATCTGGAAATCAAGCACTCACTGCAACTACTTTATAACTGATCCAACAATGAATGCGTACGGGCTTTTATCTGTGTCTATTCTTCAGCAAAGAAATTTTACCAAAGGATAAAATACTCAGTGTGCTGCTATCCTAAGAGTTCCTGGATTTTCTGGGAATCAAAATACCTGTCTTGCCTTGCTCAAGGTAACAGAACGTAATGTGTTGGACAATAATCCTGCTAGTTTCTTCCTGAGCAATTCAAACAGATAGAAACTTAATGTACCAAGATGCTGAAGTGCTTAGCAGACTGGAAATTTGCTTTATAAAAGTGAAGTGGGAGGCCACTGTTCTGCACAGTTTTGCAATCTGGAGATGGAAGGATTAGAGTGGCTTTGAGAGTATATAAAATTAATTACCCTTGACATACCAATCAGAATTGCTAGCTCATGAGCAACAGAGATTTTGGACAATATCTTATTAAAAAGATTTTTAAGACAAAATGGAAAACATTTTTCTCTCTTCCAATGCTGGCTAAAAAAAATAAGTCAGAAGTACTTAGCTTTGTTACAGGATCTGAGAATTTTGCTACCCAAGCAAGACAGAATCTTGAATGCATTTACATTATCAAGAGAATGCATTTATGATCAGGAAAACTACATTTTTGATATAAGCTTTACTTTTATCCGAAGAGGTCTTCTACATAATAACGCCTTTAAACTTGGGCTTTATATTGTTTCTCATCTTGTTCCATATGTCGCTTTTGAAACACAAGACGCAAAATTCCAGTCTCATGGTAATTAAGTTGGTAAAAAAGACACATAGATCTGTGTACTATACAACTGAAATATTCAAAGAAACCACCTAGCTAATACTAAATGGGAGCAAGAGAAGTTAAAGACCAGGTTACTGTAATGCCAACAACGCTCTGGCACTGTTAGAACACGGAAGGTTAACATCAAAACTAGTAGAATTAGACAACATGAAAATGGTTCACTGCCACCATTTGCCTTCTAACTCTCCAGACACTTGGGTAGTGTAACCTGACTTACCTGTGAACAAAGATGACTCTCCACAAAGTTTTCCTCCTGAACTTCTGGGTTAGGATAGTCAGCCTACTATTTTAAGTCCCTTTATACTACAGGAGAAACAACTTAGGAATATAAAGATCAATGTTTATTATACAGCCATTTTTGCACTAGCAACTTTACATGTGGCAAGTATTATTTTCTCCACTTTCAAGTTCATTAAAGAACTGAGATGTGGAAATTTCAGTTCCCTATCAGTGAATAATGCTTGGACATCCATAAAAGAACCAAATTATTTATATACATGTTTTGCCTACAAAAACATGAGAATAACTTTTTTTAATGTAAATAACAAACAAATATGTCCATTAACATAAATTTTCCCTTCACTCATTGTTAAAAGACTCTTTCAGGTTTAAAAAAATACCCTGAGTTGTGGAACAATTTATTTTATCTGTAAGATAAACAGAATAATAAAATTAATGGTAAAAACCTTTAAGGAAACTAAAAAAGAGATTTAACATGTTTCGGCATAATTCAGAAGTGTGGGAGGTACTTCGGAATCATTCACAGAAAAATTGTTTGGACCATTCAAAATGTAAAGAGGGCCATAAAAATCTCCAAATAATACTATTTTCCTTTAAAAAATAGGAACTACTCAATATACAAAACTTTAAAATTAGATAAATTAGGCATTCATAATTTATAAGATTCTCCATGGATTTTCTTTCAAAAGCAAGCTCTCCTGTGTGATTAAAATAGTATTTGATTCACAACACTCAATGTATATGCAACTTCTCAGTCACACACATATTGCACAGAGTGACATTTGAATTGTTCAAATCATAAAACCTTCATTGTCTGGTTAGATAAATAGCCTGCATTCAACTGCCATGAAAAATCAAGATAGCATACAGCCAAAAGAATAACAGTAGAAAAAAAAAATAAAACCTGTTAGGTTACTACTGAAAGAAACCACCCTACTAAAGCCTCTTTACCTTCTCTATAGGATTTAACAATAGCTTTAAAGTAGTTATAAATACATACCCATACTTCATTCTCATTCTATCATTCTCTGGGTTACAGTAAAATCTTTCCAAGTGCTCCTGGGAATCATTGGATACACTCTGCCACTTCTGAGTAGTTGTCCTCTTGATCTGCCAATGATACGGCAAGACCGTGTGGTGCTTCAAACAATCCCTGCCATAAATACAAGTGCCTTGCAAAAAGTCCATGCAAATTTCAATTCCGTTCTCTTGGTGAGTGTGGTACTGTAGCTGGTTCACCAGCTCAAACACAAGGTCAAGGGAGGCCTCTTCACTTTTGTCCTGAAAGAGCTCGGTACTCAACTTATCACTGGTATCCAAAATGTACTGGATTGTAAAACTGTTGTCTTGGAAAACCCCTGGAACGTAATCCATGACTTTGTCTATGCAATCAGGACTAGCAGGAACATCACTTGAAACTGGGTGCAAAAGGTCAGCCTGGAAGTGCCCTGCTGTAGAATCTGCCACTGTCCCACTGATGGTTTCTGGTGGAAAGCTATGATCCTGGATTGGAACCACTTGTTCAGGATCATCAGTGGTAGGATGGGCTTCTGGTATCTGGCCCCCAACATTTGTTCCATCAGGAATCAGGACAGACATATTGTCTTCTGCTGGTGGACACGATGGATTGATTTCCAAAGGTTTTTTCACCATAGGTTCATGTAAGCTGCTCTCTTCTGCACTCTGATTTCTAGATCTAAAAACCCCATCAAGTGAGCCAGATTCTAACAAAGTATTTAATATTGGTCTCAAAGACCTCAGGGTTCCGGCTCCCAATCTCTTCTGATCCTTTTTCTTAAAACAAGTCTTCAATGGAGTGATCTTCTCAGAGAGTCTCATTTGGCATGAAAAGTCATCAGGAGGAGAGGGAGGCTGCACTACACAGTCTGGCTCAGGTTCGGTGGTTTCCATTTCCATGATGTGGATTAGCTCCAATTGCTCCTCAGTCTAAAAAATCCTACCAGGAAAGGAAAGAAGATCATTTACAAGCTGACAACAACCAAATCCTATTCATTCATCAACGTGTTTTGTTCTAGTCTCTAAGTCCCTGAAATCATTCCTCTTATACTGTATTTCACCTTTACAGGTCAGTTTTAAATTTTACCTAGAAATCAAGGCTCCAAAGCAGCCAAGGTTATTCAAAAGCCCACAACAGGTAAAGGTGAAAGAGAGATAGTATCTTCCAATAGGCTCTTGACATTTATTTGTGGACTTAATATACGATTTGTAATTCTGCTGGGGTATGAATTTTTACAGTAAGTCTAGGATGGGGTGGAGGGTGAGGGGTAGAAATAAGTGCATCTAATGACAGTGGGGAAACCACATCTCTACTGCTTTGTGGTTCTCTTCAAAGTTGTTTATGTATTGCCTATCTCATGAGGTGACAAAAACTATTTCTTTGTTAAAAAAAAAGTTTGTCAAACGCAGGAAAAACTGCAAATTGTGAGTGAATTTGGGGGGTGAGGATATACTCAGGAAACAGGGGCTCTCAATCGAAATATTATATGGGAGAAAGCCTACTGAAGCATTTCTAGGTTCAGAAAGTTCCAATATATTCCCCAAGGATGTTAAGGGTGTACTTTTGCAATCCCCAAACATTACCACTACTGAAGGAAGAATATCAGGGCTTGTTAGTAACAGAAGCTACATCAGCAACAACCACTGCACACTGTTTTAGAAACCAAACACAACTTCCTAATACAGAAAGGGGCCTCCTTGTCTTCAGAAAAGTTACATATATGCATTTTTTCAAAAAGACAAATGAAGGCATAGAAAAATAACACAAGGAAAAAAAAAACTCACCAAATTTCAGATCCCTAATGAACTACTCAGTGACTAAAAAGTGCTTTCTTCAAAGAATCAGACCCCTTGAAAGAAACTGGAACTTAAAGTAAAAAGCAAAGAAAACTTTGTAAAATGATGAATGGTGTCTCCTCCACAATCTAGCATTCATTAACTAATTCTGAAAATATTTACTGAGCATTGTGCCAGGTGGTAAAGGGGTGGTGATGAGCAATTAATCTTCTCCCTTGTCCAACAGACTGAAAGAAATCTTTGATGCAAGGGCTCATGACTTCATCAAGTATGCATCCCAGGTACCCAGTACAGTGCCTGGCACAATGCACATAGTGGGTGCTCCACAATATTTTTTTGCTGAATTACTGAAGAAAAAGCACCTATTAAATGCCTAGTTCTGTGAGGCTTTATGGGTCAACAATAGCAACAAAATGATAAAATTGAGTACCCAGAAAAATGAATATTAAAGAATTGGAGAGATTCATAAATGTACATGTGTAAAAAGTGCATAATGGTCAAACTCAAAAAATTAAAAACACAGTATATAACAAGGTTTTAATGCACACAGTAAGGACAAAAAAAAGGTAGAAAAAGAAGAGTTCAGGGTGAGCTGGCATTGTTATGTTAGGGAAAGCTTCAAGAAGAAGGAGGGACTTGACATAAGACATAAATCAACTGGAAAGCAGCCAAACCAGGCGTTATTATTCATCATTTGGTGCTCTTGCCTCAAGGCACAATTGGCACAGATTGTGGTATTCCCTCTTCACCACACCAAACCGGCCTGTGCCTTCCCCCACGCACACACACACACCACTCCTATCACACCCAATCAAGGCAAAACAGACGAAACCCAGTTCATTTATACGGGTGCATACACACACGCCACAACTTTTCCTATTTTTGCCCTCTGTCAACCTCAGAAATAAAACCGAGAAAGGGGCAGAGAACTGGAGGAGTGGTTGGAGTGGGGAAGTTACTAGAACCTAGTTCCTCAATTAGTTTGCATAACAAAAAAATAAAGATTGGAAGGACACCTTCCTCCAGTTCCCGCTGTAGGCGACCCACCGCTTCACCCTTCACCTCGTGATGCCCCCGGTTCTCGGGCACTCCCGACCCCTCGCACCATCCGGGGAAACTGCCCGCTCCAAACTCAGCACTCCGGCCGGGCAGAGCGCAACGGTCGGGTCCGAGCGACGCCTCCTGCCGGCCGCGGCAGTTTGCTCAGCTAGGCCCCCCAGGGCCGCACCAACTCCGCGTAGCGCGGCCCATCCCGTGTGTTCCCGAGCATCCTGCCCCCGCCTGCCCTCACACCCCCAGGCCAGCCTCCTCCCATCCAACGAGAGACTCCCGCCCTGGCTGCCCTCCCTTCCAGAAGCGACTCGCGGCGCCTTCCACAGTTAATTTCTTTCTCTCCTCGACCGACCTTCCCGCGAAGATCGTCCTGCGAGGCTCGGAGGCTCGACCCGAGAAGAGCCGGAGAAACGCGGCGGGCGCTTCTCGGGACGGCGGAGAGGCAGGCGACGACTTCAAAGTTCAACTGAAAACAGCTTTCAAACTTCTGGGCTGCAGCCGGAACGCGGGTCCGCCGGAAGGCTCCTCTCAGCGGCCGTGCCCTCCCCCTCGATCTGCGCCCCAGAGCACGCAGGGTCTGCCCAGCGGGGGCAACCGCACAGACGCACCCCCGAGTCTCCCCGACCCAGTGGGAATGGGGAGACGCCGGCGCCGCAGACTAAACCCTTCAGCGAATTACTCCACTTTATACACCTGCCAGAGGCCCGAAGTGACTAAGAAGTGTAAACCAATGCCGTCCTGATATTGACGGGATCCGAGTGAATTCAGTACAAAAAGGCACAGTCTAAACATCACTCACCCCAGATCCGTGAAAACCGGCGGCAAGGCCGGCCACCCCTTCCGCGCCCGCCTTCCCAGCGAGGGTCCCTCTTCGGCCCCTCAGAGCCCACCCGGAGCCCTTTACCTGAGCTGGCAGCCTGAGAGAACGGACCACAGGAGCCGAGTCGCGGTGCCGCCGGCTTAAACTGTTCGCGCCGGGCGGGGGGGTGGGGAGGGGGGGTGGGCGTGGGGGACGGGATCGGGCGTCTAGGGGTCGCAGGCCGGAGACGCGGCGAGCGGCGCTCGGGCCATTCCGCCGCCGGGAGCGCAGAAAGCCGCGACTGCACTCCCGACCCGGCTCGCTCGCCTGTCACCTCGAGCTCTGCTTTAAAGTGGCTTCCGGTCGCCTCCTCTCGGCAGCCCCGTCGCGGAGGCGGAGCCTGAGAGGCAGGGGGGCTGGGGTGGGGTGAGGGGACCAGGAGCTCAGTGGGTGACGGGAAGGCGGCCCGCCCCGCGTGCGCATGCGCGCTCACTCGCGGGGAGGCGCGCTCGAGGTGTGCGTGCAACGGCCCCGTGCTCCCTGGAGGGGGCGTGTCCTTTCGCCGCCAGCTGGGTCCCGGAGGGTCTGCGTCCCCAAGCGTCTGGGATCGCGTGGCTGTGAGGCTGTGAGGAGGGGAGATTCGCGCCGTGCGGCGGGCTCCACCTACCTGCAGACAGATGGAGGGTCACTTTGTTCGGAGGAAACTCAGGCACCCGAGAGAGGAGAGGGAGGATGTGAAACGGAACAACCCGTTTCTGTGCGGTTGGCTTTGTTTATTTGCCTCCTCACCAGAGGCCTCCTACCCCTGACGCCACCGACCCCGAGAGAAGGCGATCAGCTGCTATGGCCGCTGCGGCCAGACGGGGTCGCCCGCCCCGTTCCGCACTGGCAGGCCCTGCGGCGCACCATGGCCTGCGCTTGCCCGACCTGGTTGCAGACATTACTGTTTCACGGGAAACATTCTCAGCATTGCAGAAGGGAAACCTAGCTTTGGGTTTTGACGGTAGAAGCACTTACATGTGTTTTAAAGGCCACAAACACGGTAGTGACTTGTTTATTCATTCAACAAATTTGTCGAGTGCCTATTGCATGCCGGGTGAACTGGAGGCTTAGACTACAGCCCTTATCAGCCAAGACACCTTGCCTGTCCTCATGGAGCTTCCGGAGCACCATGTACTCACCTCTAAAATATACACCGCCTGTGAATTTGCCATATTTTCTGGATTGTAAAATGCCCTGGATGGTGAGTCTGTTGAATAGTTTTTCAGCGGTGGAGGAATTTAACACTACGTTAAATTCATATAATCGCCATATATGTGTGTATGTCGTGGGGGGCGGGGGAGGCCCTGGTCAAAATCAAAGAAAATTAATCACGACTGTATCCCCAACAGCTGGCAGAAAAAGGAACACAGCTCGCAAAGAGATACTCTCTTCATGTGGCCTGAAATCTAAAGTGACTTAATTCTGTAACTTGGAGGCATTCTGGGTTGAAAAAGTCAGCTATTATCTTACCAAACATGGAAGCCTGTAAAAAATAAGAGGTGGTAGTAATAAATATTAGGGTTCCAAGCTTTTCTTCAACTGTTCTAAACCAAACTGAGTGACACATCAGCAAAGAATAGATTAAGGGTAGTATCCTCCCCCAGCAGGCTTATTACAAATGGCATCAGGGCAGGTGCCTTGATGCCATTTAAGGTGAGAATGATATGGACAGAATTCAGAGACTACTAAGTAAAAGTCAAGAATTTCCAGGCTTTACAAATTGTATTGAGACAAAATCTTGATGTGTGCCTACTCACATATGGAATTTCCTAGAAGCAAGTATCTGAGTTTAAATCTACCATTTTACTGTTTGCTTCCTATTTGTTTAATCTGTTCTGTGTTCTTTTCTTTCATGACTTCTTTTGAAGTATTTTAAATTCTATTCTCTCTCAACAATTAGGTTGTTATACATTCTTTATTATTTTAGCAGTGTTTCAGTTATTTATTGCTGTGAACAAATGACCCCAAAACTTATGACTTAAAACAACAACTCTTGTTTGCTTATGATTCCGGATTCTCTGGCTCAGGAATTCAGTCAGGGCATAGTGCAGATGGCTCATCTCTGCTCCATGATATCTGGAGTCTCAGTTGGGGTGTCTCAGATGGCTGAGGCCTGGCTCAACTAGGGCCATATGTCTTGGACCTCTGTTCTGGCCCTTGGCTGAATTCCCTGGTTTTTCTCTACAAGGCTTCTTCATGTGGCTAACTTGGGCTTCCTCACAGCATGGACCCCTCTCGGGGTTCCAAGAGGGAGCATTCCAAGAAGACAAGCCTCAATATGCAAGCCTTTGCTTACATCATGCTTAATAATGTGTTATTGGCCAAAGCAAGTCACACTACCAGGCTCAGAGTCTATGTGGGAAGGGACTGCTTGAGGCCATGAATATTGGGAGATGCTTAGACTAAGAGCAGATCACCTTAATCCCCAATCAAGGATTAATAATTAAAAGTTACTCCCAGGATGTAGCTCTTTGGAATCCAACTTATTTTTCACCCTCCACTCCCCAGTTACTCCCCTTGAGGCAATAGAGAACTCTAGCTAGTTCTCAACCTCTCCATTACTGCTTTCAGAGTGTCAATTGGCCCAAATGGAAAAATGGCACCAGATTCTGGACTCACCACTCTTGGATCTAGACTTCTCAGACTGCTAAAATTTTACTGCTCCAGAAAATGTATCTTCCACATTGTCTGCCTCAGATGTGATCCCTGGAATATAATGGTGTAGTAAGATCCTCCTAAAGAACAGAACCAGGAATTGACTGATTAAGCAAGGGCATGGAATCTTCGCTCTTTCCAACAGGATTTGAGATGTTCTATGGACCAGTGACCACTGGGTGTTTCCATCTTCGCCTTTCTGAATAGGAGTTTTACCAACATCATGTACCCTGTCTATCCTTCATTACTTAATAGGAGTATTGAGGCAGATAACTTTTTTTAATTGGTGCCAGTGCATGAGGATCCACACACTTACTGGGGAGTACGCCACATCATTGGGACTCCTGAATCTTGGACTCTAAGCTCATTGCAGAGGCTTTGGGATTTTTCTTTCTTTAAGGGAGGGGATGAGTATTCCTTATATGAGAAGAAGGGAAAGACATTGCTTGTTACCTCTTTCTTATTAGAAAGATCCTGACACTTTATTTTTGAGGAGAAGGGCTAGCAATGTGCCTAGCCGCAAATGCTTTTCCCTAGATCCCGTACACTTTTGGGTGGCCATGGGATATAGTTCTAGACACATGGTGAAGATGTCTAAAAAAGAATTTTTTTCCTAATGTAGAGATACCCCAATTCATTTCTTCCTTTTTTTTCTTCCTCCTAGAATACTAACATGAAGATGGAGATGGAACCTCATGACAAAAATGAAGGTGAACATGATGTGGAAAATATGAAGATGGAGTCCAAAAGCTAAGGATCCTGGAGCAGAATGATAGGAGGAGCCTGGGTCATTCAGGACATCTTAAAGCTGCTGCAGCAGTCCTAGAGTGGCTACCCCTGGACTTAGTAAGTCTGAAAAATAAACCCCAATTTGGTTAAACTGTTTTCTGTTATGTGTAGCTAAACATATTCTTGGCTAATACATAAACTGTCATAAGTCTTCCTGCTTTCAGGCTCTACCAATTAGACAGCAGCAGCATGACCTAGTATGTCAGAAATATAAGAGCTATCACAAAGCAATACATCAACTCCTATAGCATTTGCTGCCAATTCCAGATATGCCAAATTATATGATTAAGAAATACGTGTTTGGGCTTCCCTGGTGGTGCAGTGGTTGAGAGTCCGCCTGCCGGTGCAGGGGACACGGGTTCGTGCCCCGGTCCAGGAGGATCCCACATGCCGCGGAGCGGCTGGGCCCGTGAGCCATGGCCGCTGAGCCTGCGCGTCCGGAGCCTGTGCTCCGCAACGGGAGAGGCCACAGCAGTGAGAGGCCCGCGTACCGCAAAAAAAAAAAAAAAGAAATACGTGTTTATTAAAGAAAAAATAGAAAGTAGAGAGGAGACATAAGACTACCCATAGTTGAAACTTCTCAAGTCCCATTTTAACATTTGCCTATAGTTATGCTCTGTCTTATTTTATTCACCGGTTTTTCACAATAACATTACAGTGTATTCCTATTTTACCTAACACTATATTATAAGCAGTTTTCCATGTTAACACATGGAAACAAATAGCTTTTAAACAAATAGCTGTTTAACATTCCAAGTAACTATAATAAGTTTTACCTAACTGGTTTCTTGTCACTGAACTCAATTCACTTCTAAAAAAAAATCATTTATTCACTGAGTGTCTACTACATTCAAGTCACTGGATTAAATATTATAAGTACATGTACATGAAGAAGTGGCTCCTATTTGAACACTCTTCAAAACTACAAAAGACAAAACATAACATTTGACATATATAGCATATGCATGTGCACACTTTCTGTATGTGGCCCTAAGCCATTTAATTGCTTTTAAATATGCTTATAGGATTGAAATATTCTAATTACCTTTCCATGTACTCCTTTTATTGATAATTTCTGTTATCCTTGTCTGCTGGATTTGCTTTAGTGTGACTGATCAGTTCAGTATAGCACTTCCAATGAACAACTTACGTAAAAGCTGAGACCACTTAAAATTTCAAGTGACCAAAGACCTCCTGTTTTCACTTTTATTAACAGAATACATGCTACAAAGTATTAATATCTCTTTCTTGCTTTCTGTTTTCACAATTATCAGTAATACTTAATTCCCCAACAACCTTCTGGTGGAAAGATAATCATTTCTGGTTACCACACCAAGAAGGAAACTGACTAGCATGACTCAGAGAGTGCAATGAAAGACCTGAGATTTGAAAGCAGAGGCCTTGGCTCTTAGCAATGCTGTTCTGAGAACACAGCCAATTTGCATAAATGGCAGATTGACAATTCCTTATCTGTGAGTGCTAAGTCCAAGCTATAATTTTTTCTATGTACATAAGGACAACTTATTTCCTAACTCAAAGTGCATGTATGTACTATATTCAAAGTGAAAGAAAAGCCAAATTGTTATTATGCAACTGAATTACTGATGTTTTAAAACATAAAACCTATTATTGAAAATTCTGTCTTGATGTTGTTACTATGGGCCAACTCCTGGAATGTTTCTGAAGGAAGATTTCCTAGTTTCCTGAGAGGCAGTTCTGCACCCTTGGATCCTAGAGTAAGAAAAGATTTTGGCTGAAATGTATTTACCTCAAGTGGGTCTTAAATATGGTGTTGGTGGGAGAAGATTGGAAAAAGCTACTAGAGAATATGTCACAGCAACTAAAAGTAGAGAATTTCATCAGCATGAATGAAGGGTGAATTAATTCAAAGCTCAGAGGTAGGCTGGTTTAGAGCTTGACATGAACATGCCTTGATAAATGTAAACTTAAGATTCATATTTTCATAAAGTGATAGAATAGTCGCTTTGCAGACCATTTCCAAGTTTAAAAAATATTTCTCATTTATAATCTTTTTCTTGAAACTCACTTCTTTTCTCCACCTCTGATGAGGCAACAAGGTACCTATGTCTAAGAAAAGTGAAGGCTTACTGGAAAATGATACAGATAAAATATGAATAGGGTGAATTCTAAAATGCTTATGCCAGATCACCAGCTATTCTGTTTAGCCAAGATTTGTATTTGTAAACTGCCTAATCATCTGCTGGACTGTTCTTATCTTCACAGGATCCATGACAGCCAAGTGTGCTCTTTAATCCCCTTCATTTTGGACCTGTCAAGTAATTCACACAGCACATAATCAAAGTGCTTTCTGATGTAACTGGTTTTGGTCTATATGAAATGATTCCTTCAGAGAAGTCCCACATTTTTGCAGGCCATTCATTCAGTTTATTCATTTATTGGGTGTGTATGTACCAGGTACTAGTTATGCAATGATGACTAAGATAATTCCTACTTTCTGTCAGTTGTTTGTGAACTGACCACCCAGATCACCTGGGAAAGTCGGCTGCAGATTCCCCAGCCCCACCCTAGACCTCCTGAATCAAAATCTCAGAGGGCAGAGGATTCTGCACTTTGAAGATGTTTAGGCACTGCAGCTTTAAGAGTTCAGAGTTTAAAACACTCTGGGGTTGGGGAGGTGGACTTGGAGCAGGGGTAGGTAGTGCTGGGAGGGAAAGGAGATGTGGAGGGTATGGCCAAAGAGGAAAACAAATAAATACACTATAGTGTGGTAAGTGCTAAAATAGCGTTACACCTGCAAAGTGCTAAGAATATATAGTGAGGAAGAATTAAGCCTAACTATAAATTGTCAGAGGAGAGAATTACCAAGATTTCTTGAAGTATCTAGAATTATTATTCCTTAGAATGTTAAGCAACTCAATTGTTTCTTCTTGAAGTACTCCTAAATTTAATAAGAAAAAAGTTTACTTTTAAAAAAAGTGAATTCCCAAGTAATTAAAGATGATCTTGAAAATTGTATGCAGAGATCATCTGAGTTAACAGCATTTCTACTGTGTAAATTTATCCTAAGGATATAATTAGGGTTACGCACAGGTCTGATTACAAAGCTGTTCCCTGCAGCAAATAAATTGTGTCAAAGTGCTCATTTTCATCAAGTCCCAGAATCTGTTCTCCATGGACAACTTCCCTGTCCCTACTTTTTATATTGTCTTAAGACATTCTGGACCATAAATAGTTCCCAGTCTTGATGTTTATTAGGCTCTGTAAAACCAGTACTCTTATCTCTACAGTAAACACTTTTTCCAGTGACAAAAACAGAATTTAGGAATTTAATTCATCAGTAGCCCTGGCCAGCCACACTGGGCAAGATCATGTACAAAGCATAAATTTTAATGCTAATGTCCAAACTAAATATGGTGATTTTGGCAGATTGGACATCCTAGCCATTCACTGCGAAGAGATGGCTCTGAAGTGCACTTGCCTTTCACCTCTGACTCCTCTACAGGCATATAGCTCCTAAACCATAGGTTTGCAACTTGGCCTGTCTGTGAGAATCACTTGAGCCACTGACTATATATATGTGTACACTCACCTCTGACTCCTCTACAGGCATATAGCTCCTAAACCATAGGTTTGCAACTTGGCCTGTCTGTGAGAATCACTTGAGCCACTGACTATATATATGTGTACACACACACACACACACACACACACACACACACACACACACACACACACACACACACACACACACACACACACACACACACCCCCTATATGTATACATCTGTTTCCAGTCTCTACATAAGACTAGTCAAACCAGAATCTCTCAGGTGGGGCTGGTGCATTGAATATAGACTGTCTTATTTATCTTTTCCTCTCTGGTTCCCAGGAGAGCACTTGACATTATCAGGTACTTAATGTCCTATTCACTCATTCATTCATTCAACACATTTACTGAGTATTTATGTTCTAGACATTTCTAAGTGCTAGGAATACTAGAGAATAGAACAAATGGTCAACTCTTATCAAATATTCTAATGGGAGGAGACAGGTAATATCAGGTAGTGATGAAAGCTGTAAAAATAAGACATGGTAAGGGTGGACAACCACATAATATATCACACAAGGACACATTGAGAGTAATTATTCACAATTATGTTAAGACGATGCAAATAAAACCAGGACTGTCCTGGATAAATCGAGATGTATAGTCACTCTGGGTAAGACGGTGCTTTTTAAAAATGATGTGCTGTTCAGGAAAAGCATTTCCTAAAGGGAAACATTTAAGCAGAAGTCTGAGGAAGATAAAGGAGCTAGCCATGAGGATATTAGGGGAAGAGCATTCCGGGTAGATGGAATAGCATCTGAGGTAGAGGCAAGCTTGGCATATTAGAAAAAAAATCAGAGAGGCCAGTTTGATTGGAGTGGAATGAATGAAAGGAAGTTCTGCTGAAGAGGTCAAAGGGGTGGCCAGAGACCAGATCTCATAACTTTTAGGCCCATGGTAAGGACCTTGGACTCCACCTTGAGACAGAAATCTATATAATTTACATTTTTAAAGGATTACTCTGGCTACTGGGTATAGAAGAGCCTTGTAGGATGGCAGTAGTAAAAGCAGGAAGATCATTTATTGGTGTAGGCAAGAGATTATGGTAGCTTGGACCAGTGTACTAACCGTGGCAGTGGTGAGATGTGATTAGATTCTGGAAGCATGATGAGGGTAGAACTGAGAGGATTTGCTGTTGAATTGAACATAGTTTATGAGGGAAACTGAAGAACCAGGGATGATCCCTCAGTTTTCAGCTTAGCAATTAGGAGAACAGAATTGTCATTTATTGAGATGGTGAAGATTGCAGAAGGCAGGCTTTCAGGAGCAAAGGGAAACAAGAGTGTAGTTTTGGACACATTAAGAGGAGATGGTTAGGGACTTCCCCGGTGGTCCAGTGGTAAAGAATCCGCCTTCCAACGCAGGGGACACGGGTTCGATCCCTGGTCGGGGAACTAAGATCCCACATGCCACGGGGCAACTAAGCCCATGCTCCACAACTACTGAACTCACATGCCTCAACAAGAGAGCCCGTGCACCACAACTACAGAGCTCACACGCCCTGGAGCCTGTGCGCCACAACTAGAAAGAGAAAACCCGCATGCCACAACTAGAGAGAAGCCTGCGCGCCACAACGAAAGATCCGGTAGGCCTCAGCAAAGATCCCGTGTGCTGCAACTAAGACCCAACACAGCAAAAGAAAAAGAGGAGATGGTTAGTAGACAGATAAGAAGACTAGAGTTTAGGAGAAAAGTTGGGACTGTTTGCTATCATATCTAAGAATTTCCCCATTTCTAAACCTACATGGTGACCACATTGGTTCCTCCATTTGACATAAAGGTTAATTAGGAGGGCCTAAATATGTGTCTTTTGTTTTATTTTAAACTTAGGGACCCTGGTGGGACTAGGGCTAGCTTTTATTTTATTTTTAAAAATATTTACTTATTTATTTGGCTGCACTGGGTCTTAGTTGCAGCACACGGGATCTTCGTTGTGGCATGTTGGATCTAGTTCCCTGACCGGGGATTGAACCTGGGCCCCCTGCGTTGGGAGCACGGAGTCTTAACCACTGGACCACCAGGGAAGTCCCTAAATGTGTGTCTTTTAAAAAGAGTACTGGGCTGCATTCTTCATTTGTAGATGAGGGAGATTTATTTTCACAAAGCCTGAAAGTGAGGTGTTGCCCAGTGGTGTCCACTCATTACATATTTCTCCACCTGAGGCAAACTGTAATCCCTATAAATCTAAGCTAATTTACAGTTCCTATTACCTAACTTTGTCAATGAAGACCCCATTCGGGGAAGCTGAGTAAGAAATTAGAGTCTAAAGAAACAGTTGACATTTGTATGTTCTATGAGTTTACAGAAAGAAAAATATCCAAGTCCAAGTCAAGCATATTACAATATGAAAATTAACCATTGGTACAGGTGCATACAAGTTTCTGGCAATGTAAGCCTAAGTCTGGTTTTAAAACAGAAACCTATAGTATCAATTAGAGTTCCCATTATTTATTGACTTCTTGCCTACAAACTTTAAAAAACAGCTGTCTTTTATTTTCAAATGCAAAACAGATGGAAATTTACTCTATCAGGGAAATCTATATTAAACAAAAGAAAATATGTGCAGCATTATTTGCTGTATTATTTTGACTTCATCACCTGCCCGAGACTCTTTTATTTTTCACTTTCTGAAGACTTAACTAAATTGGAAATCAAGGATCTGAACTGGCTTTTTCTCGATTATTGAAACCTAGGAAAACTCTTGGCTTCAAAGTTTTGTAAAGTCGTCAAAAAAAAAAAAAACTGTGTCTTTGGTTAAAAATAATGTTCTATAGACATGAAATCAATGTGACCGTAAGAGAAATGGAAACCGAAACTGTTTTTTTTATCAGACTTCAAAGTTAAAAACCAGGAAATTTTAGCTGCATCAACGAAACCCTACATGAGGACCTGTTGGTAAAAATAAGCGGGCTAATTGCATAGATAAGTGACCCAGAAAAGGACTTGCTGATTGACAATTATTTTTATTCATTCTTCTATCTTATTGAATGCCTGCCACAAACAGTCGCTGAATGTGCAATGATGAGCAGAACAGACGTGATCCCTGCCTTCATATAGGATATGGAAGATGACAGGTATTACTTGAATAATCACTCAGAACCACCTAAAATTACAGACTTCACTAAGTTCTTTGCAGAAGAGCATGGTGCCATCACTGAGACCTACCTAAGCTGGGAGAGCCAGGGAAGGTTTCCTTGGTGAAGAAACATTTGACTGAGCTCTGATGATTAAGTAAGCATTAACTAGCTCAGAGGGAGATGGGTGGGAGAAATGAACAAGGGTCAGGAGATGGGAACGGCAAGTGCAAAGCCAGAATTGTGAAGGTGTGGCATGCAAAAAAGAGCGAGTGGGTTTGGAAAGCAGAAAGTGAGAGGGAGAGTGGCTGGAGATGATTTGGAGATGTAGACTTTCAGGCCTAATTAAGAATTCTGCAGAAAGATAGGCAGTCACTGAAGTGTTTAAATTAGAAAGATGATGTGACCATACTTTATTTTTAAAAGTCAACTCTGGGGTCAGGTGAACTTCCACTTCTAGTAATGGATTAGGTAATTCAGGCTAGCACATTACCCAGAAAACCCACAAAAGCTGGAAAAAAAATACTTTAAAAATTACTCCAAGAGCTAACATAAAGATTTAAGGTAATAACACCTGAGAGAAGAAAACTCAGAGGTGAGCAGAACATTTCAAGCCACTTTTTCCAAACAGGTGGCTAAGAAGCTGAACAGAACTTTTGACAGACTAGCAGGGATAGGGGTATAAAAACTGAAGTTCAGGGAAGGTCAAAGGGAGTGACGCCAGGTTTGGGGTTGGGACCCAAAGGACTACATTGGGAGTGAGGGTAAACCAGAAATAGACCAGCCCTCCCAGCTTCAAATCCTCTCAGGTTCTCCAATTGGATTAAAATGATCTAGGATTGCTAGTGGCCTTAACCTCTTGCCAGAAGCAAACATAAATCCTCCTTGGAGAAAGATAATATTATTGTAGGCCTCCAACTATTTGTACAATTATCCAAATGCAATATCTGGCACTCAATTAAAAGCAACCAAATAAGCATTCCAAACTAATGGGATATGTCAAAAGACACAGAAGCCAGATTAAAGGTCCTCCTACTAGCCAAAACAGGGCAATGTGAAAGATAAAAATAATGATGGCAATTCATTATAACATATTGAATGAAAAAGGATCCATAAGTCAATTAAAATACTCAAAAAAAAGACAGGGGGTGGGGGTAGGGTGCAAGAGAGGAGGGAAAGCTCTTCTTTACAGAAAAATATCAGGTAATAAGTGTAGATGGATTGATGGGATTAGAAAATCTTCATTTTGTAACCTCCAAAATAATAACTGAGAAGGGAAGGATTATCAATGGATGTTAACACTACTGGGTGAAAGACTGGAAAATAAAATATTCACATAGTCTCTAAGTATCTCCTTATACAGTACTCATTAATAATTAAAGGAAAGAGGTAATCTGACAATTAAAGAAATCACACACCACCTTAACCCAATGATAAAACTTAAATGACTACGAACAGACATTATATACCTTGTGATATGATGAACAAAAAAGGACAAACCATCATCTATGTAGTATTCTTGTCAAATGTATACATCTGTTGAACTTTGATTACAGGTAAGGCATGTGTTAGGAGTTGTGGGAGAATGAGACCTTAAGATATCATAACTTTGTTTTCTTTGAATTCAAGTTTATAAACTAGTTCATGAGACAAGCCATCCATGAAAATTATATTACAAGAATTACTTTGTTTGCCAAGAGTAAAACAACAATATTTCAAAGATTTTCTTCAAATGCCCACCTGGTTATCCAAGGCTCTACCCCTTCTATATGAATTTATCAGTAGAAAGAGTTACCACTGAAAGCAGTGCTTTAATGAAGACAGAGTTTGATATGGAAATCTCTAATCTGCCTGCTGAGCTATACGGCAATTTAATTCAATAAAAAATTAGAGTCTCTATTATGCCCTGGCAACTGGCTGAGCACTGGGCATATATTTCCACAGAACTTTGCTAAAAGGCAAATCTTCCCCTGGGAGATGTGCCTTTTTAAACTGCTGGTAGTCATTTCACTTTGAATGTAAGGGTTTTCAGTCTTTTCTTGAGAGTAGATTTTGATTGGGATAGAGAATGTACAGGCATTTGAGCACCCAAGGGGTGAAAAGAGAGACTCTCCTAGAAACAACAGAATGAAGGGAATGGATGATGGAATTTCAGTCATTCTTAAGAATGTGTGGCAGGGTTGAGGGAGTTACTTACAGAGTAGTTTGGTTTTGTTTTTTTTGAGAGGATTGGTTGGTTACTTGGTTAAGGAGAGAGAAAGGAATAAAAAGGAGAGAAGGACATTACAGAAATTTCACCATACCTTACCATAGCTACCTGGGCACTGGTTGGGAAATGGGAGGAGGGCAGGTGAAGGAAACAAGTTCTAGAACATAAATATCTAGATCTAAGCATGAGAGAACAATCACACAAATCCAAATAGTGGGACACTCTACAGAACTCATTAAAGAATATCAATGTCAAGAGAAGAAAAGAAGGGCTTCCCTGGTGGCGCAGTGGTTGCGCGTCCGCCTGCCGATGCAGGGGAACCGGGTTCGCGCCCCGCTCTGGGAGGATCCCACGTGCCGCGGGGCGGCTGGGCCCGTGGGCCATGGCCACTGGGCCTGCGCGTCCGGAGCCTGTGCTCCGCAACGGGAGAGGTCACAGCGAAGGGAGGCCCGCATACCACCAAAAAAAAAAAAAAAAAAAAAAAAAAAAAAGAGAAGAAAAGAAAAAAAAAAAAAGAACTATTCTAGGTTAAAGGCAACTAAAGGCTATGTCTGGCCTTTATGTAGCCATTGGATTTTAAAAAATGCTACAAAGGATATTATTCAGACAGTTGGGAAAATTTGAATACATAATGAATATTAGATATGGTATCAATGTTAAGTGGTAAGAGAGGTACTGTGACTACCTAGAAGAATGCCCCTGTTCTTAAGAGACAGAGATACTTGTTGAAATATTTAGGGGATGAAGCATCATGATATCTGCAGAGTACTTTCAAATGGCTCAGGCAAAAAAAAAAAATATGTATACATATATGCAGTCCTCACTTTGCATGGCAGTACAGGACTCAAAAATGACTGTGTAAAGTGAAACTGTGCAAACTTATTTTTAATAATCAATGGGGAAAATTACCACTGTTCCATGACATTTAAACAGTTTTGTCAAAACACTATGAACTCTTATGGTCAGTTATAAATGTAGGAAAATGAAATACTAGTAAAACTAATTTTTATTTAGTATACTGTAATTTAAACCATTAGCAACATTGAGGATTAAAATATTTTATTTCTTTGTAAAACACTTAGAGTAGTTTGAACAGTTCTTCTGATCATATAACTAACTATACAGAATCTTCTCTATGCCTTTGCAAATTGTCATACTCCTTTCTAAGTTTGGATCAGCTTGCATCCTTTTATCATTTGCACTTACAATGTTGTGAAATATCTCCAAAAGCTCCTTTAATGTGAAGTTTTTGCTAATGTCACTTCCCCTGGGACATCTTCATTCTTTTCATCACAACCACTTTCCTCATTAATCTTGATAGGTTTGCCTTCACTAAGTTCCTCTGGCTGCATATCTAGAGTGTTTCTAATGGTGGCAGTGTCAGTATTCCCAGTTCTGTCTTCTACAACTCCATTTATGTTTGATTGGAATTTCACTTTTAGCATTATCACTTTTAATTTCTTTCCTGCACTCTCATCTTTTTTGATCAATATCCATTTTTATAAAATGTCATGTGAGTTTATCACTGAGAGACAAGGAGGCAACACAATTGCATGCTTTGCTGTCTGTGCATGAACTGAGTAACAGATGTGCCGTGACCAATCTGACGGATTTTTGAAAGAAGTGTCATGGTTGGTCACTGTCACTGATCATCATGAGCATCTATTCATTATGTAGCTATCTGAAGCTCTGACAGGGAAGTCTTTATGCAATTACAGTTAGTATACCATGGTAACTGAAATTTGAATCATATCATTGTGTAACTGCCTCTGTGTGTGTGTTTGTGTGTGTGTATACACCTATTTATGTTTGTGAATCTCAATACAGTGTATATAGGGGCCCACTGCACTATTCTTGCAGCTTTTCTGTAAATTTTGAGTTTATCATAATAAAAGAGCAGGATGGGGGGAATAAGCAGGTCATGGAGGAGACAAGACAATGAAATAGAAAATCTGGAGAAACAATAGACAACAAAGACAGACCAACAGGGAATCCAGAGAATAGAAAAGGCTGTGGAACCAAACACCTTGGGTTTGAATCCCACTTTACTCATCAGCTGTGTGATCTTGGGCAAGTTATATAATCTCTCTGAATCTGTTTCCTCTTTAAAAAATGGAGATAAAAATACTACCTACTTCACAGGGTAATATGATGATTAAATAATTTGCATATATGAAGTACTTAGCATAATAGTGATGCACAGTACTTTATAAGTGTAAGCTGTTACAGGTCTGTTAATCTAGGGGAGACTTTAGTATATTTAGACACCGATAGGAATCCAAATGGAAGAAGGGATAGTTAATGGTGTATGGTTCCTAAGAAGGTGAGAGGGAATGAGATCCAAAGAAGAAACAGAGGCATTGGTCTTGGACTAAAGGGGGAATATCTCTATTTTAACAGGAGGGAAAGAGAATAGGATGGGTGCAGTTGAAGGTTGGGTGGCAGATTTGCTAGGGAGAAGGTGTTACAGTATAATGACTTCTGTGTTCTCCAAGAAATATAACAGAATTGTTGGCAGTAAGGGCCTAGAGCTAGTGACCTTAAAATTATAGTCATATCAACTTGCCCTTTTGTGTTTCTAAAGTGTGGTGTACAGCTGCCTGGGTGCAGGCATGGAGGCTGTAGGCTGTTGAGTTCATCCAGGATGGAGGTTTTTCCAGATTGACGTGAGGAAAAGATAAGGAGACAAGGAAATTTATGGCATTGGCAAGAGGATTACTGAGAGCAGGAACCATGAAATCTAATCTGTGATGCAGGGAGGTGGGAGAAGGCTAGTGGTGAAAGTAAATGGGACCACGAATTAGGGAAGGGTCCCCTTAAGATCAAGGAATGGTCCTAGTGAAAACTGTTGAACAAACAAACTAGCCATTTCCTAAATTAGGGAGCAGTGTACTGTGTAAACAGGATGTTCAGTTGGGGCTCTTTCTGTTTTAGTTTTGGCTGAAGCCCTAAAGACTGAGAAGAAAACAATAGGTGCTATAATGAGGGGCTATACCATCAATGCAGAACTTGTAAAGAGGGGTCAGATTGTTTTGTGACCTTTAATCTACCCAACTGGAGTTTGTATAAGCACAAGAGTTGAAAAATTGAGAGTTTTCTTTGGAGAATTGTTGGAATACCTTGGCTTCTTCTTCCCCCCCGCCAGCCCCCAGGTGAAGGGAATGGTTCTCCTCTCTTCTTAAACTAAGTGAGAGAGATACTTTAAGGAAGCAACCTGAAGAGCTTCAAATGTGCCTCCTTAAGTTTGAAAAGTGTAAGGACTGGTAAGAGAAGTTCTGACCAAAGGGGAGAGGGGGGAGCGGTAAGGCTGCATTGGGAGCACCCCTCCCAGCAGTGGGGTAGGGGTGGGTATTTCTCCTAGACCACATGGGGGCCTGTGGGAAGAGGCAGTCTGCAGCTATCTCAGATTTCAAGACGGGCTGGAGGGAGTCGCCACCAGATGGCCAGGGGCTGAGAAAGGAATTGTAGGAAGCCAGTAGGAGGCAAGAGACATTGCTTCCGCACATTAATGAGATAATGCCGACAAGGTCCAGGGTGTGGCTGTGGGACAGGCTGGATCTGAAGGAGTGAGTAGAAGGTCACTGAGGGTGAAGAGGTCAAGAAATGAAAGGTCTGGTGCTGGCAGAGTCATCTTTGTCTCTGATGATGACGTACCCACGATGTTGGCAAAGGTTGGGGTAAAGACTGCAAGCCATGTGTCCAAGGCCAGTGGTTCTCAAACTTGAGGGAGCCTTAGAAGATACAGAGACAGGCTGGTTGAAGTAGGATAGGGCCTGGACTTCTGTGTATTTTTACCGAGTTCCCAGGTGATCTGGAATATCCAGAAGAGTTTGAGAACCACTGCCCAGTATTTAGTGCGAAGAACAGAAGATTGTTCAGTACATAACAATATCTACCAGAAGAAAGGAAGACAGGGTAGTTTAGCCAAATAGCAGGGCCCCCTGGAAGCAATTTTTTGTTAGAAGAGGGCAGGGAAGTAGTGGTCTGGAAACAGTAATGGGGACAACTAGCCTTCCAACTCATTATCCATAACTATCACTTTTCTTTCCCCCTTTCCTCCCTCCCATCCCTTCCTTGATGTGAACATGAGTGTTATGGGCTGAATTGTGTCTCCTCAAAAAAAAAAAAAAAAAAAAAAAAAAAAAAAAAAAAGATAGGTTGAAGTCCTTATCCCTAGTACTTTAGGCTGTGAACTTAATTGGAAATAGGGTCACAAAAATTTGGAAATGGACATAATTAGTTAAGATGAGGTCATACTGGAGTAGGGTGGGCCCTAATCCAACAAAATTAGTGTTCTTGAGAGAAGGCAGCCACATGCAGACACAGAATGCCACGTGATGATGAAGGCAGAGACTAATTATACAGCTGTAAACCAACAAACACCAAAGGTCACTGGCCAACCACCAGAAGCTAGAAAGAAGCAAAGAAGACTTCTTCTGCAGGTTTCAGAAGAAGGCATGGCCCTGCCAACACCTTGATTTGGGGCTCCTAGCCTTCAGAACTGGGAGACAATACATCTCTGTTGTTGTAAGCCACCCCTTTGTGGTACTTTGTTGTGGCCAGCCTAGGACACTAATTCAATAACGAATACAATGAGATAGTCCTTTCTTGATGTACCATACATCATCTCTATTACATTCTACCCATGTTGTGTCCCTGTCCCCTTTGCATTGAACTTACAGTCTCTCTCAGGACACTGAGGACCCACATGTAAGTCAGTGGATGTCCTATGAACAAGGAAAAGTTCACTGCTCGACATGCTTAAGCTGAAATACAATACACTTTGTGCTCTTGATGGAGCAGTCAGCCTCCACACTGGCTTCTGCACTTGTTATTGACAAATGAGTCAGTTCATATAAGATGGGTGGCTTATTTGAGTAGGTGTATGTTAAAGTTATTTTGAAAAAAGGAAAAGGAGTCTGTAAAATATACCTGCATGCGACTCTCACAAGAAAGTGTTCCCATGAGGAATCTTAAAACAGCCTAAACCAAAGTGCTGAGAAAAGTTCTCAGTAATCATATATAATGGGTTCCACTTCCAAAAGTCCTCCCACCTCCTCTGATTTTCATAGCTATTTTCTCCTTCCCAACACTGAGAGAAAGTCTTGGGCCGTGGAATGGCTCAAGAGACCACACTAACTGACCCAAGAAAGATGAAGTTCTTCATTTATTTAGCAAAGGCTACAGAAACCAAGCAGAAGTAAGGTACCACTCAGAGCAGGAACAGAGAGAGACAGCATATCTCATTTAGCTTTCTCCAATCTGCCACGGTCATGCCTCTGACATGTCAGATCAAGACATATCTTGTGGCCCAGAAATGCTACTTCTAGAAATTTTGCTTACAGAAAAAAACTGAAGGACCACGGAAAGGGCTAAGGTGGCTTGTAGATTCTAGAGAGAGGATGGAGTCAGTGGCTACTAGCTGAGGTGAGTAGTTGAAGCCTCATGTCTAGAAGAGAGGTTAGATGCTAAATCTCTTTTACATCAGGACGTTGAGCACGGACAGTACCAGGGGACCTGGTATGTTAAAAGGGCATCTGGGCCAGAGATGCCTGTCCCAGCTTTGGCTGCACATACATGGTTCCAAAGTTCTCAATTCATAATCCAGCCTCCTGTAAGATATTATCACTCAGATGTTCTGTAGCAACCTGAAGCTCACCGTACCTAAAAACTTAGTTCATTTCAGCCCCATCTCCCTTCCCCAGATCTGTCTCTTTTTTTTTGAATTTCCTTTTTATATGCTATCCTAATCTCCCCAAAGACTTATCTGCTTGTACTGTCTCAAATTGCTTACCTCTGTCATGCTCTCCAAACTACCTGGTTAAGGCCTCCAGTGACCTTGGTGTTGTCCAATCTAATAGTCACTTTATTATCCTCACGCGCACTTCTCAGTAGCCTTCAAGCTGCACACTTCTCGGTTGACCATTCTCTTCTCTTGACCTCTGGTATATTACACATCCCAGTTTCCTTTCTATTTCCTTTCCCCGTTCCTTCTCTATCTTCTTACACTATCCTCTTCAATCTCTGAAATACGGAGTCCCGCTAACATATCATTAAATACTATTTTAATTAAATAAATATACATTGTATATAAATATTATATACGCTGATCAACCATATATCCAGTAGGCTCCAGATTGTAAACATAATTACTAACTTGCCATCTCTCTCTCAGTCTCTCTCAGGCATCTCAAACACAACATAGCCCCAGTCAAACTCTTGATTCTCTTTCAAAGTCTCCCAGCTCCACCTGTCCTCCCCCAGTCTTCCCAACTCAGGCAGTGGTATATTTAGTTTCATGCACTTGTGCAAGCCAGAAACCTCTGCCTTTCCCTCATCTCCTACATCTAACTCATCTGTAAGCCCTATGGTTCTACCTTCACAAAAAATCTTAAATGTATTTCTCTTTATTCCTCTTCTACCACTTTGGTCTAAGCCAACACCTGGCCTCTGTGCTGATTTCTCTGATACACCTCTCCTCACCCTCACCCCAACCCCAATCTCTTCACCCAAACAGTCAGAAAGTAAAATTTTAAGAACTTCATACCATGGCCTACCAGGCCATGCATGACGTGGCTTTCGCTAGCCTCTTCAAGCTCATCTCATTCCTTCGCCCACAGAGCTTAAACCTCTAGTCCTTTCAGTTCCTGGGACCAGCCCAGCTCTTTCCCCCCTCAGGGCTTTTGCATAAACTGTCCCCTTGTCCTTGAACACTTTCAGCCTACTCCTTTTATGTTTATTCCCTTTGCCTAATTACACTTGACATTAGGTACAGTAGTTGACACATAGTAGTCTTTGAATCAGTATTTGCCGAATGAGGGCAACAAGTGGATCTGACTAGAAAATTCTACCAACAATCCACTGGTCAATGAGTAGGACAAGGGGAAACCACTTACTCTCTGCCAGAAAATGCCTGCTAGAAAAACAGGATGAAGTTCATAAGGATATCTAAGACTGGTGCTTCTTTTCCTTAAGGATTCTATAATCTCATTGGACGCGTAAGAAAGTAACCAAATATTGAAAGAACAATATTTAGCTAGCATGAGACACTTTAAATTCTTTCAGAAAAATGTAAGGTATAAATCACTAAAGCAGCAGCAGTATAGAAAGATGACTAATTGCCAAATGACTAGTATAGATTTGTGGTTCCCAACGTTTTCATCACCACATATTTGTTTCATTATGCTTTTCCCTCATTATTAAAAAAAAAAGTCTAGTAAACAAACTATATTTATCATATGCAATAATATACTTTTCCATTTTTAATCATATGTAATGCCTTAGTTAGACATATATAACCCCTAATTAGAGCACTTAATCAGCATGCTATAAAAAAATGCAAGCCAAAAGTAGAGCCAGGGAGCTTTTATTATCGACTGAATTTTCATGGGGCTTTTTGAAATATTTAAAATATCTTGCAAAACTCCCTTCAGGTATTCCATTCAAAGCTTTAGCCTATGTATTTTGTAAACAAAATAATACACTTTATATCTAGCTTTTTTCTTCATAAAAGTTTCCCTGTGCTCTTTGCTGATTAGTAACTGTAAAGTGAATCAGATTCTTTGAGGGAGAGAAACTCATCATTGTGGTATTTTGATAATAAGTTATTCAAGGTTTAGATAGTCTACCAGCCCCCAAATACGTAGCAGACGGCAAAGCATTGCTCTACGTCATGGCAGATGCCACCACGGAATCTAACACGCCTCCTCTTTTCTTCAATATTTGCCATGAAGCAGTAGAGAGAGGAATGGAGAAGAAAGAAATGAATAAAACTTTCCTTTTTAATGGAACTATTGGGTATCTTTTAATTCTGTCTTTATTATAGGAAGTAACACTACATGCTGGTCAAACTGATTTGACCACTAAAACTGTTTTTCTTCTGTACTTGTTATGTAACTTTAATCATCTTAGACACCAGGACATGAATTCTTAAGTAATTTCCACCAAGCGGAGGAAGAACATGTAAGTATTTTATATCCATAAAATGAACACTTCTCCATGTGCTTTAGAAGTGTCTAAAATAAACCAATGATATTTTTCAAGTGGTCATTTTGACAGCATTTCCTAAAGACTGACCACTTCAGCAAAATCAGTGTTTCTATAGAGGTGTTCAAGATATGCAAGCAAATCATATTACAAAATTTCTAAAGAAAAGGAATGTTTATCATAAAATTATCAAGCAACTTAACACCGGAACTCAAGATATTTCAATTCATAATTTTGCTAACAGGTGCTGATTCTTCTATATTTTTATAGCTTTTGTGTGGGAAGCAAGCTGTAGTTTAGTTGGTGGAAGTTTTATGTTACTAGACAAATGCTTGATAGATCAAGTTTTTTGGTTCTTAATGCACCCTATGATGGATCCAAATTTCCACTTTTTTCCTTCAAGATGATCACAAACATCCCCATCTTCAGAACTTAAAGGCCTTTACAAATGAACATTTTCCTCCACATTTTAACCACAGACAAAACAACTGCAGCGACTCTTCTGAGGTTATTTGTAGCCTCTGCAAAGCTGGAATCCAAAGCTGTAGGTTCTTTTTCATTAGATACTTAAAATTTTTTCTTTTATTGTGGTAATGTCCATAACATAAAGTATGCCCTTTTAACCATATAGTTCAGTGGCATTAACTACATTCACAATGTTGGACAACCATCACCACTATCTATTTTCAAAACTTTTTCATTATTCTAAACAGAAACTCTGTATCACTAGGTATATTTTATGCAACATGTTGAATAAGTGCTTATTCATTAAATAAATAGTTCATCCACTAAAAAAATATTTATCAAGTATATCATCAGGTTTATCATCCCATGCTTGATGCTGGAGATGAACAATGAACACGGATGAAGAACAAAAGTGAACAATGGAGGGAGTGGCTCATTTTTGAATATTTGTGCCTTTCTGTGGATCGTCCTGTGACCAATGAAAATATCAGTAATAATATTTGCTGTCTGATCTAAGCGCTTTCTGTATGTTAACTCATTTAATCCCTACAACAATCCTATGAGATAGATATTATTATTATCATCCTGATGCTACAGATAATGAAACAGAGGCAAAGGGAGGTTAAATAACTTGACCAAAGTTACATCACTAATAAGAGTTGGAGCTGGGTTTCCAACCCAGGCTGATAGGTTCAGTGTGTGTGCCCTTGAAGCACTTCTGTAACTTTTTTAAAAAATAAGTTTTATTGGGGTATAATTTCCATAAAACAAAACGCACCCAATTTAAGTTATGGTTTAGTGAGTTTAAACAAGTGTATACAACCATACCACAACCACAATCAAGAAACAGCACTTTCATCACCCTAACTGTTCTGTTGTACCATTTTGCAGTCCATGCTTCCTAGACCCACAACCCTTAGTCTTAGGCAACCACTAGTGTGTTTTCTGTAACTAGATTAGATTTTTCCTTTCTAGAATTTCATATAAATAGAATCATACACTATGCACTCTTTTATGTCTAGTTTCTTTTGCTCAGCGTACTATTTGAGATCATTGACACCGTTGTGTGCACTAGTAGTTCCTTTTAATAGCTAAGTGATATTCCACTGTATGGATTTTCCATAATTTATTATTTTATCTGTTGATGGACATTTGATTTGCAGTTTGACTATGATGAATAAATCTGCTGCAAATATTCATGTATAGATATATACCCATACATATTTTCCTTTGTCTTGGGTAAATACTTACGAATGGCACTGGTGGATTGTATGGTAAAGGTATGTTTAACTTTTTAAGGAACTGCCCAATTATTTTTCAAAGTCGTGGTAGCATTTTCTGTTTCCACCAGCAATGTATGACAGCTCTAGGTGCTCAATATCCTTGCCAACAGTTGGTATTTTTGGTCTTTTTAATTTTAGCCTTTCCAATGGATATGTTGTGGTGACTCATTGTGGTTTTACTTTGCACTTCCCTGAAGACTAATATATGAAGCATCTTTTCATGTGTTTACTGGCCACTCATATACCTTCCTTTGTGAAGTTCAAATCATTTGCCCCTTGTTTTATTGGATTGTTTTATCTTCATACTACTGAGCTATAGGAGTACTTTGTATATTCTGGATTCTAGTCTTTCATCTAATGTGTATTTTGCAAATATTTTTTCCAGTCTGGGCTTGTCTGAGTTTGTCTAAGAGCAGAGGTTTTTCATTTTGACAAAGTTCAACTTTTTTTTTTTTTTTAATTTGTCCCTATCCTTGTTTTAAGAAATCTTTGCCTATCCCAACTTCAGAAAGACTTTCTCCCTTGTTTTCTCATCCAGTCTTTTACAATTAAGTATGGTGTTAGTTGCAGACTTTTGTAGATGTTTTAGCTCAGGTTTAGGAAGTTTCTTTCTACTCCTGATTTGCTGAGAGATTTTGTCATAAATGAAACATTTGTCAAATGATTTTCTGTATCTATCAAGATGATCATATTGTATTTTCCTTTATTTTGTTAATATGGTAAATAACATCAATCCATTTTTGAATTTCAAATCAATCTTATTTTCCTGAGATAAACCTCTCTGGATTGTGACAGCATCTCCTTTTAACACCGCTGGATTCAATTTGCTAATATTTTGCTAAGGATCTTTACATATACATTCATGAGGAATACTGGTCAGTGATCTTCTTATAATGTTTTAACAAGTTTTGATATCAGTAATCCTGGCTTCATAAAATGAGTTGGGAAATATGCCCCCCTCCTCGCTTTTGTGAGGGAGTTTATATAGAATTGATATTATTTTTTCTTTAAATGTTTGGTGAAATTTACCAGTAAAGCTATTCACATCTAGAGTTAGGCGCAGATTAGGGCCTAACTTTAATATTTTAAATAGATATTAGGAATTCAATTTCTTTAATAGATATGAGGCTAAGCAGGTTTTCCATTTCTTCTCAAATCAATGTTGACTGAGTCTTTTAAGGAATTTGTTCATTTCATTTAAGTTGTCAAATTTATTGACAAAGGTGTTCATATTAATTTATTAAGCTTTTGATATTTATACAATCTGTAACGATGTCCCCTCTTCGGTTTCTAATATTCTTCTTTCTTCTTGTCTATTGATTTTTTAAATCTTTTCAAAAAACTAGCTTTGGGTTTAACTGATTCTATTAATTTCTGCTCTTATCCTTATTATGTCTTTCCTTCTGCTTACTTTGGTTTAAATTCTCTTCTTTTTGTAGCTTCTTAAGTTGAAAGTTTTGTTGATTTTGCACATTTCTACTTTCCTAATATAAGGCATTAAAGGTATAAATCTCCCCCTAAGCACTGCTTTTGCTGCATCTCACAAATTTTGATATGTTGTGCTTTCATTTTCATTCTATTCAAGATGTTTTCTAATTTCCTTGTGTTTCTTCTTTGATGCATAGGTTTAGACGTGTGTAATTTCCAAATATTTTGGGGATTTTCCAGATATATGTTACTGATTTCTAATTAATTTACCTTGTAGTCAGAGAATATCCTCTGAATGATTTGAATTGAGAGTTGTTTAATGGCCTAGAATACGGTGTATCTTGATGATTGTTTTGTGTGCACTTGAAAAGAATGCGTATACTGCTAGTGTTGGGTGGAATAGTCTATAAATGTCAATCAGGTCAAGTTGGTTGTTGTTCAAGTATTCTATGCCCTTAATTTTCTGTCTACTTATTCAATAGATTGTTGAGATAGTAGTATTGAAATCTCTGACCATAACTGTGGATTTGTCTATTTTGCCTTGCCATTCTGTTAATTTTCACTTCATGTATTTTGAAGCTTTGTTACTAGGTGTCATCAAGGACACTCCACTCTAGCTGGACTCAGATGTCTTCCAGGCCTATGTGGGCACTGGAATTGGTTTACAGCTCCCCAGTCATTATATGAGCTCTTACAATAAGCCAGATACTGTGTTCATCAATGAGCATGGGCTAGATTATTTTCTGATAACAGGCAACCCCCAAAGCTCAGTGGCTTATAACTTACAACAAAGCTTTCTTTCCTGCTCATGCTACATGTTCACTGCATGTTGGCTGCAACTATCTATTCTACATCTTCTTTGAGACTCAACGTGATGGAGCAGTTGCTCTCTAGAACATTGTTGGGAAAAGAGAACATGGCAAGCAGTGTCCTGGCTCTTAAATCTTCTGCCTCAAAGTGTCATATGTCACCTCCATTCATATTTTATTGGCTAAATCAACCCTCATGGCCAAGGCTGATATCACTTGGATTGGGAAGTCTAATCCTCCCCCAGGAAAGAGCACCGAATGTTTGTGAACAATAAAATAGCCCACCATACTATGCTATGCACTCAAACACTTTCTCCTTTAATTTTCATAACAGCCTTCTAGAAATAGGTACTATTATTGTCTCCATTTTACAGATGAGGAAACAGAGGCTCAGAGAGTAACCCGGCAAAAGTCAAACAAGAATCAAATGGCAGGGCCTGGACCCAGCTTTTTTGACCCCAATATAATAGTGCTATCCTGCCATAAGAGAAAAGAATGGGAAGGAGCGGGGGAGTCTGGGAAGAAATGTAGCAGAGAGGCAATGAAGGGAGACACCAAGCATAATTGCAAACAACATCCTATGGAACTCCAATCCAGGGATCAGAAAGGGGTAAGGGGAAGGGAATGGGGAAGGCCAGAGACAGGAGAAAACTCTTCTCATCTCAGTTCTTCCCAGTCCACCCCTCATCTTATGTCCATCCCCTTCCACATACCCCTATCTCACACCAGCCCCTGAAAGCCCAGCTCCTGCCTCTCCACATTCCAAAAGGCCCTTACCCTATTACCTGCATTGAGATTCCTCCAAATCCCAATCTGTTTTTAAAAATTTATTTATTTATTTGGCCATGCAGCGCGGCATGCAGGATCTTAGTTCCCACGAACAGGGATCGAACCGGCGTCCCCTGCAGTGGAAGCAAGGAGTCTTAACCACTGGATGGCCAGGGAAGCCCTCAATATATTTTAACTGATTATTCTGTTTATGTGGTACCCCCATCCCCCAAAATGAATTACTACATAATTCAGCATTTAACAAAGATATTACCATTATTTATGCCTGGCATATTGTAAAAATCCCAACATTTGACACTTTCGTATTATTGTCTCTGGAAGCATGTATGTTAGTGATTTGTACCTGACCTTCGAACCAAAATCAATCTCCAAAGCTTTCTGCAGCAATTCTATGAGAATTGGAGGGGACATAGCTCATGAGCACAACTTTAGAATTACATTAAAAAGAAAAACTGGAAAATATTATTAGCATGTATTAAAAAGGCTTTAAAGCTATGTTATATAGCATGCTCATAAAAAATATGAGGTCCTTAGTATAGAATATAGGACCTATCTCAGAAAGAAACAGATGCTACATTCAAAAGGAAATAACTAGTAAATACATGGAAACATATTCAGTCTCACTAATGTCAAAGA
Source organism: Physeter macrocephalus (assembly GCF_002837175.3). Taxonomy (NCBI): domain Eukaryota; kingdom Metazoa; phylum Chordata; class Mammalia; order Artiodactyla; family Physeteridae; genus Physeter; species Physeter macrocephalus. The sequence goes on along the minus strand of NC_041214.2, from coordinate 51,255,580 downwards.
AATGCAAATTAAAACAACAATGAGGAACATTTTACACTTATTAAAGCGGCATACAACTCTTAAAATGTCACTACTTGGTCATGGGTTTTTTTTTCCTTCAGTTAGACTGTTATAATCTTAAAGTGCTGGTAATCTTAAAGTGCTCCTTGTTGAGAACCATATCATAACAACATATAACAAGCTCATATGGGTTAAAGGTCATAATATTTAAGCTATATTTTCCTGAAATGGACCCTGACCTTGTCCCAGCATTCTAGTGGGGGACGGCAGCTGCTTGATAAACCTCTGATGGAGTACTGTCCATCTCCGATGGAAAAGGTGGAGCCCATGGGCAGGGCTCTTAGAGCCCCTTGGTCACAGGGTGACATCAAAACCTCCTCACATCCAGTCTTCTGACCTTTTATCCTACCTCTTGGAATGTAGTCTGAAGAAACAACCCACAAGGAAAAAAAGTGAAATAAGGATTAGCTGCTACATTCATTATTATAGAAAAGATTACAAAATAGATGCCTGACAGCAGGGGAATAATTTAAAATATGGTATAGTAATTAAAATTTAAACTAGAAAGACTACACAGCAACACGGAACATGCTTCTGAGAGGGTATGAACTGAAAATGGGAGAATGAACTCACTGCAGTTTTTTCACAAGGGCTGGAAGGGAGCAGGGTCAAATGAAAAGTCAGCTCTGCTGAGGCAACAAGATTCTGAGCAAAAGTTCTCTTGCACTTATTTAGATTTATTGTGTAATAGATAGAATATTTATGTAATAAGAAATCTATTTTTAGAGAAAAGGAGAAATAGGACACTATGACCCTTTTCTACTCTGCTTCTCATTGGAGGCTCCAGGATTTCATTAAAATGCAAAACTCAAAATCATCCTCGTTTCTAGCATATTCTGATAAATATATTATAAGCCTACTCTGAATTTGAATTGGTCATCCTCATGGGAGGGTTTGCATGTGGATAAATAGCTCTTCTATTAATCCAATTAGCTCGGAAGGCAATAAGGGAACATACACCTATTATACTGTCCACTTTTTAAGGTTTTTAAATTTCAGGGTATGATGCTGAGTGTTCGTAAAGTCAGGAAGCATGGGAGAAACTGACCTTTTAGGGCATAGTCTTTACATTTTTAAAAAATGCTCAATATGGTTTTGTTTTCAACTACATACTGGGTGAGGAATCACTCCCTTTAAAACAGTGGGTTTACTTGTTAATCTGAAAAAAGTACAATAAATACAATTTTGTCTGCGTTTCCAGATTTTTGGATACGTCTGTAGTGTTTTTACTGCACTTTTCAGATTAACAGTTGGGCCTACGGCATTACATTTAAAGATGCTTCACCTGAGAAGGGGTTTGAAGGTTGAAGAAAAACATTCAGCATATTACTTGGAAATGTAACTAAAATACTGTTTACAAACAAATTTGGCTGACATTTTGAGCACCTTGTGGTGTCTTACCCTTAGAATTGCATCTCATCAATGGCAGAAATAGAAAAGCCAGACACACAGTCTCCCAAACTGGGGGGATGGGGGTGTGGAGGGAGGAGGGCCAGGGGAGGAGGTAGAGGCGTAGGGGTTTGTGGCTGTCTTGACGGAGGAAAATTAGGTTTGAACAGAAGCCTTGAAATTAATTATGGGCTTACTGATCAATGGGAATGAGATTGAGGGGAGTGAAGAGAGGAGGGGAAAAGAGCAACGTGCCCTCCACACTTCTGGGAACAGCTTTCTTAGTATCCCACAGTGAGACTGAGGTAAAGTCGCCAGGTAGATGAAGCTATAGATACTTCTCTCTTCTCAGTAGCTCTCCTAGCCCTCAGAAGTGACAGTGGGAAGTGTGTGTCTCTCTCTCTCTCTGTCTCTCTCGGGTGGGTGTGGAAGCCGAGGCAGTGGTATGAGGAAGGAGAAAAAAATCGCCGAGAAGATAATGAGGCTGCTGAGTGTGGGAGCCCAGAGCAGGAACTATCCTGGGGCTTCAGGGAACAGGAAGCCATGTGTATAAATGTGTGTGTGTCTCTCTCTTTTTAGATCCTTTCATTCAGGAGGCATCTCCCTGGAGACTGAGGAGATGGTAGGAGTCCCCTGGGGTGCTGTCAGCTCCATTTGCTGAATTTGTGGAGAAAGACTGACATGTGAGGTAAAGGAAGTGCCTCCAGCCAGCTACCAGGGAGAGGCAGGGCCAGGAGAAAGGAGTTGGGAGGTGAGAGGGACCTCTGACCTGGGTTAAGTTGGACACATTTCCAGACGTGTTTGCCTGCTCCTTCTCCCAAACTCACTGCACTAGCCCCCTGGTCAGGAGGGAAAACTCTACTGTCCTGTGGTGCTCTCCGGCTCTAGGACAGCTGGAGGGATGCTCCCCTAACTTGTGTTCTCCCCCTCCTTACTTCTGGCCAAACCCCAAGGCCCCCAGCCTCAAAGGAGGGCCATTCCTAGGCCAGTGCTGAAGACAAGTCCAGGGAGAGCGGTTGGAGGGCCAACACCTTCCCTCCAGGGACTTCACAAACTCTATATCCTGTCAGACACTCTCCTCCACCAGCCCACCCCACCCTTCTGTCTGTCCTGGCTCCTCTCCAAGGCCTGACTCCCAGAGGTTTATTTCTGACCAGGAGCCACTAGGGCAGAGGAGGTTTGTGGGGTTGATGTGTCACACCATATATTTGTAACAGCCTTCTTGACTACTCTTTTTCATTGCAAATGTAAAGTAATCCATCTGCAGTGTTGCTTCTGTGGTCCTATTTATATCCCCATTTCTGGGGAAAGTGTGCTCCATGTTGGAAGAAAAACAAAACCCTTATAAACAAACATTTGGAACACAGACTCTTTAAAGAATTTTGTCTCAAAGCCTCTGGAAATGCCACTTATTTACTACAACAAGCATGGTTTGTGTACCTTATGCCAGGTTGGGACACAAATGGGGCCATTGCTACTGGCGCTACGGAATGGTTTTAGGTTGTACATGGACCAGGCAGCAAATGCCACTGACTCACATAGTGAGAAAGTTATTACCACTTGAATTCTCTTTCCTTCTGATTACACCAAGGAGGAGGTCTCAGCTGGGAGCTAATAGATCTTTAACACCATACTAACACTTGCTTATTGCTAGTATTACTATTTTCACAGGTGTAGGCTCAGAGCTTTTGGCTGCTTTGCTTGGTACAGAGGGCAGAATTCCAGTCTGTATCTCTGCAGCTGGATCCAGCCTGCAGACATGATTTGCACTGTACCAAATATTTTTTTAAGCCAACGTTTAAAAACTCAGGAAATTTTACATAAAAATTCAGATTTCTAGCTTCTGTTGAATAATGAGAACATCTGGCACTACCAGGCCCAAATTTCTTCATGGCAACAACTGGTTCTCCTCTTTAAAGAGCACACGTGCTCTCTAGTGTGCCAGTCTCCACCACTCCCTATTGTAGTTGACATATTGTTCATTTCCATTACCTTCCCAGCCCCTCCAAGCATTTGAGTCTTAGGCCTATTTTAGGAATTTTATGGCGAAAAGGTAGATCATACTCAAATTTGAGTTGTAAGATGAGGTATTCGGTCTTCATTATATAGGAAATAGAGAGCTATTCATTTTTTAGCAGGGTGGCCAAGCCCTTAAAGCTACTCTTCCAAAAATGATTCTGTTATTTGACGTCACATCTGACAGAATGAGGGGAGGAAACTGGAGGGGGGCGTGAGGTGCTGGTGAAGAAGTGACTTCAAACCTCACTGCCTGGGGAGATGGGAGCTGGGGCCTCTTGAGTGGACCGAGGTGCTAGGAGCTGGGCCTAGGCGGCAAAGGGAGTGGGCCTGGCCTACATGGCTTTTAGACTTTTACTTAAGAGCAGGGTTGGGAGCCTTGGGCAGTGCAGGGGCAAGCAGGGAGCCACAGCTGGGCTGGAGACGCAGTGAGGTGGGGCTGGTGGATCAGAGCTGGGGGCGACTCCTCGAAGCAGAGATATAAGGGAAGGGGGTCCTAAACAGGGGCCTGCAGCAGGAAGGGAACCACCAAAGAGGTCAAGCTGGTTCTGGCCAGGCAGGCAAAGGTCATAACAGGGTGGCTGCTGTAAGAATGGAAGTAGCTGAAGAGACATAAGAGCCACTTCAAAGGCAGATTCAATAGGACTGGTGACTAATAGGAAAGAGAGTCTGAAGGAGGAATGAAAAAAAGGACTCTAAGACTTCTAACTTGGAAGCCAAGGAAACAGTAATGCTAGTAACACATATCGTGTAGAAAAGTGAGGAGGGGGAGGAAAATTTTAAGTATTGAATATATGAAATATGAGGGGCCGTCCTGTCTACTGGGCATTGGAAGGACTGGAGTTTATAGAGATCTAGGCTGAAAGTGAGCAGTAAGGTATCATCTGCACAGAGATAAGAGATGAAGATGGAGAAAAGCCAGAGGGAGTGAAAGGAGAGTAAGGAGTGAATCTTGGGGCGTATTTATATTTAGGGAGCCCGTGAAAGTATTGGGAGTGGTCTGAGATGGAGGAGAAACATTTAGCTCCATGCTGGTCAAGGGGCCAGGCCATGGTGCTCAGGTAAGTCAAAACCTTCAAGAACCAAAGTGAATGAGGACCAAGAAACAGAAGCAGAGCCAAAGGAAAGTGTTTTCTAGAGAGATCTCCACATTCATTCATTCGACAAATATTTGAGAACCTGGCCCTTATCCAGGCCCTGAGCAAACTGAGGTGGGCAAAACAGAGACCCCATCCTCATGGAGCTCACATCCTGCTGCTGGCGCAGATGGACACCACACAGATACTGATGCCATCTCCATTACAAAGAACAATGAAGCAGGGTCCGTGGATAGAGAGTGACAGGGCAGCCCCAAAAGTCCTCTCTGAGGAGGTGGCATTCAGATAAAAGCCTAAAGCGAGGGAGTGGGCCATACCAGTATCTGAGGGAGAATATCCCAGGCAGAGGGAAGAGCAAGGGCCAAGCCTGAGTCTGGCACACGCGTGGCGGGTGTGAAAGCAGCAAGGAGGCCAGAGTGGTCTCCTTGGAGAGTTGAAGCAAGATAGTGACATAGTGTTATTTCACTCTGAAAAGGACCACTCCAGGTGTCTGTCTGTCTGTGGCTCAAAGGGCAGGGCCAGGGAGGGGGCAAGAGGGCAAAGAGGCAGTCGGGAGGCTCCAGCAGCGGTTGAGGTTTGGAGCAGAAGACGCATGGGATGGATGGTGGAGGGATGGAGCCATGGGAGAGGGAGACCTCGCAGGAGCTGTGGGCAGGGAGGGGACAGAACTGAGGGCACAGGTGGAGGAGGGAGGCTGTTACACGCAAGTGAAATCATCTACCCTCGGGGCTGTTTAGAAGATCTGAGGCACAAAGACAGGGTACTCCGGCCTCCATTTCAACTGCTTGTTTTATTTTCTTGCAGATCCCTGTGGAATGGCTGTGGATATTAGGGAAAGATGACTTCGGCGGCTCCCTTGGGGAGGAAACTTGATTTTGTGTTTCTTGTGTATGACAGGAAAATGTTGGCCTCTCCAGACCTCAAGTATAGGTCAGAACAGAGGGTGGCTCACCTCAGACTAACTAGAGTTTTTAAAATAACACCTCATGACATCTCCTCCTCAGCCCGACTCCAGAGTTTCCTGGACTCTGGGTACCACCATGTGGTGGCCTCGTGTGGCCCATCCTGAGGGTCACCACTCTCTTGTCCTCTCTACGGTAGGCAGCTTGGTCCATCTGTCTCTCCAGTCTGCACAATGGCCACTAACTCAGTGTTCCCAAAGTACTGCTTAGATCACATCAGGTTTTTTTCTCAAAAACCTTCTTACTTAGCAAGCTGAAGTAAGTGCCTCTTCTGAATGGCCCCAGCCTATATCAGTGTCCCACTGGTCTCCTACTCAGACCAGGATCCAGCTGAAATGTCTTTTGCGTGTTTTTCTCCACGTGTACACACACACACACACACACACACACACACACACACACACACACACACACACACACACACACACACACCACACACACACACCCTTTTCCTACCTCCATGCTTTGGTTCCTGCTCTTCCCCTAATACTTTTCCCATCCTTTTCTGCCTCTGGAAGACCTACTTACCATTCAAGATGCATCTCTAATACCACACTTTCTTCTTCCTTTCTTCTTCCTCTCTTTTTTTGGCCACGCCAAGCATCATGCGGGATCTTAGTTCCCCGACCAGGGATCGAACCCACACCCCCTGCAGTGGAAGCACAGAGTCTTAACCACTGGACCACCAGGGAAGTCCCCGTGCTTTCTCTATCAAATCTTTTGTATGTGACCAACCTCCTTAAAATCCTTCCACAACTCACAGGATTCCTGTGGTGCTTGCCAGGTCCTTTGCATCGGGGTTATCTGTGTGCTTGTCTCAGTCTCTCCTCCCTCCCCACATCAGTCCAGTGCTTTAAGGGCAAGGGCTCCCTTTTCCTCTTGTTTGCCTCATCTGAGGTCAGTAGCACAAGACCTTGAACACATCAGACAGTCAACAAACACTGAACTGCTTTTCAGATGAGACAAGCAAGAATTCTGAGAGAACTCAGAATGGGGGGAGAGTGACTGGTGAGCAAACACGAACCAGTGTTGGAATGTGCCTCAGGCGAAAGTGGAGGGGCGCCGATGAGACGGACGCGGGCATGGTGGGCAGCCAGTCCCCCTCTCCAGCCGGCGGTGATGGTGATGGAGGCGCACGCCTGGAGACAGGACTGCAAGGTCACCCTCCCACACGTGGCCCTGCTGTCTGGGCCGGCCGCCCAGGGTCCCCTAGACGGCAGAAACTATGGGTGCTCTCACTGGAGACAGTTCGCTCTCCCACCCTAGGCTCTTGTAGTGGCTGGCTGAGGCCCTCTCACTGGGCATTTTTACACAGCAGCTGCAAGAGCAGAACAGCTGTTGATGCTACTCTCCACTCTTAATTTGTGTGTCTACCTCTGGCTATAAGGGCCTTGGTCCACCAGACTAGTTCAGACTCCCTCCTCCTCATTTATTATGGTTCTCTGTTTTTCACCATGACATTACCCCAAATCTGTGACCTGCAGCTAACCATCAAAATAACTGGGCACAAAAGACTCCCAATCCTCCAAACAGCCATTTCGGCTGTTAGAACAGGAAAGAACCTCTATTATTTAACGCAGTGGCTGCCCCCCCACCCCCAATAGGCTGCAATGCAGAATCGGCTGCATACATTTCCTGGGCTTCACCTCTGGAAATCCTGATTCAGGAAGTTATGGTGGGGCCCGGAATCTGAATTTTAACACTCCTCTGGAGCGGTTCTCACACGGCTCTGGGAATGCTGATGTGACCTCACCTCTCATAAATAAGGACTCCGAGGCCAGAGCACTTGGCCACCTGGCCCAAGGTCATGCTGCTGCTGTTACTAACACTTCCCTAACACTTCACAGGGTACCTTATTTCATGTGATCTTCCAAGAACCTGCGAGGGTGGTGTTATCACAGGATCAGCCTCAGTTCACAGAGGAAGGAAAGCAGCTGTGGGACAGGCAAGTGACTTATCTAAGGTCTCACTGTTAATGAACAGATCAAATTTGCACCCACATTTCTTGAGCCCCAGTCCTGCCATCTTTTCACTGAAAAATAAAGGTCCTGAGCCCAAGCAGGAGGCGGACGGGGCTGAGTAGCAAGGACATTCCAGATCAAATTCCACATAGTTCTGGCCCCTTATTGCTTGATGTCACCCAAAAGAAATGAGTAGTATACAAAAAATACATCAACTTACTGCAACGTTTACAATCTTTACAATGACAGTTTAACCTTTTAAACAGATTTTTAACTATGAAACTGTTCAAATATACAAACTCGGAAAGAACAGAATAATAAATTCCTATTTACCCAAACTCCAGACTCAACCACCATCATGATTTTGCCACAGTTGCTCTATCAAGCCCCTTTTATTATTTTTCTTCTTTATTCTTTGCTGGAGTCCTTAAATACTTTTAAAACAAATCCCAGACATCATGCCATTTCTTCCCTTCATACTTCTGGATGCATCTCATCAAAACACCCAGGCTTTGTGTTTGAAGGAGGGTGACTTTGCAAACAGCCAGCTGGGCCCTCACAGCACAGACTCCAGCGAGCGCTGCAGATCTGCCTGGGTACGCTGGCTGGGCTGGCTGCACTCTGGCACCACGTGTGGGCTCTCAGTCATCCTGGCTAGCAAACACTTTTTTGGGCTCCCTCCAAACCCTCTGACACATTTGAGTTTTGATTTAATCCGGTCTCGGTTTGCCAGTGGCTGCTGAGTGCTACCTTGCCTGCTTCAAGACTGTCAGAAAAGGAAATAGGGAAGTAGCCGCAAGACAACAGTTACTCAATTCGTGGTTCACAGGTAGAATTTGTAACTAATCCCCTTCCACAGCGAGAGAGGACATCTAATCTTGCTGCCGTAAATCTCAGACAATCACACAGAGAGAGGTCAGTCGGAGTCTCTAGCCTACATCAGACAGGAAAGTGTGGTCATTATTTTTAACAGGTAGCAACTACTTGTTAAATATTTGCCTGATCGGTGCTGGGGTGCCCACCAGCCACACCAAGATGACAGGTAATCTAAGGCCACCTCTGCAGCAGGAGGGCAGTGTGACAAGAGGGCCCTTTTATAGTTCACTTGGTTAAGGCTGTCCTGCTACAAGCCTCCAGCTGTTGCCATCAGTACTACATCTATGAAATCAAAAGCCAGAGCCATGAAACGTGGAGTGAAACACGTGCATCTAAGCTTTAGTCTGGACCTTTGGCTCTGCCTCGACCAAAGTCATGTGCAACTTCCCTTAGTCTGCCTGGCCAGCACCCCTACCTCCCTGCCGACCCTAACGAGGCATCCTTAGGAAGCTCCTGAATGTCAGGCCACTCAGACTCTTCACCATGCATTCTGCTGACGCACCATCCAACACAGGCTGCACACAGGAACCACAACTTTGGGTTAAGTTACCCACACTTCTATTTCTGGGAGACCGCAGCCTATATGTGTCCTAAAATGCTTTCGGGAAACAGGAATAGCCAAGCTCAACACATATTTTTACAAACACCTACTAGTTTCCACTTTTAATTCGAGTAATGGATACTTGACTGCTTTGTAGCTACAGGAGGACCTCAGTCCTGGATTCCGCCACTAGCATGCTATCTGACACCCTTTGACTCACCTAATTAAATTCTTCTCTCACAAGATCACATATCTGTTTTCATGTGGGTGAACAGGGACTGAGACAATCAGTGCTGTAGTTATTTTTCAACTCAGAAGGGAACCGATGTCACCTGACACCAAGATGCAGACCCCAAACTGAAATTAAACTGTATGTGGCATAATTTATAAATAAATGTGTCTGTCTTTATGATGCTAGAACAACCACTGAAAAATTAGATAATTTAGTTGATTTAGCTGATTGTTTTTTATAAAGGATTATTTGGGGTTTCCTCTTAAAGAAAGGCATCATCTGTTAAATGTACCTAATCTGAATCAGGGTGAGGCCAAATGACATGCCAAGGGCACAAAATTTAAGGAGGCACTCACTCTCAGGGGCTTGCAAGTGTAGGATCCACAGCTGCATGACACTGAGAGTGAGTGTCTCTTTAAAATTTGCCCTTGGGCTCCTTACTAGCCTCACCCTAGTCTCAGCCACACCTAGACTGGGGCCAGCAGGGAGCAAAAGTTACCTTGTTAAGTTGCAGTTTCCCAGTACAAATCTGGGCGATTCCAATTCAGAAGATCTGGGGTGAGGTTCAGGAATCATTTAAAATAAGCTTTCTCATGTAGTACTGATATGTGGCCAGGTTTGGAGTCCACTGATGCAATATTTAGGATACCACAATTAGAAGGTGACATTCCCTTAAAGTTAGCATTAACTCCAACTATAAATATTGGATCCAATTCTGAGTTTTCTCCGTGTAGAAAGTACTGGGAGATCTGATTCTCTATCAGTAAGGATAGTGTTCTGTTGCAACCAACATAAAATCCTACTAACAGTGGCTTAAATAAGTAGGGATTTATTTTCCCCATAACTAGAAGTATGGAGGTAGGTTACTGCTGGTATTGGTCAGCAGCATGCTATAATCAGGGCCAAGATCTCTGAGATTCTCTTGGGTTTGCTTGTCTCATGGCCCCCGAGATGGCAGCTACAGTTTGAGGGGACTCCTACCTTCAAGATGGCGACGGAGGAAGAAGCAGAAGTGCACTGCTAGCCTTACCCGTTCTCCCGTTACAAGAAAGTAAAAGCCTTCCCAGAAACCACCTCCTCCCAGATCTCTACCAGGTCTCATTGGCCAGAACTGGGTCACATGACCACCTGTTGTTGAAAGGGGGGCTGGGAAATCAGGGACCACGCTCACTGTAATGGGCGTAGACTAGTGCTTCTCAAAGTTTAACAGGCGGTGGAACCACTTGGAGGGCTTCCCTGGTGGCGCAGTGGTTGAGAATCCGTCTGCCGATGCAGGGCACACGGGTTCGTGCCCCGGTCCGGGAATGATCCCACATGCCGCGGAGCGGCTGGGCCCGTGAGCCATGGCCGCTGAGCCTGCGTGTCCGGAGCCTGTGCTCCGCAAGGGGAGAGCCCACAACAGTGAGAGGCCTGCGTACCGCAAAAAAAAAAAAAATACAACGATAAAACCACCCCCAGAGATTCAGATTCAGTAGGCCTGATTAGAACCTGAGGATTTGCATTATTTAGAGTTCTCAGGTACAAATGTATGGATACCAAGGCGGGGAAGGGAGGGGTGGGATGAACTGGGATATTGGGATTGACATATATACACTGCTATGTATAAAATAGATAAATAATGAGAACCTACTGTATAGCACAAGGAACTCAGTGCTCTCTGGTTCCCTAAATGGGAAGGAAGTCCCAAAAAAAGGGGATGTATGTATACACATAGCTGATTCACTTTGCTGTACAGCAGAAACTAACACAACATTGTAAAGCAACTATACGCCAATAAAAATTAATTTAAAAAATTAAGTTCTCAGGTGATGCTGATACTGCTGGTCTTAGGAAAACACTTTGAGAACCACTGACTTCTCACCAATGGCTCCCAACCCTGGTGGTGCATTAGAAACACCGGGAGAGCATTTTTAACGGTATAAGTTCCCTGGTGCCACCCCCTACATGTTCTGATTTAATTTGTTGGTGGGGTCCAGGCATTCCTAATGTCAAAGCTCTACAGATGATTCTAATGGTACTCAGGGATGGGAACCACTTTTCCAGGTCAATTATGATCCCTAATCTGGGGCTGTTATTGAGGTTGAGTAGCAAGGAGGAAGGAGGGGAGTGTGATAGGCAGGTTCAGACAGGGGTTCGAAAACTTGTCCGCAATTTCAAATCACTTGGAAATCTTTTAAAAAGTCCAAAGTTCAGAACATACCCCAGACAGTTAAATCACAATCTCTGGAGGTGGGACACAGACACCAGTAGTTTTTTTGAAGCTCTCCAGGTGATTCCAATGTGCAGACAAGTTTGAGAATCTAACAAGTTTAAGAACCACAAGTTTAATCCCACAAGTTTGAAAGCAATGTAATACGTAGGTGTGAAGGGAGGTTATTCAGACTGGAAAAGAGAAACCTGAAGATGTATTTAATTACAGTTTCCAAGTGTGTGAGAAAATTTCACAAAGGATGCTGTTGCCCATCTGAAGACCAGCAAGGAGGAAATAGGATTAACCTTGTTAGAGCCTTTGGCTTCAATGCAAAGAAAAATTTCCTAGCTGCGAATTATTTCAATTACAATTACAATTATTACAATGAAATGTGGTACAGGGAGAATGGGGTTGTGCAATCCTGTCATTTAAGAGCTATAAAAATAGTACAGATTCTCATCTGCTTGGAATGTTTTAGTGTCATTCTTTCTGAAGGGGAAGAGGTGGATGAAATGACCTGTCTAGATTTCTTCTTTGAAAATTTTCCATTTTACTCCTCTTCTCCTCCTTTCACATCTCAACTTAGAAAACAGGCCTCCACATTAACAATTCAAAGAAACATAACCTTTGCCCACCTAACTGCTTGAATGGATAAAATATCTGACAGCTAGTAATGGTTTGAGATGCCACTAGCTCAGGCTGTTTGGATCTCTAAAGTGCTATTTTGAGCTTCTAGATGACAAACATACTGCCAAATAGAGAGGGTCATCTGAATTTGATTTGAATGAGTTCTTGTGTTTGAAATATAAATGCTCAAGGGTGATGCACCATCATATCTGAGCCCTGCTACACACACACACACACACACACACACACACACACACACACACACACACACACACACGACCAGAATAGTTATTTTCATGCCACACAGAAATAATACATGTGTTTAAATATAGCTACAATGAAAATGTGTTTTCCTCTGTACGTGAAAATGGCACTGGCTATTGTGAAGAGGACATGCCCTCTGAATTGTCTTTTGCAGGGCTGGTAGTGGATTTACCCTGATCATACCTAACACTGTTACCAGTAATATGTATCAGTCCAACTAACTGCTGGGGTTTCAATTCAGAGGAAAAAAATAGAATGAAGCAAATCCACATGCAATGGATCTTAGGTTGACGATCAAAGATTTAGGAGTCTTGTTCCCACACTTTGCTGCACCTTAGAATCACCATGGGGGGCCACTGTGGAAGCCAGGCGTCAGTAGTCTTTAAGATCCCCAGGTGATTCCTATGTGCAGCAAAGTTTGAGAACCACTGCCTTAGCCACCTTCATTATGGGATCTAAAATTTCTCATAGAAAGAATGTCTCTCAGGTCTCATGTCAAAAGTAGAGGTGGAATGAGGTAAATTTTTCTCTTTGCTGGGTGTGACAGAGATTAATTGTCCCAAATACTTACTCTTCCTAATTCCTCCATCATGAAAGAACTTCTAATAGTTCTCTGACTACATGGCCACTCAAAATAAAGGCTGCTTTTCTCAGCCTCCCTTGTAGCAGAGTGTGGCCGTACATCTCAATTCTGGCCAATGGGATTAAGTGGAAGTGGTGCGTGCATATTCCTGGACAATCGTTAAAGGGAATGTATGTATTCCTCTCCCCTTCTACCATCTTGCTAGCTGGAATGCAAACATAATAGATGAAGCTCCAACAGCAAGTTGGACAATGAGATGACTTTGGGAAAATGGAAGTCACACAAAGCAAAGAGATGGAGCCTGGTTCCCAGCACTGCAGAGCTTGATACCCACCCTAGACTGACTGACCATCTCTGGGCTTCTTAATGGATAAGAAAAATAAACTTCTAAGTTGGTTATGGCACGGTTTCTTTTAATTGCAGCTGCACTTAATTCTAACAGACTCAGTGGTTCTCAAATTTTGGTTTATATCAGAAACACCCAAAAGGCTAATAAAGCATATTGAAGTTGGTCATTCTAATACCTAAGTTTGAGAACAACTATTCAGATATCCCTGGGAGGTAGAGAGAGGCATGGTGAGGGTAAAACTTTGAAAAGTAATGAGTGATAAGATTCATTTTGAAAAGCAAATCTACTGAATAAAATATTTAGCAGTATAGTGTAGTGATTAAAGACTTCATTTCAGGGGATAAATAGACCTAGACTTAAATCCTGGACTTGCCACTTACTGGTCACAAAGTCAAGCCAACTTAGCGTTTTTAAGCCAGTTTCCTCATTTATAAAATGGGCCAGTAATAGTACCTATTGCTTCTAGTATCATGAGAATTAAATGAGATAATCTAAGACAGTGTTTAGTATAGTAAATGTCACATAGTAAAGGCTCATTAAGTGTTGGCTGCAGGGAAAAAAATGAGGGTAGAATTTATGATCTGGCTTTGAATTACATTTTGGTGCCTGACTATTTGGTTCTACTTTGTCCAATGTGGTAGCCACTAACCACATATATCACCACTTCACACTTACTAGAATGGCTATGATTAAAAAAGATAACAGGTGTTGGCTTGAATATGGAGAAATTGGAACCTGTATACATTGCTGGTAAGAATATAAAATGATGTAACCACTTTAGAAAACAGTTTGGCAGTTCCTCAAAATGTTAAACACAGACATCACATGACCCAGCGATTCTCCTAGGTATAGATCAAGAGAAACAAAAACATATGTCCACACAAAAACTTGTACACGTTTTTGTACCGGTGTTCATAGCACCATTATTCACAATGGTCAAAAAGTGGAAAAAACCCAAATGTCCATCCACTGATGAACGGGTAAACAAAATGTTCCATACAATGGAATATTATTTGGCACTAAAAAGGAGGGAAGTATTGATACATGCTATAGTATGGATGGACCTTGTAAACATTATTCTAAGTGAAAGAAGCTAGTCACAAAACCTCACATACTGTATAATTTCACTTACATGAAATGCCCAGAATAGACAAATCCATGGAGATAGAAAGTAGGTTAGTGGCTGCCTAGGGCTGGGATGGGGGAATGGGAATGACTGATAATAGGTATGGGGTTTCCTTTTGGGGTGATAAAATGTTCTAAAATTAGGTAGTGGTGATAGTTGCACAACTCTGTGACTGTACTAAAGACCATTGAGTTGTACCTTTAAATGGTTGAATATTATGGTATGTGAATTATATCTCAGTAATGCTGTTAAGAACAAAACATGGCATGCCCCCCCCAAATATTTTTAAAAACTAGCTTTGTAGGAAAATAAGAGAAGTACAAAATTTGCCAAGGCATCATCATATAATGGAAAGAACATTGGCCAAGAGTCAAGACCTAGATTTTTGGTCTGTAGTCACTACTTACCAACAGCAAGGACTAGGGCAAATCTCTTAACTTCTATCTTCAACCTCTTCATTTATTAAAGGATGAGGTTTCCATTTCTAATATTTGGTGGCAATGTTATCTTTCCTGTTGACCTGATAGAGCAGCTGTTGCATCAGATTCTCAAGGGGCTTCATGATCCAACGCGTGTAAGAGCTGCTGCTTCTGGCTTCAGCCCTGTAAACTCCTTACTGGCAAAAATCTGATGAAATACCTGCAGGAGAACCCCAGGTTGCCAGGCCAATGAAACATCCCTTTCTCAGCAGGAACTGCATCATATATTCCCAGAGGAATCCTGCAGAGAGAGCAGGGATGGTGTTCTAACTCAGTTTTTTTTTTTAATTTAATTTTTATTTTATATTGGGGTATAGTTGATTTACAATGTCATGTCTAACTCAGTTTTGATGGAAGCATTTGGTTCAAGCTATGTCCTTCCCTTGCAGACCAAGATGGGTGTGAGGGAGATAAATAAAGCATGCTTCAAGTCACTTCTGCTCAACATTAGCCTTCTTATACTATATCAAGAACAAAACAAACAAAACAAGAAATCTTACCAATTACAGACTCATCTCAAAAAAGAATAACTATGGAAGGGGAAGGGACATTTGTTCCAATCCTCTCATCTCACAGATGCAGAGATCAATGACTGGGGGTTTAAGTGACTTGCCCATGGTCCCATTATCCGCAGACTGGGACTAGAACCCTTAACTGTAAACTCCAGTTCTGATGCCTTTTTCTTTGACCTAATATAATACATCTTCTTAGTTGAATTTCACAGAGTGGGAGAGGGAAGAAAAAGCCTCACACACACCTTAGTTTTATTTAATTTAATTAAACAATCAGGACAATTAAATTACAAGGGTATGTTGAGTGAATTAAATCTCAGCCTTTGTCTGAAAGAATTACCTCAATCAAGTATTAGGCCAGAGTTTCCAAACTCTTTTGTCGAAAAGTTGGTATGCCTCCTGCCTCAAAACTTGGTCCTCTTCCCTTCTCTAGGTTCACTTTATTGGTCATCTCCTGCTGTTTCACTACTTTAAAGAGTAGTGCCTCTGCCTCATTCTTCTTCACAGCCCACAGTAACTCCATCAGGAAATCCTGTTGACTTGACCTTCCAAGTATATTCAGAATCCAGTACTTCTCCGCTATCATTGCTGCCATACTGGTCCAAGCCACCATCAACTTTCTCCCCTGGATTTCTGCCATGGACTCCCAACCATTCCCATGTTTCTGCTCAGAATACCAGGCAAAAGAATGCTTTACAGTGTACATCAGATAACATCACAACTCTGCTCAAAACCCCCAATGGCTTCCCGTAGAAGTCAGAGTCCTTACAGTGGCCTCCGAGGCCCTACATAATCTGTCGCCCTCTTCCCACCTCGTCCGTTCATCCTGCCCCTGCCGCAGGGGTCTGCTTGCTATTACTTGAGCAAGGCAGGTGGACACCTCGCAGGCTTTCTTCTACCTGGTTCTTCTGCTGGAAATACTTTTCCACAGGATTAAATACTGAAATATATGCAACTTTGTAGACCTTTGTTAAAAAACCACAAAAATAAAATTAGATGCAAGTCCCTAAAGGGGCCCTGCAAGTTAGGGATCTTGAAATTTCAGCTTCACTAGCTTTACGGTAAATCCACTTCTTTTTCTTTTTTTTCCTCAGATGTCTGCTTGGCTGACTCACTCACCTCCTTCAAAGTTTTGTTGTAATCTTGCTTTCTCGCTGAGGCCTGCCAAGACCTCTCTGTGTAACACTGCAACGTGTTCCTCCTCTCGTCAACGTTTTTCCCCACAGCACTGATCTTTCAACATACTATATAATTAACTTACTTATTAGATTTACTGCTCCTTCTGCACCCCCTCGATAGACTGTAAGCTCCAGGACCCCCGGTCCCCAGAACAGTCTTGGCATAGAGTAGGTGTTAATAAACATTTGTAGAATAAATGAATTGCTATTTCTCTAACGCCATTTTAAAAGCAATTGAAACTCCTAGGCCTGATATAGTCTAGGTACTCAGTTAGCCATCATCTTGAAGAATAAATTAATTTTAAAAAGCCATCACTGGATAAACAACAAGATCCTACTGTATAGCACAGGGAACTATATTCAATATCCTGTGATAAACCATAATGAAAAAGAATATGAAAAAGAATGCATATATATATATAACTGAATCATTTTGCTGTATAGCAGAAATTAACACAACGTTGTAAATCACCTCTACTTCAATTTTTTTAAAAAAGCAACAACAATAAAAAAGCCATCATTGCTACTATTCATCCAGTATCTTGCATGTGCAAGCTCTTTTTTGCATTCTCTTGACAGTCCCACTAGTTAGGTACTGTTATTATTCCATTTTACAGATGAAAGAACCAAGTTTAAATACATTGCCCACGGTCACACAGCTCAGAAACAACCAAGTGGAATTAAACCCAGGTGTGTCTTATTCCAAAGCCTGTGATTTTTCTATTTTACTGGTAACAAATGACATTAAAAAATACAGTTCCTGGGACTTCCCCGGTGGCGCAGTGGTTAAGAATCCACCTGCCAATGCAGGGGACACGGGTTCGTGCCCCGGTCCGGGAAGATCCCACGTGCCGCGGAGCGGCTGGGCCCGTGAGCCATGGCCGCTGAGCCTGCGCGTCCGGAGCCCGTGCTCCGCAACGGGAGAGGCCACAACAGTGAGAGCGCGTACCGCAAAAAAAAAAAAAAAAAAAATTCAGTTCCTTTCTGGCACGGCTGAGCGAGGCAGTAGGGAAAACTGCCTGAATTTGAGATTAATGCACAACTCCAGTAAGTACTTACTTTGAGACCCTGAGCAAGTTTCTTAACCTCTGAGTTTCAGTTTTCTCCTCTGTAAAACGGGTCTCACGAAGCCTACTTTGAAGGATAGATAAGAGAAGTAAAGGAGATAGTGTTTGTATCAAGGCTTTAATGAGCATTTAGTAAATATTTCCCGCGAAGGATTTGAAAGAGTTTATGATTAAACACACACGTTCATAAATAGCATTTGGAAGAGCGTGCAAGCCAGTTGCTATGGGAAAGTCAGTAGCCGGCTTTTCTGGAGCCAAGCACACAGGGTTGGGCTCAGGAGAGCACTGTGGGAGTGGAGCAGTGAAGCCCAGCGTTGCAAACCACAAGGCAATGAAAGAGACGCTCTTCTGAAGTTACATTTTGTCCTTGCCTCCCACAAGCTGGCTTGCTCACATCTTTCCGTAAGACCCTGGAGTAGGTCTTTTTTTAACACTGCACTGAACAAGTGTCACAGGATGTCTGAAGTTTCCTGGAATTGAGTCATCCCATACAACTTCAAATATTTGAAGTGCTAAATGAAAGAAAAGCTCCAACCTCTTGTTATATTTCCGCCAAGCTTCTTTGGGAACAATGGATGAGGAGAGCCAATCTGGCAGTGTGAGGTGTGGGAGAGGTTGAGCCAAAGGCTATAGGAGGGCCCGTAGGTGAGGAGGGACAAGCCAGCACCCCCAAGACTCCAATTAACTCGGCTGAGAGCCCAGGGCTTGCTTCATGCACCCCAGAGGGGCCCACATCTTACACAGACCCTGGAATAGGGCAGCATTGATTCAGGCTACTTATTTTCTTCTGGAGACGTTTTAGATATTTTTTAAATTAACAATTTAATCTTATGAAAGATGAATTAGCATCTGTAAGATATTATGAAAAAAAATTAAAAAACCTACAACCCTAATGTGGCAACAATGAAAAATATGTATTTTATTAACACTGGGTTCATGTATCTAATACATGTAACATTCTTGGTTTTCTAGCTCATAATGCAGGGTTCGGTTATTGAGGAAGGTGGGGCCATTGGATTAAGTCCGGCTATGAGTAGCAGAGTCCTGAAAAATAACAGTTTAAACAAGATAGAACCTTATTTTTTTTCATTTAAAAGAAATCTTTAGGAAGTCAGTCCAGGAGTAGCATGGTGCTCTGTGGTCACCAGGGAACAGAACTCCTTCCAGCTTTGTGTGACTGTCATCCTTGGGCTGTGGCACTTGATGGTTGCTGGAACTCCTCATTTGAAGCAGCAGGAAGGTGACAGGGAAACTGAAGGGTGTACCCCTTCCTTTTAAGGAGGCTTGCTATACATTCTACAGTTGCACCTTTTTTCTGCTTCCATCTGATTGGTCAGAACTTAGTCACATGGCCACATCCAGTTGCAAGGGAAGCTGACAAATGTAATCTATTAGCTGTGTGTAGGGTGGCCAGAGAAAAATTAGGTTTTGTTATAAGGAATGGGAGGACAATATTGGGAGGCTATTCACAGTCTTCTTCCACTTCCTTTCTAACTGTAAATTGTGATGAATAACTGAATACTCCCGGTGTTCTGAATATTCAGTAAGAATGTGTATATAAATTAACATATTTAATTGTCATATAGTCAATAAAATGCCACAGGATGGGAGTCAACAGACATCTAAAATTATGAAACAAAGCGGGATACAATAACAACCCAGGACGTGGGTTCAAATTCTGATTCATTTTCAATTGAGTAATCTCAGCTGTCCTACAGTGGTAGTGAGTAAAACCCCAGAAAAGTATTTAAAATTTTTTAAATCTTTGAGTTAGTGATACTTTTGTGTAAATTGTTTAGTAGCAAGTTAAAAAAAAAAATCCTTGGGCTGTTTTCTATATATGATTTTTTAAAAGATATTTCATAAGCTTAGGAGAATGTGATGATTAAATGTTTAAGTCTGATCTATTAGATAAAGAATTGTTTAAACTCTGAGAAAGATTTTGTTTGTGAGATTTATAAATCTGTACTGTTAAGTGTTTGAGAGAATAAAATGTAGTAAACTCATATTTGAAATGTCTAAAGGAATCTCATTAACTATGTAGGAGGTATTGACCGTTTAAGAAATTCTCATTTATTAAATTTATGAATGAACTAAACATTAATCAAAGAATGAGTTCATTTGATTTTTAAAAAGATATGTTCTGGGACTTCCCTGGTGGCGCAGTGGAATCTGCCTGCCAATGCAGCGGCCACGGGTTAGAGCCCTGGTCCAAGAAGATCCCACATGCCGCGGAGCAGCTAAGCCCATGTGTCACAACTACTGAGCCCGTGTGCCATGACTGCTGAAGCCCACACGCCTAGAGCCCGTGCTCCACAACAAGAGAAGCCACCGCAATGAGAAGCCTGCGCACTGCAACAACGAGTAGCCCCCGCTCGCTGCAGCTAAAGCCCGCGCGCAACAAGGAGACCCAACGCAGCCAGAAATAAATAAATAAATTTCTTAAAAAAAATATATATATGATCTAATATATAGCAGCATAAAAATATAAAAGTACTATTTGCAAATAGTGTTTAATGGCTTAAAAATGAAAACTTTCAACATAGTGAATATTAATTAAAATCCAAGTAATTGGGAGTGTTCCTTTGCACACAAAAAAGCCCTCTCTATCATTAAAAGATCACCAGCAGTAAATGTCCATCAACGGAAGAACAGATGAAGAAGATGTGGTATATATGTACAATGGAATATTACTCAGCCATAAAAAAGAATGGAATAATGCCATTTGCAGCAACATGGATGGACCTAGAGATCATCATACTAAGTGAAGTAAGTCAGATGGAGAAAGACACACGTATCGCTTATATGTGGAATCTACAAAAAAGATACAAATGAACTTATTTACAAAACAGAAATAGACCCACAGACATAGAAAAACAAATTTATGGTTAGCAAAGGGGAAGGAAGGGAGGGATAAATTAGGAGTTTGGGACTGACAAATACACACTACTGTATATAAAATAGATAACCAACAAGGACCTACTGTATAGCACAGGGAACGCTACTCAATATTTTGTGATAAACTATAAGAGAAACGAATCTGACAAAGAATATATATATACATATATATATATATATGTATATATATATGAATCACTGTGCTGTACACCTGAAGCTAACACAACATTGTAAATCAACTCTACTTCAATTTGAAAAAGAAAAAAACCACCAGCAGGTATTATTTCCCCCATTTCACAAATGAAGGAAGTGAGGCTCAGAGTAGTTAAGTAATTTGCCATATGTCCCACAGTGGGTTTCATAGCTGGGATTCAAACTGAACTTTCCCGTCTTATCTCAGGAAAGGCTAGAGTTCTGTTTCCAGGAGGGAGCTCAGGGCCTCCTGGCTCAGCAGCAGCTAGGAAGCTGAGATTCAGGTGGACTGTCTTTCTCTCTGGCTAGAATTGAGGTACCTGGCTGAATGTCTCTGCCCTGTGAACTTCCAGGATCCCTCACATGAGTGATAGAAACAAATGCCATATTTGTATCATTTTGAGTTAATTTAATTGAAAATTAATATATACACATAGTAAAAAATCCAATAAAAATTTAGAAAGTACAAGAGTCTATGAAAAGTAAGCTCTTCTAATTTTCCTCACTTTGGACCCCTGTAATTCCCCTCTGCAGAGGCAACCACTGCAAATAATTTCTTGGGCATCTTTCCAGAAACATTCCATGCGTATGCTAACTCATTCATAGCCACGTGTACATATGTCCCACTTGAAACTTTTCACTGTATACGCTCATATTATTTGAATATTTTTTTATCATGTGTATATACTACTTTTCCCAAAATAAATAGGTAGTTTTGCCCCGTTTATTCAGTTGGGTAGGAAAGCATCTTTCAAACTCTGTTTTTTGGATCACAAGACAGTTCATGGAGATTCTCTAGGCATATCTGGAATCACACCACAGCTCTCCAAACTGCTCACTGATAATGCCAATCCAGAAGAACAGGCTCTGTGAGGGAGGAGGTTGTGCCTGGGCGTGCCTTTGAGACAGTTCATCTCTGGTTATTCGTCCTTCTGTCTCTGGTACTTTGTTCTCAGCACACAGTTGGATCACTGATGGATCACTGATGGAGGCTCGGATAGCTCTGGTTGGCTTCAGGATTCCAGACCTTTCCGAGGTGAGTTCCTCTGTGCTCTACTGTAATCATAGATGTACAATAACTTTGAAAACCGTGAAGCTCTGTAACTGGGCTTGAATACCAGGGAGGAGAGAAATCCCTGTTGAAGAATCAGTGGGAGAACTCTGAGAATTAACAGGAAAGTTCAGGAAAATGGCTTGTCATGAGAGAATCTTGTAGGAATTGTTGCCTGGATACTAGCAATAATCAGTTAAGCCAATGTTTCCCACATGGTGGGCATTAAAATACGACCTTTATCATTTTGGGTTATATTCAAGTATGACCCTGCTGTTACTTACTAATTTTTCTTTCAATAGATTTTTATTTAAATTAAATGTATGAAACTATTGTTCACAAAGTAGCCAGAACGTTATTTTTTAAATGTCAGTCAGGTCACATCACCCCTCTGCTCAAAATCTTCCAATAACTTTGATCTGCTTTAGAACATACATCGTCTACAAGGATCTTTGTGATTTGTGCCTCTACGTGCCCTCCTCACCTCATCTACATGCTCCATCCCCATCACTTAGCTTCATCCACAGTGGCCCCCCTGCTTCTTCCCCAACATGTCAAGCTCATTCTAGACACAAAGTTTTTGCATTTGGGGGTGGCTCTGCCTGGAAGGCTCCTCCTCTAGAAGAGCATTGATATATTGCACAACCTTGATACATGCTGCTCAGAAATAGCTCTTTCTCAGAGAGAGTGATCTGACCAAACTGCCCCAAATGACACTTGCTTGTCATTTTATGCCCTTTACCCTGCTTTACTTTCCTTCTTAGTGTTTATTACCACCCAAAATATTATACAATTATTCATGTCTTTAATTATTACCTATCTCCCCTGGCTAGAATGTAAGCACCAAGAAATCAGGGGGCTTTACTTTTTAGTTCACTATTGTATTCCCAGAACCTACCATGGAGCCTAGAACAGAGTAAGTGCTTAATAAGCAATTGTTGAATGGAGGGACAGATAGAAAAATGGAATAGATTTGATTTCTGAGGAATAGACCCTATTATTTAATAAAGGAGGCTTCACAAACAAATAGGATGAATGGATTAGTCAATAAAGGTTATAGAGAAAGCTGACTAGCCTTTTTTAAACAAAGTGAATATACTTGTCACCATCATACAACTAACTAAATATGGATTAAAAATGTAGATAATTTAGAGAAAATAATTTTTTTTTAAAAACTAAAAATATAGCTGAATTTTCTTCTGATTTCTCATTGGGGAAGAACTTTCTAATCTAAAAAACAGTGGAAAAATAACAAATGATAAGTTCACTATATTTGAATTCATAAAGTTAACTTCTTTAGGATATTTATTGCATTAAGCATTATTTATTTGTTTTTGCGTTTCTCAGGGAAATGCAAATTATAATCACAATGAAATACCACAACACATCTATTACAATGGCTGAAAAACAGAACCCCAAAACAGGGAATTCCCTGGCAGTCCAGTGGTTAGGATTCCACGTTCTCACTGCGAGGGCCTGGGTTCGATCCCTGATCGGGGAACTAAGATTCTGCAAGCCTCGGGGCACAGCCAAAAAAAAAAAAAACAAAACTGGCAATACTGCGGACCAGCGAAGATGTGGAGCAAAGGAAATTTTCATGAAGTTTCGGTAGGAATATAAAATGGTAGAGCCATTCTGGAAAATAGTTTGGTGGTTTTCTTATAAAGTTAAATATTCACTCACCTTATAGCCCAGTGATCCCACTTTGAGGTATTTACCTGAGAGAAATGAAAATTTACGTTCAAACACTTGTATGTGAGTGTTTATAGTGGCTATATTCATTATTGACAAAAACTGAAAATAACCTAAATGTCCTTCAACTGGTGTTTGGATAAACAAAATATGGGATTCCATACATATTACTCAGTCATAAAAAGGAACAAGGTATTGACATATACAATAACATGGATGAATGTCTCAAATGCCTTATACTAATTGAAAGAAGCCAGACTTAAAAGGCTATATTCTATATGATTTCTTTATATGACATTCTGGAAAAGGCAAAATTATAGGGACAGAAAAGAGATGGGTAGTTGCCAGGGGCTAGAGGCAGCAGAAGGGAGAAGGGTTGACTACAGACGGACATGGGGAAGTTTTTTGGAGGTGATGGAAATATTCTATAAATTGAATGTGATGCTGGTTACCCAACTGTATGTGTTTGTAAAAATCCATAGAAATTTACATTAAAAGGGTGAATTTTACTACATGTAAAATATATCACAATAAACCTGACTTTTTAAAAAAAGAGAAATTTAGAAGGTAATCAAACTGGAAAATGTTTTCTAAAAAGCGTGACAAAGACTTTGTTATAAAGCAGAAAGTAACACACCATTGTAAAGCAATTATACTCCAATAAAGATGTTTAAAAAAAAAAGCGTGACAAAGTATGTATATTGTTAATAGATAAACAGTACATAAAATTGATGAGAAGCACTAGCTGCTAAACAACAAAGGAAAAAAATGTTCATTCTAGGGCTTCCCTGGTGGCGCAGTGGTTGAGAGCCCGCCTGCCGATGCAGGGGACACAGGTTCGTAGTAATCAACTAATTGAAATTAAAGCACATTGACATACCATTTCCCACATTTATTCTCTCCCTCCACTGCCTTTTTTTTTTTTTTCCACTGCCTTTTTTTAAGGTTAATACAGAATGTGGGTTACGGTGTGGAGGGATATATATGCTCACACAATTTCAGTGAGAGTGTAAATTGCTTCATATCTTCCTGGGAAGTAGTCTGGCAGATCTATATCAAGAGATGAAGAAGAGTTCATGATTTTTATTCCAGTAATTTTACCTCTAAGAATAAACCGAGGTGTGAGAATAGTTTTGTGTATAAAGATGATTGGCACAAATTATTTACAGCAGCAAAAAGTTTGGAATAACCTAAGTGTCTATATTAAGGTAATGTTCAAAAAAATTATAGTTTATTCATATGAAGAAATAGTATAAGGTAGTCATGGAGAATGATGTTTTTGAAGAATTTTTAACAGAAAAAGTGCTTATAAAATAATGTTTTTTTAACAGAAAAAGTGCTTATGAAATAATGTTAATGTTAAGAATATAGAATAGTATAAAAACTATAATCTCAACTGTGTAAAAGTATTCAATTCATACATAAATAAGTTGAAGAAGTCAATTTGCTAACATGTTGACCATAGTTTTCTGGGGTAACTGACTTTATTTTCTTTCTTATTGGCTTCTGTTTTTTTCTTAAAAACACCCCCAAAAAATGTTCTTGTGAAAGAAGCATTCTAAAGCTAAGGGGACTCAGCAGACATCCCTGACCTTGGGTTCCAGACCACTGGCGTTACTGTTCTACAGAAGCTTGAAAATTTACTATGTTTGTAGGTTTTGCCTCCAAAAATCATAAGCCATAACATTTTGAAATAAAATACAGGGAGTTCTCTGGTGATGCAGTGGCTAAGAATCTGCCTGCTAATGCAGGGGACACGGGTTCGATCTCTGGTCCGGGAAGATCCCACATGCTGTGGAGCACTTAAGCCCGTGCGTCACAGCTGCTGAGCCTGCGCTCTAGAGCCCGCGAGCCACACCTACTGAAGCCCGCGCACCTATAGAGCCAGTGCTCCACAACAAGAGAAGCCACCGCAATGAGAAGTTGCAACTAGAAAAATCCCGCATGCATCAATGAAGATCCTATGCGGCCAACAATAAATAAAAAATAAATAAATTTATTTAAAAAACAAGAAATGAAATACAATAATGTTTGGGCTATATTAGAGGTTTTCTCAGAAATTAAATTATGGCTATGTATACTTCTGTAGTTAGAGTTCAAACTTTTATTTTATTTTTTGGCCACACCACGAGGCTTGTGGGATCTTAGGTCCCTGACCAGGGATCGAACCCGGGCCCTCGGCAGTGAGAGTGCGGAGTCCTAACCACTGGACCACTGGGGAATTCCCAGAGTTCAAATTTTTTTTTTTTTAATTTTATTTTATTTTATTATTTTTTTGCGGTACGCGGGCCTCTCACTGTTGTGGCCTCTCCCTTTGCAGAGCACAGGCTCCGGACGCTCAGGCTCAGCGGCCATGGCTCACGGGCCCAGCCGCTCCGCGGCATGTGGGA
>NC_041214.2:51218579-51229741 GCF_002837175.3 Physeter macrocephalus | reverse complement strand
TCCTGCATCGGCAGGCGGACTCTCAACCACTGCGCCACCAGGGAAGCCCCAGAGTTCAAATTTTTAAATACGAGATTCAAGACTCTCTAAGACTTCACTGTCCATTATGGTAGCCGCTAGTCACACGTGGCTAGTGAGCACTTGAACTGTGGCCAGAATTAACTGAGAGGTTCTGAAGACCTCAAATGAGGTCTTCAGAACACCACATTTTGGAGACTTCAAATGAAGAATATAAAATATATCATTAATAATTTTTTATATTGATACACGTTGAAATGTCATGTTGTATACGTAGGTTAAATAAAATTATTATTAAAATTATTTTCACCTATTTCTTTTTACTTTTTCAATGTGGTTACCAGAAAATGTTAAGTTATATATATAGCTTGCATTATATGTCTATTGGGAAGAGCCGTTTTAAAATCTGTTCTCAATCTAGCCCTTTGAGCCTCATTTTCTCCCTCATGTTTGCACAGGAATAAACGATGTAGACCCCCTCCTTCACTCCCATAAGATAAAATGCTACTAGTTGGGCACTTTTTTGCTGCTGTTTCCTCAGGCTGCAGTGCCTTTCTCCATCTTAATTCATGTTTAAATCCTATTCATCCTTAGGCCCAACTAAAATGCTGCCATATCAGTGACGCTTTCTTCATTAAATAGGGATCCTATTCAGCTGCATGCAATAGAAACCAGTTAGATACCTCTATCAACTAGGTGTTTCTCTATCTCTTGTTTCCAGAGGTGAGCAGTTCAGGACTTGTGCAGCAGCTCTGTGATACCATCAACCTTCAGGTGCTTTCTGCCTTTTTATTTTACCATAACCTTGGCGTGGGGCTTTTCTATTCATGGTCACTTTATAGTCACAAGATGGCTGCTCCACCTCCAGCCATAGATCTGCATTCCAGGTAGGGAGAAGAAAAAGAAAAGTAACAAAGAGGAAGGGAGACATCTATAATAGGAAGGCAGACTTTTCCAGAAATCTTCAGTAGACTTTCACTTGTTTCTCACTGGCCTGTATTATGTCAAACAAAGATCCCAGTTTGCAAGAGAGAGAAATTACAGTTCTTTTGGTTTTTCCTGTTGTTGCTGCCCCTGTTGTTGGCTTTGGTTTTTTTTTTTGTTTTTTTTTTTGCTGGACACATTGCTGCAAGGACATATTAGTAAAGAAAAGGGGATTCTAGTAGTGCCTGCCCACATCTTTGATTTTAGTGGTCAAAATTTATTTCCCTGGATGGTGCTGGATACACACTGCAATTTTTTTCTATTTTTGCTTCCCCCTTCCTGAGGGATTTTGTTTCGCCCATAAACAGTTTTCCTTCAGGCAAAGAAAGCAATCGTTTATCACATTTTTGATTTTCTTAATTACCTTCATATTCTAGTCTTGCCTCTGGGGCCTTTTTATTCGTTGTGCACGATGCCTAGAGTCTGAGAGCTTTTCAGGGGTCTGAATATTTTAAACCTGAAAAAATGTATTGGCTTCTAAATGCACAAAGAAAACAGTGATATCAAAACTCATTAAATATTTAGTTAAGTGTCTCTGAACTGTATAGTTATATTCATACATTAATTGTTAAATTTAGTATTCAGAAAAATGTTACTATGCTTGAAATATATTTGCAGATTATGGTGTCACTTTCCTGAGTATGCATACTGATTACACAGAAATCATAGCCAACCGGAAATTAAATGATTTACTCCGAGCTTTAGAGGACATTACAGTAGACTCTCCACATCCTTTCCAGCCAGATGATCAATCCAAGCCTTTCACAGGACCTGTAATTCTGAGTGAGTGATTAAGTTGGGAATGGAGAGGTCTAAGCCATTTGGGCCAATGAAATATGAGTAGAAGGGTACTGGCCTTCTCTCCCCACTTCTAGTTGTGAATAAGAAAGGATTTTGCCCTTATTGCTGTGGACAGCCATCTACCTGGGAACCATAAAGAGACCTAGGCTTAGGACAAAGCCCACACTTGTGGTGTGTGGAACAAAGAAACAGAAAAAGATCTGGGCCCTTGAAACCATGGTGACTCCACTAAATCAATAGCCCTGAAGTCTCTGTCCTCTGGACTTCCAGGGGTGTGTGCTAGGGAAGCTCAGTGTTCTCTTTAATACCAAATCGCATTTAAAATAAATGACATATTTAGGTTTAGGAATCATGCAGATCTCGGAACCTTACCCCCTAGTTTATTGGAAGGACACTCAAGCTCATGGATTCAGATCACTTACTCAAAGTTTGCTGCATTCGTTTGCTAGGGCTGCCATAATAGAACACACGGACTCGGTGGCTTAAACAACAGAAACTTATCACAGTTCTGGAGGCTGGAAGTCCAAAATCAAGGTGTGAGCAAGTTTGGTTTCTTTTGCAGCCTCTCTCCTTGGGTTGCAGACAACCAGCTTGTTGATGTGGCCTTTCCTCTGGGGTCTCCCTGTGTGTCCACAGAGAGGGACCCACCTGCAAAGCCTCATTTTAACATAATCACCTCTTTAATGTCCCTATATCCAAATACAGTTGGAGGTACTGGGTGTTAGGGCTTCAACATGTGAACAGGCTTGGGGGTGTGTGTGTGTGTGTGTGTGAATAATTCAGTCCATAATGGTTGCGCTGAACTTTCTTTACACAATGCCAGATGTCAGACTAGGATCCATGCTCCCTGACTCCTAGGTGTGCTTTCTTACCACAGTGAAAGGAATATCGAATTTCTGTGTAATATCTGTATGGATTATGATGAAAATTGTTAGAAGGAATCAGAGTAGCATTTAGAAAAGGGTGGAGGTGAGGTTTAGCAGGAATGTGGAGGCTCCAAAAAGCTGGTCTGATCTGCCAGCTCTAGAACCCAATTATACAGAGAGGGCATCTTGATTTTATGATCCAGAAAAATGGAACATTTCCACACTATCTAATAATAGAGGATTGATTGGCATATCCATCCACTTGCAGCCTTAAAAATTATGAAGTAAATATATGTATTTCTTAGCATGGAAATATAAGCATGAAGCAATTTTTAAAAAATTTACAAAGATCACACAACTATATGGTATGTTCTGCTTTTAAAACATACATATATGTACCCATGTAGTTACTGGAATATACACATTAGTATATTAGTATTGGATACTTGGATTATGGAAAAAAAATTTTTCTCTTGATTTTTTTTTCTGAAAAATTTTAAATAAATCTGGAAAGTTTGTATATTGACTACTGAGAAAGGTCTCCATATCTACAGGTTACATGTGGGGACTTTTTTTTGGCTGATTAAGCTGGCAGCAATGAGCAGCAAAGCAGATAAACTCCGGGCACAAAAAACTGCAAACCAGCTGCTTTCCCCAGAGCTCTCTCTCCATTTGACACAGAATTCTTATTTCAAGAGGAATCATTTCTGCTTTTTCTTAGGGGCTTGGCACCCTGCCTTCCCTCTCTGTAAAGGAGGGAAAAAAGTCTTTTATTTTGTACATCCGCCTTTTCCAGTTGCTGTGGGAAGCAAAGCCCATCCTCCTTTGGAGGCAGAGGCCAGGAGCTGCCTAAGCATGGAGAGCCCAGCTCTGGAACTGACGCATGCGTGGTGCGCAGCTAAGACATCCGCATGTGGAGCCTGGAGAACTGCCGAGTACACGCACGCCTGGCCCGGTTGGCTCTCTCTTCCACATGCCAGTGAAGTGTTAGACACCAGTAGCGAGCCATTGGGGTTGTTGGGCAATCTCTTTTCCTTGTCTGGTTCCCCACCTTGCGCGCATACCCTTGCCTCTGGCGATAGCCTTATAGTTATCACGTGATCAGCACATGAGCATCACACTATACTGAGTGTTTCACCCATGCCATCCGTGCTGGAGAAGGAGCAGTGAAGAGGCTGAGAGCGGCAGAATTTTAGGCACCTGCCAGGGACAGGCATTAGAGAAGGGCCCTGTACTTGGCTTATGGTTCGAAGCTTTCTGGAATTATTTAATGACCATTTTCCGATAGCTTTTGCCTCCTGGAGTTTTCCTCTTGGCAAGCTGAGGCTAGAAAGCGAGTCATGACATGCCCAGTGTGGTGGAGGAGTGGTACCAGCGTGGATCTGAGGTTTCATCGGCCTTCCTGATCCCTCTCAGAGCCTTTGTCCCTGAGTCACCAGCACTAGCCAGAGGAGAGGAGTGGCAGAGCACTCCTCATGGAGGGGGTGACCCATGTAAGAATGAGTGTGAGTTGGAAACTGGATAGGAGAGCTGCTGGCTGTTGTGCATTTTTTACCTGCTGCTTTAGGATAAGCAGGAGCCCTCGGAAGTAAAAACATGTGGCTTTTTTTTTTTTTCTTGGACCTTTGGAAACCCAGTGATAAAATAGCAGAGTAACCAATGAAACTCTCTCTGAAGCACTAATAAGCTTAATGCTCACTGCAGTAGTATTCCTGGAGGAAGATGCTATTTGATTTTCAGTGCCTTCAGTGTTGCCATTTTTGCTTACAAAGAAGTGAGATAAATGAAAGCAATGGCACAGATTAAGTAAATTCTTTTGTGGGAGAAGTCTGAGCTCTCATATGCTTTCAGTTATTTTAGTCTCTTGATTATATCAACTGATATTTAGCATCTTGTTTTCATAAGTGGACAATGTTATAGTTTATTTCTATTAGCAATTAGGAATTACAATGTAGATGCCAGATTAGTAGTATAGAAATTAAGTACAGATTTGCCCTAAGGCAACTTTACTTTTATTGGTCAACGACATGGTGAGTAGTAGAGAAAAGATTGTTTGAAATATATTTAAGTGAATGGAAGCCATTGCTGTATGATTCTAATGGCTATGGATTCTTTGTAGGAGAATAAATCTGTCTTCATCTACAGTGAACATTTATTTAATTTCCAGTCTCCTAACTGGGGCTAGGAACTTCACAGAAGGAAGATCATGGAATCAACACAAAGTTGTTGAGTGCCAGCTCTGTTTAGGATACTGCTCTGATCACCTCCTATTCACCCCATCATTGAAGGAGGGATTCCTCACCCGAAGTAGTACAAGATGGCCAAACATACCACACCTGGCCCCGGAAGGATGAGATGGACAGCAGGTTATTAGTCACATATACTCACAGCCTGTGGGAAGACATCACACACCATGTAGGGCCACATGGGGGTTTCTCTTGGGAGTTGAGTAAACAAGCAGGGGCGGGAGGAGATAGGCTTTCTATTAACCAGAGGGTAGGGTGACCCCTGGTTCCGGTGGGAGGATGTGATTGGCTAGTTTGAACAACTTCACGGCTGACAGGGAAGTAATATCCATCAGGTTGAGGACCAGGGGGAATGAAGCTGGTGGGGTTAATAGGGGAACTACCCAAGTGGGGTGCCTTACCCACTGGGTGGGGGACATCTGGCAAAAGGAGGAGAACTTATGGTTAGACTTCTGGGGCCCCGTGGGGCTCGAAGATGTCAAGGTAGCCCATGAAATTTTAGGCCTTACACTATAGATACAAAAGAAGAATAAGACATGTTTCCTGACTGCAAAGAGCTCGAATTCTCCAGGCTGGGGTGGGAGTTGGGGATGGAGGTGTGGGATTGTCAAACTGTTGTAAATGGTTCTGATGGTAAAAGCGCGGGAGGACTTCTGAGCATATCCAGGAAATACGGTACAGTGACTGGGACGGGTAGACTTCATAAAAAAACATGGAGCTTGGGACTTCCCCGGCGGTCCAGTGGTCGAGACTTCACCTTGCAATGCAGGGGGTGTGGGGTTAGATCTCTGGTCAGGGAGCTAAGATCCCACATGCCTCGTAGCCAAAAAAACCAAAAAAACATAAAACAGAAGCAATATTGTAACAAATTCAATAAAGACTTTAAAAATGGTCCACATCAAAAAAATCTTAAAAAAAATATGGAGCTTGGCTAGAACTTCAAAGATGGGTAAGATGCACAGTTGGGAGCCAAATCAGGAGGCATTTCAGAAGAGGAATGAGATTTAAAAGTTCCTTGCTTATGTTTAAAGAACATTCAGTTCATGTATTTGACATATACTTACTCGGGGGGACAGACAGCACAGAGGATAGGGTAAGAAAGAAGCTCTAAGGACAGTGTGGGCCTTGCCTGTCAGGCTGTCTGGTCCGAGTTGTTGGTCATGAACTATAGGCAGTGGTGTCCCAGGAAGGCCAGAGCCTACCATTCCCTGAGGGCCTCAAATGTAGACTTTGGCTATAAGCTCCAATGAGGTAAAACAACCCCAGAAATACAGCAATGGGAAACAAAGATGTTCAATTTGTAGTTGTAATTGTTGCAAATATTTAAAATATGCCACAATTTCAATACATTTTTCAGCATTTATTTTATAATACACCAGGACCCTGAAAAAAAATGGAAGTGGGCCTGGTGTCCCTCAACTTCAGAAAGGCCCTACTGGCCAGATGACTCCCGGTGGCATCCAGACCACCTTGGTCAGGGCCCATCTCTGCACTCCGTCCCCTTGGGTCCGTGCCAGGCCCCGGAGAACTCTGGTCCTGTTCTCTCCTGTGGAGCAGTGGGTACTTAATGCTCCAGCCAACTGAGCTACCCAGCGCGTACAGGCTGCCACAAACAAAGACAGAAGCCTCTAAATTACTGAAGGGAGCACTATGTTCTTCCCAGTACAGGGCAGTCATTTTTGGGTTGTCCAGTACGAGTGTGTACCCTCTAAGATATTTATCAGAGACTCATTTCACCTCTTGTACTTGGCAACCAAAGCACATTGATGCATGCTAACATGTCCTCCGGTTTGCTCTAATTTTATACCCTAAACACCCCCTGAGAGAAAAGATAAAGGGGTGTTCTTTGGCTCCAGGAAATTCAGTGGGACTTAACTTTCTTTTCCTGAATGAATGACTATGTGCTATGTATTATTTATTTGTGAAACACCAAACAGTTTAGCTGGGATGACATAAAGAAAAAAAAACCTCACCATATCTTCAGGAATCAACAATGACAACAACGGAAAACTTCAAACATGAGAGAGAGAAGAAAAAACCTTTCATGGATACAATTATCCCAGTTGGCAGCAATGAAGTCCAAAAGCTATAATACAAAATAGCTCAAATTCTCATGGCAAGAAATGAACTTGTTCCAGAATAAATGGATGTATAGATGAGTCCAAAGAGTTCCAGCACAACCAAATTAATAGTTTGAGTTGGGGGAGGGGTGTGTGTGTGCAAACATCACATTAGCCATTCTGAGAACTGTTTGCAGATTTCAAAGACAACTGTAACTACTTTCACGATGACCCCATGGGTGATGATGTTCTCAGATCTGGACATCAGGAAGTCTTTAAGTATGTACTAGATCAGTCAGAAGGAAGCCACGGTGACCCTAAATGCAATTATGAGTTCAGTTGACACCTCAGTAGGAAAACAAAATATCCAAAGTCTGTTAAAGACTCACTAAAGCATATAATGTCCTGGAACAGGGAATCATTGTACTGTACATTCTTGCAGGAGGTGTAACATTTCAGATGTGTTCTTTCGGACGAGATTATTTGGGAAACGAGTGTATAAGAATCGTAAGACTGAGATAAATGCCCACTTAAATCCTGAAGAAATTCTGATTTCGTCTTTGGAGTGTGGTTTTCTTTGGAAGCCTGAGTTGCTTTTGAACCACAGTGCATACTTAAAACTGACCAAAGGGGCTTTCACATGAATCTTGGGGAGATATAAATGTGAGATTAGAGGATACTAGACTCTGAAGTAATGTGGGAATTGCTAAAACACTAGTTGAGGCCCTGGATCTATTAGTGTCTCTGCTCCTGACTGGCCTGGTGAGCTTTTGAGCCATTCCTCCTGACTCAGGAGGTACTATGGTTTCCTCTTTCTCTCTCACTCATAAAAATGTATTATCTGGAAACTAAGGTAGCCATATGAAAGAGGAAAGAGTAATCACACAAACAAATGCACACAACTTCATTTTGAGAGTACCAGAAGGTTCATTTGTAAATTAGTACTTGTATATTACACATGCACAAGCACACACACGTGCACACACACACACACACAAATTCAATTTTTAAATTAGAGTATTACATTTGCAGAAATGCATTTGTTTTAAATCCAAATATCTTATTTACTTAATGGTCTGTAAGTGGCTACTTTAGTGTGTCTGATGAAAAATACATGACCATACCTGAAAAAGCTTACGTCAGAAAAGAGCCCAGATTACTGACACAGCACTACACCAATGTATATGTATTTAAAACACATAAACAGATAAACTTCAGTTTTTTGTTAGAAATGTTCATTGAATAAGTAGAAAGAGCTCAAAACAAATATAAACAAAGGACCTGCATTAAAAAATCATCTATGTTCAATTCAGTTATTCAAAAATGCTTATCTTTAAGTCAGCAATATTTAATTTTAATATGGAAAATGTCTTAAATTTTGACAGCATGCCTGAGTGAGAAAGTGCAAATCATATACAATCCCCATGGAGATGACCTGGTGACCCTTGCATTTTATTTAGGTCAGTGTGGCCAGCAGGGCCTGCTCCTTCCTACTCCATGCAAATGCTGTGAAGAGAAGAAGAAAACTGCAACCAGATAGGAGTGGGGAGTGGGGATGTAGGAGAAGCCCAGCAGGGTGGGGAGCTGGGAAAGCCTGCCCTGGGGAGCCCCAAGGCTTTCTGGGCCTGCAGTGGTGCAGCCACAGACAGACTGTTTAAACACTGTCCGCGTGCCTGGGTGGTGCGGTGGGTCCGCGTGGCTACCGCCTGCTCCCCCAGCCTCATGAGTGGACATGTGTATCACCCAACATGCACATGCACACTCATCAGGGGGGTAGAAATACAATTCTAGTTTTCTCAGATGAGGACTATTTACAGTTATCTCATCTCCCAGCTTTCTGCTTGGCCCCCGCTCCGGGCCTCCCTCTCCGCCGAATGATACTGGGTGAGATTTCAACACTCCCATCTGATCCCCTGGCTCCTTCATGAGGGGCCTGGGCTGACTGCATAAAGGGCAAACCCCTTAGCTTGACATCCAAGCCCCGTTGCAAGCTGGTCCCAGCATTCAGCTCTGGCTGTGGATCCCCTCCATGCATTTGCAGCTGCACAGTCTTCTACGAACGTACTTTTCCTTTCCTTTTATTTTTTATTGAGGTATAATATGTATGAAGTTCATTCATCACAAGTGTATGGCCTTACGATTGTCACACACGTCTGCATCCACGGTTAACCACACCCAGACCAAGACATAAAACACTCTCTCCATTCTAAGTTTCCTGGCCTATACACACCCCACCCACCACCCTGGGTTTTGCCTGTTTTTAAACTTTATATGAATAAAATGATACAACATGTATTACTTTTTGTCTGTCTTCTTTCAACATAAATGCTTGGGAAGTTCACCCATGTTGTACAAATATTTAGTTCGTTTTGTCTTGCTGAGTAGTATTCCACGGTATGAGTACATCATAATTTATCCATTCTCTTGCTGCTTCATCATATTTCTCTTTTGGCACTTAGCATAGTGGAAGGTTTGAAGAATAAGGCTCACTGAGACCTAGCCACTGCCTGGGAGGTGGTTTCCTGAGGCCTCAGGGGGCCTCGTTCTAGTCTGAAGAGTCGGACGTGAGCCCCTATCGTGAGATGACGCAGAGGGGCCCAGAGCAACTGCGTGCTCGGGACTCAGAAAGTCAGCACCCATTCATTTATTCAGAATGAGAAACGTGACCGTCATATATTCAGGTGAAGACATTTCATCTATTTTTTAAATGGTTCTGTAATATTTATGTA
This sequence comes from Physeter macrocephalus, assembly GCF_002837175.3. NCBI lineage: Eukaryota > Metazoa > Chordata > Mammalia > Artiodactyla > Physeteridae > Physeter > Physeter macrocephalus. The sequence goes on along the minus strand of NC_041214.2, from coordinate 51,220,037 downwards.
GCCTTTCTTCCAAGGAACTATGAATACATTTAAATAATTAGTCGCCTTCCAAGGAACTATGAATACATTTAAATAATGAGTCGCCGCAACATCCTGGGAAATAGACTGTTGGAATTTACAAATGAAGAATTTGGGACAAATGGAATAACTAAGGCTACCCAAGGCAAACTAAGGAAAAAAAACAAGGAAAAAAGCATCAGCTTTAACCATACCTCTGCTTTGGTTTTCCTCAGTCCCAGCAGGCGGGGCTGTCAAGTGGTTAAGGCTTCAGGCTCTGGGCAGAGGGTGTGGATTCAAATCTGTGCTCTGCTCCCACTTCTGTGACCTTGGGCAAGTTACACCGCTTCTCCATGCCTCAGCTATGCCACCTAGAAGAATGGGATGATAATAGGAGTTCAATGAGCTGACAGACAGAGGCAGAGTGATTTGAACAATGCTGGCATGTAGCAAGCAATTTAAAAATGCCAGCTATTATTATTGTCTTGGTTTCCATAAATTGTCACTTTCCTCATTCTCAGAAAATTGGATCACATTTAGGCATTACTAACTACTAAGGCCTCAGCTTGAAGTCATGATGATCAAACCAGCATTTTTAAATTCCCGAGGGACAGGTAGTTCTAGAGAAGAATCAGTGTCAGCAATACTCAACAGATTCTTTTGATGGCAACTAGAAGGAGATTAGGAAAAAAAGACCCCACATTAGTCAAAGCATCCCAAGGTGATTAGAATGTTTTAAATAACTATATTGTGTTAGGGAAACTGGTTTATATACCTGTCTTTGTTTTTTCAAGTACTGTTCTAGAAAGGCAGGGAATCTGAAGCATTATTAAAGCTGAGGTCTTTTCTGGGATTTGCTAAGGAAAGTTCACAATTCAGGGCTACTAATTAAAATTAATTCTACTTATTGTGCATAACTTAGGTCCTAATGAGGTGAGAAACTGCAGTAAAATAATTAAATGAAAATACCTTCTCTGAATAAAAACAAAACCAGGGAGGCTTTATATTCTCAATTCTATCTTGTTTCTCTTCAGCCGAATTTGGATAAAAAGAGAGCAGCTCTGAGAACAGGGAGATGGAAAATCAAAACAAAATCTTTCATGTAATTAGTTTATACAATCCAGGTAGGGCAAATAGAACACCTGTGAATGGTAGAGAATGAAATCTTTGCAGGCATTGAAAGGTAAGCCACTCAGGGACTTTTAGCTCAAGACCAGTCCAAAAGTAAAAGTGCCCAGGAAAGGATCTGATTCCAAGCCAGAATGACGTGAATGTGACAGTTAAGCTTGAGTGTCAGAAAAACCCAATTACATTTTTTTTTTTTTTTTTTGCGGTACGCGGGCCTCTCACTGTTGTGGCCTCTCCCATTGCGGAGCACAGGCTCCGGACGCGCAGGCTCAGCGGCCATGGCTCACGGGCCCAGCCGCTCCGCGGCATGTGGGATCTTCCCGGACCGGGGCT
>NC_041214.2:51134143-51218496 GCF_002837175.3 Physeter macrocephalus | reverse complement strand
CAAACCCGTGTCCCCTGCATCGGCAGGCGGACTCTCAACCACTGTGCCACCAGGGAAGCCCCCCAATTACATTTTGATCATATACACATATCGTCCAAAGGTTACTCTTAAAGAATAACTTGTATTGACGAATGTGTTCAAGTTCCACACTTATAAAGAGAATATTTTTGGATAGACAGCAAGAGTAACAAAGAAAAAGAGAGAGAGAGAGAGAGATGCAGGAAGTCAATATCTCCATGTGTTGGATCTTCAAAAGCATAAAAGGCCCAATGGGACTTCCTGGAAAAGGCAGATTCCAGGTTGCCAGTTCTTGGTAAGATTTGCGTTAAATACAGTGAGAGGGTGGGGCATTGGGTCTCCTGGAACTGAGATCACAATCTGGGGACCCTTAACTGAAATCTGCCTTTTGATGAAATCTGCCATTTTTGATGATCTACGCTGGGTTTAAAAATATTTTTGAACCCTAACTCTCACAAAAGAAGATGTCACATTTTTTTAAAATCCCAATTTCTGGCTTCTCTCACAAACCCTGAGGTTCTGGCAACACTGGGCCAGTGTTCCTGCCCACCAACAGCTGGCAGTCGCTGAGGGGCATCTCCCACTCATCTTTTAGCTGCCAGGCCCTGGAGGATTTTGAGGTGTCACCCTTACCCAGGGTATTTATGTTGGTGGAGGTGTCTTAGGCGTGAAGAACAGTAGGACCTTTGGAAAATCTTTCTCGAGGCAAAATATATCTGTTTGAAAGCAAACAGATGGGAGTATTGTGGGATCTCTTTGGGAACGCTAACGGACAGGTCTTTGCTCTACCTGTAAGATGACAACAATCACCTCTCGGGTCGCTATCAGGGTATAAATATTTGGATAACCACCTCCAGACTGAACTTCTCCAGGCCAGGGGACTCAGTCTCCTTCATCATCACGTCTCCAGTTTGGCACAGTGCATGGCACAAAGTTGGTGCTTAATAAATATTTATGGAATGAGTAAAAGATCAGATGACTATAATGTTCTCCACCCTCTAAATTGAGCACAAGAAGGTATTTGCTTTTTTTAAAAAAAATAAAAGTAGTTCAGTTCTCTGGGTGTCATCTCTTTCTACCGTATACCGTACATCCATTCTATGGACCGTTATGACCCTCAGGAAGTTCGCCTCCTGCTAACCCTCAGACTAGACAGGGAAATTACTGGGCCACCTCTAAACTCCCTTCCAGCACTTTAAGTGAGCCTCCCAGGAAATGAGCCAAGAGTATACCAACTGATGACCAGCTGCTCTACAGGGAGGAACACAAGGGATTTGTTGCTTGCGTATCTGAGCAAAGTAGCATTTAAATCAGGGCGCACCCAGTTTCTATAAACTCAGTGAATAATTCTTGTGTCAACCAGCTGCTTTTGCTTTGTTAAAAGGAAGCTGTTTGTCAGTGTTCCAACATACTTGGCCAGATTTTCCCCAGGATAATGATGAGCAAATGTTGGCTGTTTATATATCCTGCTTATAAATCAGGAATTCCGAACTCAGAAGCCTACAGGGCCAGGCAGGTAGTAGACATGAGTGATAGTTGCTGGTACAGTCAAGAGGGACGGCCATGCCACCCCTACAAGTAGCTAAAGCTATTGCAGAAATCTGGGTCCAGTGTTGCTAGGTCTTCTGATTTTTTTAAGTGAAGCCGGGCATCTGACTTATACAGACAGTAAACAACACAACAAAAAAAGGCCCAATTGAGCAGGCTAGATTGAGCCCTAAACCCTCAGGTTTTTGAAATCTCTAGAAATCTTGGCTGTTTAGCCAAGTAGGGGGTAAATTTCCCTGGTGAAGGCTTTTATGATAAGAAAGACACCTAAGGCACCTTGGTGGTCTGTGCAGAGCAATAGAAAATCTCCTCCCCCCCAGCTACAAAGGGCCCTAGGATCCTCTGAAAGGAAACCTAGCTTTTATTTTTTTCTTGGATTTATTTTTAATGAGGCACTTTGGGATCTTTACAAAAACAGAACCCCATAAATGTGAAGTAGTTAACTCACAAAACACCCATGTGGGAATGAATTAGTACTATCAGCCAGAGACAACAGCACAACTCCTCTGCCAGAAGCTGAAACTGTCATGTGTATCTGTACGTGTATGCGTGTGTCCATGTGTGTGTATTTTTTTTTTTACCATAGGTGGTTAATATTTATTTTAAGAATGCTTTTTTATTCCAAATCAGGTTTTAGTAGTTATTTTCCTTCATCAAATAACCATGGGACAGAAATGTGTCCCTTGCCCAGAGCTGTTTTGTTTTGAATGTGGGGAAGGAAATGGGAAAACTTTTCAGGCTTTGATCCCTGGACCAGATTACTTTCTGACTCACAATGAGGCCAGAGAAAGGACATGTGAATAGAACAGACACTGAGAACCTTCACTGGCCAAAGCCGTGGCAGTGGTGCAGGCTCCTGCAGCTTGATTTCTTCTGTTTTATAGTAATAACGAAAATAAAGACAATGATACTATCATTTCCATTCTGCCTGTGTGTCTTACTTTGTGGAGGAAAAAAATGTTGTGACTAAAAGCCAAGCCAATTCTGATTTTTCAATTTTCATTTGTAAATTGGAGATGTTAATCACTACCTTGTAGGATTTTTGTGAGCATTGATAAGTTTAACATCTATCGAGCACCTACAAGAGTACCCAGTACCTAGTAGAACTGAAAAGACAGCAGGTAGTAGTATTGCTATTATCAATACTTTACACTTTCATTTACGCTTTATGACCTTGCTGCTCTGAGTGTGGCCTGGGATCAGCAGAGTCAGCATCCTCTGAGTGCTTGTTGGAAATACAGGATCTCAGTTCCTTCCCCAGACTTACTGGCTTAGCCTGTTCGGGCTGCTATAACAATTTAGCACAGACGGGTGGCTTAAACAACAAATACTTATTTCTCACAGTTCTGGAGGCCGCAAGTCAGAGAGGAGTGTGCCAGCTTGGTCAGGTTCTGGGTGCGTGCCCTCTTCCTTGTTTACAGAGGGCGGTCTCCTTGCTGTGTCCTCACATGGTGGGAAGAGAGTGAGCTAGCTTTCTGGCCTCTTCTTATAAGAACACTAATCCCATTCATGAGCACTCCACCCTCACGACCTAATTACCTCTTAAAAGGCCTCACCTCCAAATACCATCACCCTGGGTATTCGATTTCAACATATGAGTTTTGGGAGATGCAAACTTTCAGTCCATAACACCTATTTGAATCAAAATCTGAATTTTAGGAAGACTGCAGGTGATCCATGTTCCCAGTCAAGCTGGAGAAAGCTTAGCTTTATAAAGTGTACTTTGCGGAAAGGCGGCCGCCCCCTCGCCCGTCACGCACCGCACGTTCGTGGGGAACCTGGTGCTAAACCATTCGTAGACGACCTGCTTCTGGGTCGGGGTTTCGTACGTAGCAGAGCAGCTCCCTCGCTGCGATCTATTGAAAGTCAGCCCTCGACACAAGGGTTTGTAAAAAAAATAAATAAATAAAAAATAAAAAAGTTAAAAAAAAAAAAAATAAAGTGTACTTTGTACATTTTATATTTTAAATTTCCTTAAATAGTGTCCTTAAACTTGAATTCTTTTGTACCATCTACACAATGTTTGCTGTCTGTGTTTCATCTTCACCACTGTTAATACACATTTTGAATAGTCCTAATTTTTAAAAAAAAGACTTAGCTTGCTCCTGAACAATGATATAAAAGGTTTGATATCCTAGTTATATTTATTTCTAATATAGATTGAGATGAATAATTAGCTATTAAGCAAAAAAATGTCCTCATGTACCAGTAAAACCATCCTGGGTATCCCTATGGCAAAGGTCCCCAACACCTGGGCCAGGGCCTTGTACCGGTCCGCGGTCTGTTAGGAGCCAGGCTGCACAGCAGGAGGTGAGCGGCGGGCCAGCAAGCAAAGCTTCATCAGCTGCTCCCCATGGCTCCCCAGCGCTCCCCATAGCTCCCCATGTCTCCCCAGCACTCCCCACGGCTCCCCAGCGCTCCCCATGGCTCCCCAGCGCTCCCCATGGCTCCCCAGCGCTCCCCATGGCTCCCCATGGCTCCCCATGGCTCGCCATAGCTCCCCAGCGCTCCCCACGGCTCCCCATGGCTCCCCAGCGCTCCCCAGTGCTCCCCAGCGCTCCCCATGGCTCCCCAGCACTCCCCATGGCTCCCCATGGCTCCCCAGTGCTCCCCATCGCTCCCCATGTCTCCCCATCGCTCCCCAAGTGCTCCCCATCGCTCCCCATGTCTCCCCATCGCTCCCCATCGCTCCCCATTGCTCCCCATGGCTCCCTATCGCACCCCATGGCTCCCCATCGCTCCCCATCGCTCCCCAGCACTCCCCATGGCTCCCCAGCGCTCCCCATGGCTCCCCATAGCTCCCCACGGCTCCCCAGCGCTCCCCATGGCTCCCCAGCACTCCCCATGGCTCCCCATAGTTCCCCATCGCTCCCCAGCGCTCCCCAGCCCTCCCCATGGCTCCCCAGCGCTCCCCATGGCTCCCCATAGCTCCCCATCGCTCCCCATCGCTCCCCAGCACTCCCCATCGCTCCCCATCGCTCCCCATCGCTCCTCATGGCTCCCCATGGCTCCCCAGCACTCCCCATGGCTCCCCATGGCTCCCCAGTGCTCCCCATCGCTCCCCATGGCTCCCCATCGCTCCGCATGGCTACCCATCGCACCCCATGGCTCCCCATCGCTCCCCATAGCTCCCCAGCACTCCCCATGGCTCCCCAGCGCTCCCCATGGCTCCCCATAGCTCCCCATCGCTCCCCATCGCTCCCCAGCACTCCCCATCGCTCCCCATCGCTCCCCATGGCTCCCCAGCGCTCCCCATGGCTCCCCAGCGCTCCCCATGGCTCCCCATGGTTCCCCATCGCTCCCCATCGCTCCCCAGCACTCCCCATGGCTCCCCATGGCTCCCCATCGCTCCCCATGGCTCCCCATCGCTCCCCATGGCTCCCCATCGCACCCCATGGCTCCTCATCGCTCCCCATGGCTCCCCAGAACTCCCCATGGCTCCCCAGCGCTCCCCATGGCTCCCCATAGCTCCCCAGCGCTCCCCATGGCTCCCCATGGCTCCCCATGGCTCCCCATGGCTCCCCATAGCTCCCCAGCACTCCCCATGGCTCCCCAGCACTCCCCATCGCTCCCCATCGCTCCCCATGGCTCCCCATCGCTCCCCATGGCTCCCCATGGCTCCCCAGCGCTCCCCATGGCTCCCCATAGCTCCCCAGCGCTCCCCATGGCTCCTCGTGGCTCCTCGTGGCTCCCCATCGCTCCCCATCGCTCCCCATGGCTCCCCATAGCTCCCCAGCACTCCCCATGGCTCCCCAGCGCTCCCCATGGCTCCCCATAGCTCCCCATCGCTCCCCATCGCTCCCCAGCACTCCTAATCGCTCCCCATGGCTCCCCATGGCTCCCCATCGCTCCCCAGCGCTCCCCATCGCTCCCCAGCGCTCCCCAGCGCTTGCCTTACCGCTTGAACCATCTCCCCCTCCCTGGTCTGTGGAAAAACTGTCTTCCATGAAACCGGTCCCTGGTGCCAAAAAGGTTGGGGACCACTGCCCTATGGCACACACACCATCTTTTAGGCAACATTCTCCCAGGAGGTCTCACTATTTATAAGAAGGTTGTGCTCAGTGATTTAATAAAGTGAAGGGTTTTTTTTTTTCTGATTCGAATAATCACTCCCTGGTTTTTCTATTTTGTCAATTCAAACTGAGCTGCATGATGTGACAGAAAAGATTTTACTTTCTATCATGTATCTGGACCAGATTCCTTCCTCTCTTTTTTCTTAACTTCCACTGGTATCTGTTCAGCAACCACTACATGCCAGGCTTGTGCTGGGTATGAAAGACACAGTTGAGGAAGACAGTATTCCTTCCCTAGGGTCCTACCATCTGGTAGTTGTGATAAGTGTAGTAGAAAGTGACGACGATTATGATAAAGCAATGCTCAGGACATCATGGAGGCACAGAGCAGAGCACCTGACCCACCCGTGGGGTTTGAGCAAAGTTTCCCGGCAAGAAGTAGAGTCTTAGCTCAAACCCAAAAGATTGACAAGGGGCAGAGGGGAGGGCGTGCTTACAAGGGTATATATCATGGGCAAAGCTGCAGACCAAGAAACAATAAGGCAAATCTCCCAGAGTCTCGGTTTCTTCATTTGTGGTGTGAAATAGGAAGGATACTTATCTCATTAGGTCACTTAGAACAAAAACACTAAGGTATGTGTTTATCTGTGAGAATTATCTGTCTGCATTTTCAGAGATATATATATAGAGAGAGGGAGGGCAGCAGTGCCAAGTAATAGCTACCATTCCACTCCTAGTTATATACCCAAGAGAAATGAAAATATATGTCTACATAGAAATTTGTCCACAAGTATTCATAACATCATTATTCATATTAGCCAAAAAGTGGAAACAACCCAAATGCCCATCAACTGATGAATGGGTAAATAATATGAGATATCTATACAATGCAATATTATTTGGCAATAAAAAGAAATGAAGTATTGATACCTGCTACAACAGGTATGAACCTTAAAACATTATGCTGAGAGAAAGAAGCCAGAAACAAAAGGTCACATATTACATAATTCCATTTACATGCGATGTCCAGAATAGGCAATGTATATTCAATAGATTCTTATAAATCTATAAGGACAGAAAGTAGACTAGTGGTTGCCTACGGCTGGAGGTAGGGTAAGGGTGGTGAGTGCTTGCTAATGCGGACTGGGTTTCTTTCTGGGTAGAAATGCTCTAAGATTGATCATGATGATGGTCATACAACTCTCTGAATACACTAAAAACCACTGAACTGTACACTTTAAATGTTTGAATTGTAGTATGTGAATTATATCTTAATAAAGCTATTTTTTAAAAAAAGTAATTGCTAACACTCTCAAAGCATAATCGAAGCACAGTTCTAAGTGTTGTATACTGTATATGTTAACTATTTAATTCTTACCTTACCCAGTGAGATAGGTACCATGATGGTCCCCAGCAGAGAATGCCCAGGAACCCACAGCCAGTAAGTGGAAGAGCTGTGGTATGAACCCAGGATGACTGTCTCTGGCAGATACACGCTTAACTTCCACTCTACACTCTCCCAGCTTGGGAGCCATCAAAAGAGTTCGTTTTAGATTCACATAAACCTGGGTTCTGATCTTGCTTACTGGCCAAGCGATCATGGGCAAATGACTGAAGTCAGTTTTCTCATATGTTAAATGGAGATAATAAGAGTGCATATCTCATAGGGTTGGTGTTTAGTACAGGGACTATCTGTAGTAAGCCGTTATTAATCGTGAGGTCCCTCTTTTATGTAGTATTGTCACCGGTTTAAGAACTGAAAAGCACCCACAAATCGAAGCAGCAGGCAGCCTAATGTCATGGAGACTTGGAGAGTCGGCTTATTATTTCTGCAGTACAGACTTTTCCACATAGAAGTGGCCTGGTAAACTAGTGGTCTGACACCCTACCTTTTACATAATATAACTTCAAATTAAAGTTTTAAATGACAATAAAAATATTTGCCACATGCACGAAGCATTTGAAATGTTGAGGATTTGCTTTTTTATTGCACGAAAATAAGCAGAAGTGTGAGATGGAAAGAAATGTGTCACTTCCCCAGCACTGACCTGAAAGGGCAGAGTGACCTTACACGAGAAGAAAAACGCCAGTAATTTCCAAACTAATCTAATTTTAAATTTCTGGATTTTTCATTTAATCTTGTGGAGACGTACTTATTCTTGGAAGGAAAAATAAAATCTCAAGGACATGAGTGATAAATGAAGTTATAGAAGTTTTGCTGGCAAACTCACTGCCCAGTGCTACAGAACTCATTTGCAAGGCAGGGAAGCCAATCAAAGTCCACTGCAGTTCTCTCAGTGCCCAGAATGTTTCTTTGAGCACAGTTTGTGTCCAGAATTTTTTTTTTATTCGGGAAGTAGCACAGTTTGCTATGGTGTGATTCAGTCTCTTCTTTCATCTCCTACAACTTTCGTTCTAACACTCAAGGAACCAGCTCCCCCCACAGATTTCCACCCTGTGGAAAATGCACCGCCGGCCATTCAGCTGTTCAGATCATCGTTGATTCCTCCTTTTCTCTCCCACGTCCAGCCTATGGGTATATTTGGCAGGCCTCCTCCAAAATATATCTTGAATCTTTCCACTTCTCTCTAACTTCTTTGCCACTGCTAGTCTCAGCTACCTACATCTCCTTCCCAGACTACATAATCGGCTTTTAAAAGAATCTAAGAAAAAAAAAAGGTCATGAGGAACCTAGGGGTAAGACGGGAATAAAGGCATAGACCTACTAGAGAATGGACTTGAGGACATGGGGAGGGGGAAGGGTAGGCTGTGACAAAGTGAGAGAGTGGCATGGACATATATACACTACCAAATGTAAAATAGATAGCTAGTGGGAAGCAGCCGCATAGCACAGGGAGATCAGCTCGGTGCTTTGTGACCACCTAGAGGGGTGGGTTAGGGAGAGTGGGAGGGAGGGAGACGCAAGAGGGAAGAGATATGAGGATATATGTATATGCATAGCTGATTCACTTTGTTATAAAGCAGAAACTAACATGCCATTGTAAAGCAATTATACTCCAATAAAGATGTTAAATAAATAAATAAATTAATTAAATAATTTGGACCAAAAAAAAAAAAAGTCCCCTCTGTCTCCACTGGGCTCCCTAGAGTCAGCCCTCCACAGAACAACCAGAGAGAGAGTTTATTTTTAAAGTTTTTTTGTTTTTTTTTGGCCACACCCCACAGCTTGCGGGATCTGTGTTCCCCGACCAGGGATTGAACCCACACCCTCAGCAGTGAAAGCTCGGAGTCCTAACCACTGGAGCGCCAGGGAATTCCCCAGAGAGATATTTTATTTTTTTATTTTTTTTAACATCTTTATTGGAGTATAACTGTTTTACAATGGGAGATATTTTAAAAGCTACTCATTGGGTCAATCTCCTGCTTTAAACCTATCAAAAGTCAAAATCCAAATAGACGGTTGGAATATGAAAAGGTGTTTGACATCATTAACCATCGGGGAGAGTAAAATTAAAGGTACAATGAGAGACTACTGCACACCTGCCAGAATGGCTACAATTTTAAAAGTTAAAAAGATTGACAATACCAAGTATTGCTGAGCATATAGAGGAACTAGGCCTCTAGACACTGCTAGTGGAAGGGAATATGTAATGAGTTTGGAAAATTGTTTGGTGATAGCTAAGAAAGCTAAACATATGCTTACCCCATGACCTGGCAATTCCACTCCTGGGTATATATATACACCCAGGATAAATGAGTGCCTATGTCCACTATAAGATGTTCAAGAATATTTATAGTGGCTTTATCTATAATAGACAAAAATTGGCAACAATCTAAATGTCCATCAACAGTACAATAGATAAACTATGATGCATTTATATAACAAAGTGTAACAAGTAATAGAAAAGAGTAGACTCCTGGGACTTCCCTCGCGGTCCAGTGGTTAGGACTCCATGCTTCCACTGCAGGGGGCATGGGTTCCATCCCTGGTTGGGAACTAAGATCCCACAAGCTGCATGGCGCAGCAAAAAAAAAAAAAAAAAAAAAAAGAAGAGTAGACTCCTGGCACATGCAACAACAAAGATGAATCTCTCAAACAGACAAATGAAGACAGACAAAAGTTTATACTGTATGATTCGATTTATAAGTTCAAGAATAAGAAAAACTAATCTGTAGTGATAGAAGGCCAGCTGGTGGTTACTTGGTCTTTACCTTTGCTGGGGACTGGGGTGGAGGGACGGCTAGACAGAGAAGTGGCATGAGGGAAGCATCTGAGGTTTGGAAATGTTCTGTATCTTGAACTGGGTGGTTGTTTCCTGAGTTGTGTGCGTGTTGTCATCAAGTGGTGCACTTTCTGTGCACCTTACAATGTATGTTTTACTTCAGTTTAAAAGAGTCAACAGCACACTAATGCACTTAGGATGGAAGCTACACGTGATGTCATGGTCTGGCTCCCACCCTCTTTTCCTCACCTCATACTTCATTCCCCTTTTTCTTTATGCTTCTCCACACCAGCCTTCTCGTTTTTCCTCAAACATGCTGCTTCCTACCCATTACTCCATTTTATTTTCTTTGAAGCCTCTGCCACCATTTGAAATTATTTTATTTGACTACTTATTTCCTGCCTTCCTCTGGATGAGGGTGGGGTCCTTGTCTATTTTATTCACTCTCTATCCCCAGCGCCTACAATAGGGCAATTGTTGGACTCAGATATTTGTGGTATGGATTCATGACATGATCTTCAAATATGAGTTGAAAGTTACACTTCTGAGTGTTTACAATATCTTGATATTCTTTTTTAAAAAAAATTTATTTTATTTATTTATTTTTGCCTGCGTTGGGTTTTCGTTGCTGCGCGCGGGCTTTCTCTAGTTGTGGTGAGCGGGAGCTACTCTTCATTGCGGTGAGTGGACTTCTCATTGTAGTGGCTTTTCTTGTTGCAGAGCACGGGCTCTAGGTGCGTGGGCTTCAGTAGTTGTGGCACGCAGGCTCAGTAGTTGTGGCGCATGGCCTTAGTTGCTCCGTGGCATGTGGTATCTTCCCGGACCAGAGATAGAACCGTGTCCCCTGCATTGGCAGGCGGATTCTTAACCACTGCACCACCAGGGAAGCCCTATCTTGGTATTCTTAACAACATCTCAGCTACTGTGGCCATTTCGTAAACATCCTGTATGACAAATGTATTCATTCATTGCCTCTATAAATATTAATAAATTTTTGAGAGTTATTACTTGATGGCTTCTATTTCCTCTGAAGTAGGAGGCAAGGTCATATGCTGAAAAAGAGAAAGTCAAGAGTAGGTGAGGGAGCTTGAGACACTGGAGTGGTTTTATGTTTTTCATGCTCAGGGCACATGTTCTTCAGTGCATGAGCACCTGCCTGCCTCTCCCAGGTTGAAGGCCTGCAGGATGGTGCAGTGGTGAGGTACGGAGGGAGGGAGCTGTGGGTCTTCATACAATATGGTTGAAATGGGAAGTCAAGGATGCAGGTGAAAGGCTGTGAGTCAGGAGGAACTAGGAGAAAGGAAGAGATCCATCCAATGGCTGTTGTAACATCTAGATCAAGATGGTAGAGTGATCACACAGAGAAACTTCTTTCTTCTTTCCAAGCACAGATAAAAACATCTTGAGAAATCTAGACAATGATAACATGGGACTTTGGGGAAAGTGGTGAGTCAGGAGGGAAGTTACACTGTTCTAATATCTTGTCCAGCAGGAGGCTGGAGATATGGATTAGCTATTGACTTCGTTAGGAAAATGTAAACCTAAGTGTTAAAACCACTAAACGATTAGACTTAGAATGTGTAATTTCCGAACTTGTTGAAGAAAATGAAAAGGAATTAGGAAAACCTGACAATCCAAAAGAAGAACAGAAGGGAAAAAAAGAACAGTCTTTATAAATTAGAAACTATAAAATGTCAGAGATAAGTTGTTTGATTCCTAATCACAGTGAAAAATGAATATTTTTACTCGCCTATTAAACGATGGGACTCTTAGATTGGCTTTTAAAAAAATCCAGTTATCCACACTACTTGCAAGTTATACACCACAAACAAAATAACATAGAAAGATTGCAAATAAAGGGATGGGAAAAAAAGATATACAATACCAGGAAATTAGTACCCAGAAGAAAGCTGGCTTAGCAATACTAATATCAGGTAAAGTGGATGCAAAATTTAAAATATTTCTGGGCACAAAGATTTTATACAGATTATGAAACTATTCACCAAGATAGTACAAAAAACATAAATTTGTATGCCTTTAACAACAGAGTTTTTGTGGAAGATACTGAAGACTGGCTCATTCAACGCTACTCCAACCCTCTGTTTATTGTGGTAAAGACTACATTTCCCAGTTTCCTTTCTCTCTGTGACCAGGCTTCTGCCAACCAGAGATGTGGAGGGTGAAAGAAAACACTGTGAAGTGGTGGCCATGACCTCCTTCAGGCAGGAAGGGTGGTGGAGGCACTTGGTTCTTCGGTGACCGTTGTTGGAAGGGTTCTCAAGTCCTGTCTCTATAGCACTGGAGAGGCCAAGTGGCAGGCAGCGGCTGGCTGTGGGGTTGCTATAGGATGTTGGATATTTCTCTTGGCTGTGCTGCTCACAGGCTGGGTAACACCCAAGCTTGGCTCCCTAGCCTCTCTGAAATTCTGTAAGCTACCTTCTACCCTGTAATAAATCCCTTTCTGCTTAAACTAGTTGGAGTGTATCACAAGTTGATGTGATATCTGCTATGCTAGACGTAAGCCTGACCAGCACTTAATGGGATTCGAACTCTGATGGAGGAAGTGTGGAATCCTGGTGGACTTCCTAGAGCAGGTGACAGCTGCAATGAGCTGAAGAGTGAGCTGGAATTAGCCAGGTGGAGACAGGAGGGGTAGGAGAGCTGAGATGGAGAAGGAACAGCATGTGCAAAGTGGAGCCCAGGAGATGCAGTGCTCTAATTAGTTCAAGGTCCTTAACACAGGATGAGGAGCATGGAGTGAGGAAAAAGGAGGAAAAAGGACACTGTGGCCAGGTCAGGGGAGAGTCACAAATGACCTTGCATGCCAATTCGAAGACTGCAGCTGTTGTTTATCTGTCTACTCAGCACCTTGGCTGCTTCTCCCTGGATCTTCCCCTCTGCTCTTCCCCCCACAACACACCCACATTCCTTTTGGGGAGCTGCTGCTTCTCCATTCTAATCAAACGATCTTGATGAGACTGCCAGTCACACTAGCCCTTCTCCCTGATGCCAGGGACAGTCTTGTTCCAATTCTGACCATCAAGGTAGACATTCCTATGATCGCGCCGATTGGCCTAAGGTGAGCCTGTGAGTCAATCCATACCTGTCACAGTCCTTCCCAGGATTTTAAATTTTCAAACTGGCTCACAGAGTTGTAGATTCTGGTAGTCATTGTCTGCATCGTGTCCGCCACCCCCAAGGAGAAAGCCTAAGTGTGGTGCAAGAGAATTAAGTTAAATAGGAAAAAGTAACAATGAGAAAGCGGAGTGGGGAGAGAGAGAGAGAGAGAGAGAGAGAGAGAGAGAGAGAGAGAGAGAGAGAGAGAGAGAGAGAGAGAGAGAGAGAGAGAGAGAGAGGTGTGGGGCAGGGTGCGGGGGAGAAAGACTGGGAGGGACAGAGACAGATAGAGACAGAGAGACAGACAGAGTTCTAGCAAAGACAAATATTAGGATTCAGGCTCTGACCTCTCCACAGCTGCCCTAGTTCCTGTAGCCCTTCTGTCATCTAATCAAACACTGACCAATACGCCTACTTATAATTAAGTTGCTCATAGAATTCATTTATATATATTTTAGTAAACATTTTCCCCCTCCTCCTCCTCTTCTTCTTTATTGTCTTCATTTTTGTTCATTTTTGGTTAGGATATAACATTCCATTGAATTTACATATCTTTATCTATTAGGTTATTTCCAACATGTCAAACATTCAGGAAAAATAACTATACCTATAATGAACTTAATCAGCATTGTGAGGATTTGATATAACGGAAACTACAGAAAGTCAACCAAATGTCTTAATGAAGGTTTGAGAGGAAGAGCGGTCGACCAGGTAGAAAAACTGAATTTTTATGCAACTGCCAATTCTTAAACTTACAGGTTTGGTTGCAGTGTGTGCAGGGAGTGGCTATTGGGCTGTGTCTTCTCTGCTCCTTTGGTTTTCACGAGGAGAGATTTTCCTGGTCTCTAGCTTCAAATTGTATAAGAATATAATTCGTTGTAACAAAGGTATCACGATCAATGTGATCAATGTGGGAGAGCATTATTTAATAAGTGATAGTGAAACAATTGGTTATAGTTTTAGGAAAGAAATCAGTGCAGATCCTCATTTGACAGCTAGACCATACCAAATCCAATCTGGATTAAAAAGAGCAGAATGTAACAAATCACATGAAAAAACGACGAAGCAAAATTACGACTTTGTGTTAGGTATCAGTGAAGAGAAGTGCAAAAGGGTTTGGAAGTACTTTCTAAGCTTGAAAGTGTTAGAAGAAATTTTTTAAAAGAAGAGATTAAATAAGCTTGACCACACAGTCATTACAAATTTCCATAGATGTCTTACTCTCCCAGTTAATATATCCTCAATATACTTAGAAAAAAATCTCGCATCAATATGAAAGACAACATATTACAGTTGACCCTTGAACAAATGCCGGCTTGCACTGCGAGGGTCCACTTAGATGCAGATATTTTTCAATGGTAACTATTACAGTGCTACACAGTCTGAGGTTGGTTGAATCTGGGGATGCAGAGGAAACGCCGATATGGAGGGCTGACTATAAATTACATGCGGATTAACCCTCCTCTCCCCCTGTGTTGTTCAAGGGCCAACTGTATTATATAAAATGCTCATTCAGAGAAACTGAAATCAGCAGAAATACAATTTCTGAGCACCTAGCCCAGGTCAAGTCTGTGCTGGATAGCTTGCAAACATTCAGTTAAGGTGGCCATCCCCAGTTGGTCCAGGAAGAACCTGAGGGTCAGAGGTGTGAAGGCTCTTGCCTAGTCACTCACCTCAAGGGTCATGCGCTGTTTCTGCCTATCGGTCATGTGTTCCCTCCCAGCCCCTGGCTCATATTTACACCTTGATTTCTTTCACGGCCCTGCCCCTGGCCCAGGAAATGGGTCCTGAATAGTCTCAGTTATTGAAGGTGTGGACCCATTCCTCTTGCCAAGTTGTTAGGTTTAGGAGTGGACAAGTGCCAAATTCTGGCTAATAAAATGACAGGGAGAAATCTTCTCACGGGCTTGTGGGAAATAATTTCTAGCTCTTATAAACACAGTGCCTTCTTTGCCTTTTTCACTCTACCATTTTGTATTCCTACCAGGCTTATATGAAAATTTAATGAGTTGTTCCACATCTTTACTGGCCCTTGGTATTGCCAGTTTATTGTTTGTTTGTCTCTGGGTTTGTTTCATATTTTAGCAAATCTAACAGATGTGTAGTGGTGCTTTGTTGTGATTTTAATTTGCATTTCTCTGAGTAATGCAAAACCAAACAAGCAATACCTAATGCAATACATATCCTAAAGAAATTAACAATGCTTGTGAATTTAAATGTATTGATCTTTTTAGGTACTAATTTCTCACTGTTTTTTTAGATTACAAAGTTCTTTCCCAATGAGAAAACAGAAGAAAATTCACCTACACTTTTAGGGTTGTGTGTGGATGTGATACCTGGAGATGCTATAGACGTGTCGTGATCATTGGAGGTGGGGCAGAGCCAAGTCTTTGCAGGAAAAAAGGCCGGAATCCTAATCATACTCTGCCCCGCACCCCACCCGGCCTGCCAGAGGCTCTATTTGGGGCTCTATCATGTGGGAGATAGTACATTTCTTATATAGTCACATTGAGCCTGGGTCTTCTGTTGCTTGCCACCAAAGGCCTTGTAACAGCAAGTGAGTGGAAGCACTGAGATTTGAACCCATACACACAATTCTAAATGAAAATATAACCTATTAACACACACGGAAAAAAGGTTTAACCTCATTAGTAAGCAAAGAAAAGTAAACTAGATTGAGACTCCATTTTTTAAAATTATTACATGATTAAAAAAATTGTAATGGTAAGTATTGTCATACTTTGCTGGTGTTTAAGAAGGTAAACCATCACATCTCCTCAAAAATAACAACAGCAGCTATCATTTATAGAGTGCTTACTATCAATACATGACAGATACTATACAAAGTGAGCAAACTTGATTTAACTCTTAAAACAAGGTAATAAAATAGATATTGTCATCCTCAGTTTAAAGATAAGGTTTGGAGAGACCTGCTGACCTTGCTGAGTTCTCACAGGCACAAAGGGTGGTTCTCTGGGGCCCCATCACTCTACAAAGTGAAACAACATGTGCCGAGGGGACTGGCAAAATAGGGGCACAAAATAAGAGGGAAAACATAGAGTTTAAAGTTTGATAGTCAAAAAAATAAAAGCATTAAAGTAGTCATCACAGGGAAATATCTATTCCTTAGCCTTCCTCACAATATATTTTCAGCTGGGTATTGAATTTATTTTGAGTTACTTGTTGGGGGCTTGGGCTGGGGGCACCCTTGCCATTGGTGAGCGTCTTTAAGGGTCTCACTGTAGCCCCTGGAGTCAAGATTCAACCCAGATCCGACTCTAAAGCCTGTACTTACAATAAAGACTACCGAGACCCAACTTAGAACGCAATTTAGCAAATTCAATCAGTAGCCTCAAGAACACCTACATTTCTTAATCTGTTAAATGAAATATTCTGTTCTACCACACATAACAAATGTTGTGAAAAATTGTAAAAGCGTTAAGAATAAATGTGTTAGAGGGAGAGTTTTTAATAAGAATAAAAATTAGAAATTCATACAAATGTTTAACCATAGGGGCCTCGTTAATTAAATTATGTAATGTAACTATTATATATAATCTTTAGGAGGACTTTAAAGTGGGAAACTGTACTACATCAAATGGAGAAAAAAACAACACATAAGAGTATAAAAATTATTCAGAGCTGTCAAAAAGAAAATTTTAAAGGTGTAGAAAAAAAGATGGAGAAAAAACCTGCTTAAAAATGTTAACAGAGACTAGATCCCTGTATAATGGGTGATTTTCTCTAATTTCTTGTATTTTATGTAATGAGAATGTTCTCTAATGAGTACTACTTTTAGAGCAGAAATACTCCTAATAATCTTTATTTTGAAAAAGGTGTAAAGGTCTTGGAAAACATCTTTATTTAGATAGTAAAAATTACTGAGGGGTGGAGAGGCTTCACATGAAGACATTCTAATTGTGATTCCTCAGTGCTCAAAGGAGAGGCTGGGAGGAGACACCCATGGCTGTCCTCACTCACAGTTTTCCAGAGCAACCTGACGTCAAATATTTTGCCCCTCTGTCAGCTCACGTGATTCAGTATTTGGCTCAGGAAGCATGACCATGGGAAACTTATTCAAAACTTATATATTTATAAAGTACCTGGGTAGGTTACATATGTTTCTGGATCGCTAACCCCAGAAATATCTAGGGAGGCGCAGAACTCTCTGAAGCTTGAGTAGCAAGCAAGAATTCTATCATGGAGTAAATCTACAAAGCTCATTAATATAATTTATTAACAGTCGCTCCTTCTTTCTGGAAACACTCTCTCGGTGTCTATATCACCCAGCGATCTCTCCTGGTTTTCCTCCCATCATCTCTGGCTGGTTCTTCTGTCTCCTGTGAGGCTCTCCACTTTGCACTGCTCCAAAATCTACATCCTCACCTTGTCTCTCCCAGGCCCTCAGCTCCTCTCTCTACACCCTCACCTGGACAACCTCATCTACTCTCTCAGCTCTTGCTGCCCTCTGAATAGTAGTCAGCCTCTAACAGCCCCTAAAAGCTGGTATTAATAACTTAGAAATAGGTTTAATATAAACGTTTTCATTAGCCTTCATTTTTAAATAACAGATGACTCTCCAAAATGGTTGTCAAAGAACAGTGTATATGTATTATCTTTTGATTACCTTTTCTACCAATCTGACTGTCTGACTGCTGATGTTTCAGAGTGAGGGTGACTAGATGGTCTCTTGTGTTCAATGTGCTTCCTCTGAAGTTATTTCACCATAGTTTTAACCATTGTCCAGTCAACATAGTACTTTGAAAAACTCACTTGAGGAAGCCACATGTTGAAGAAGGCACTCAGGGTACAGCCACTTCATGGCCCACCCGCTGGCCATGCCTAATGAGGGACCAGAGGGACACCTGCTAAGCAGAATAGCTATTCCAGGAATGAATTTCTGTATAAATGGAAAACATAATAACCCCCAAATTGTCCTTCCTAAGCAAACTCCACCTTTCCTTGTAAATGGTTTACATAGTGTTTGATTTTCATTGCTTTGCATTGTCTGAGAATCAAGGCATTTGTGTTTTCAGCCCATCAAAAGATTTATGATAAGGCACATCAGCCACTTCCCCTTCCTCTTTCCCTCCCTCAGAGGTCCCCCTGAACTCTTTTTTTTTTTCCCTTTTGGCCACACCTCAGGGCACGTGGGATCTTAGTTCCAACACCCCCCCCCCACCGCCGCCCTCCCCTGCCCTGCAGTGGAGCGCTGAGTCTTAACCACTAGACTGCCAGGGAAGACCCCCTCCCCTCCGAACTCTTTAAGGCAATTCTCTCACAACTGCACAAGCTCAGCTCAGTATTGTCCTGTCCTGCACACCCTGCCCTTATTGTGTTTGTTCAGTTGGTAGCCAATCATTTCAACTCAACAAATATTTGGGGTGCCAACTATGTATGAAGGGCTGTGCCAGGCACTGTGGAGAGCAAGATAATGGAACAAGAATCTTCAAAAGTAAATCACTTCTGTCCCTTTCCTCTAGCTTTCAGGCCTGAGCTGAGCTGTCAGCCACTATCCCCAGATACAAGGGCTTTGTGGTTGGAGCTCAGGGTCAAAACCAGTCAGGGGCTGGTGCTGTTTATTGTGTTCTTGATCACAACCTTTATTGCAAACTTTAACTTAGTACAAACTTAGGTGTAAAACACCCTGAATTCAGAATTAGACATTCCAAACACTCCCCAGCTATTCTGACCTCATGTTTTAAATATTCTTTCTTAGATCAAATATACTCTCTCCGCTCTCCTTTCCCATCTAGCAGCCTCCTCAGGCAGTAACATGACTTAAATCTATATAAACCATTACTTTCACTAGATAATTGGCTTTCTGTGGAACTAAGTGAAAAAGATATTGAGACACCCCCAAGATCATAACCAGCCCATTGTGGTTTCATCTTTTATAGCAAGTTAGAGAGTTTGATGATCACTGTAACTATTCCTCATTATTATCAAATATTGACACTGGTTTCAGCCTTTAGACCATTTTTTTCCTCCAAGTTGCAAACAAAGGCATGCAGACGTTGTTCTGCATTCATTACAAAGAGCCTTGCATTTTCCTCCATTAATTTCATACTTAGTGCCGTGCGGAAGCACCTCACAAAGAGTAAGCGCACAGAGCCTGCACCTCCCGCTGGAGAGCGCCTAGGTTCGTTGGGGAGGTTTGATCCGAGTTGCGAACTCCCCCTACCCCATCGCAGTAGCGCCATCTGCAGCGTGCGGCTGGGCCGCCTCCAAGTAACTCACTGCCTGCTTTAGAACTTTTATGGGCCTGCTTTTTGAAAGCATACTCATTCCATATGCAAAGGCTTGGATACATATGCACACCAACAGCCTGTATGCATGCAAAATGTGCAGATGGGCAAAGGAAAATGAAGCCAGGGGTTTGGTGCAAAGACAAATTATTAACCCTGGGAATTCCTAAAAGCCACATAGGAGCCCTGTGGAAAACAGGGCTCTCAGAGAGAACTGGTAATTGGAACTTATTTTAGATTTCAGAAACTGTAGTTTAATAAAAAGCGTAAGAAAAACAGACTTTAGAACTTTATTTTTATATTTTTTGGCATTGCTCTCTTTGAAAACAAACACCTGAAAGGTCACAAAATTTCAATCAGCTGCAAGATGACCAAATATGATCTTTTCTCCACAGTTATCACCACACATGAATCACGCCTCCTTAGTGCATATGGTGCAAGAGAACTGGAGGATAGGCTTCCTTAAATGAACTAACAGCTGCATGATTCTTTTTAGGAAGGGAAAGTAGGTTGAATTTGGGGTACCATACAATAACTTATAATACATTTTCAAATATTTAATATGCTCATCGTATTTATAAATACATAATAGATTTTGCAAAGGTATACCAAGGCTTTTTTTTTTTTTTTTTTTTTTTTGCGTTACGCGGGCCTCTCACTGTTGTGGCCTCTCCCGTTGTGGAGCACAGGCTTCAGGACGCGCAGGCTCAGCGGCCATGGCTCACGGGCCCAGCCGCTCCGCGGCATGTGGGATCCTCCAGGACCGGGGCACGAACCCGCGTCTCCTGCATCGGCAGGCGGACTCTCAACCACTGCGCCACCAGGGAAGCCCTACCAAGCCTTTTTGGTAAGATTGTTTATTTCAGAATAGTTTAGAGAATTAAAATGCTTAGATTTTCAGACCATACTTAGGTCTAAGAGCTTCAGAGTTAGTCAGCATCTCTGTTTTTTCTTCCCTTTCTTTTTTCTTTAATTGAAATATAATTGACATATAACACTGTATTAATTCTAGGTGTACAACATAATTTATATATATTGGGAAATGATGACCACAATAAGTTTAGTTAACATCCATCACCCCACATAACAATCTTTTTCTTGTGATAAGAAATTTTAAGATCTACTCTCTCAGCAACTTTCAAATATACAATATTCTTAACTATTAGAGTCAGCATTTCTAAATGAAGATACATGCAATTTATTCTACTCTTTCCAAAAGAATTCACTTGGAATCAATTCAGTAGACCTACTTATCAGTGAGGTGCTGGACTGAAACGGAGGGGCCCCACCTGCTCCACAACCCTTCTTCAGCTGGACCCCTCAAGCCATCTATGAATAGTCAAGCAATCCTTATACAGACTGTTGAGAGCCCTACACATACTTGTGCATTTTTCTGTGTCTATTACAATGGTCCATTTTCTTCTCTAGACTCTAAGATGCTGGTGGGTAAAGACTGTGTTGCTCTGAGTCCCTAGCACCTTCCTGTTCTCAGTGGAAGTCAGGCATTAAGCAGTTCCTATAGGTTTTGCTGAGTGTTATGCTAGGGCAAGGATCACGTGCTCTCAAAGCACATAGC
Organism: Physeter macrocephalus; assembly: GCF_002837175.3. Lineage (NCBI taxonomy): Eukaryota > Metazoa > Chordata > Mammalia > Artiodactyla > Physeteridae > Physeter > Physeter macrocephalus. The sequence continues at coordinate 51,197,792 of NC_041214.2, read as the reverse complement.
AGGGAGCCAAACCTAGTCTAGGCATCAGAGAAGCCCTCCTAGGAGTAGCATTTTAAAAGACAGCTGAATTAAAATGACTTAGGAGGTAGCACAAACTGGAATTGAACGACTGCATGAGAGGTTTCCAAGAGCAAGGGCAATGCCCACATTACTGGGGCAACTGGATGTAAATCAACATAGGAAACAATGAAGAAAGAACATGTTTGGGAGTACAGGGTGAGATGAAGCATTCAGTGTTGGCATTTAATTGGAGGGTGCTCCTGAGAGCTCTGGGTGGAGCTGTGCAGGAGGCAGCAGGAGGTGGATAGGGGTGTCCAGAAAGCTGGGTAGGCCCTTTGGGAGTCCTCGACATTGGGTGGCAATAAAAGCCAAGAGAGTGGATGAGACTGCCCAAAAAGAGTGGGCAGAGAAAGGGATAAGGAAGGAATCTGAGGAGAGGGATCCCAGGAAATTGGAAGGCAAGGGGGATAAGGAGAAAGATAGGAGAGGGCAGTGTGGGAACCAGGGGAAAGGAATGCTTCAAGAAGGAAGGGATCGGATCGTCAGCAGGTCAAGGCTGCTGGGTCAGAGTGTGGGATTTAGCAATGAGAAGTCCTTCAGTGACCTTGATGCCTTGGCGGGTGAAGGGGGTGTGCAGAGTCACACTGGTAGAGGCATGAATGAGAGGTCAGGGAAAGGAGTAGCAAGTCGAGTTTGACAGGGAGTGAGGACAGCTGGGGGTGGCTGGAGGGATAGGTAGCTTGGATCAGTGTTTCTTAATCCTGGCCGCACACTGGAATCACCTGGGGAGCTTTCAAAATAAATTCTGACACCTGGGTCCCACCCCTGCCAATTCTGACTTAATTGTTCGGAGGTGCAGCCTGGGCACCGTAAAGTTTTTAAAGCTTCCCAGGTGATTCTAATGAGTAGCTAGCGCTGAGAACAATTGGGATAGGAAAATAATTTCTTTTAAAGATGGGAGTAAATTCAGCATGTGAAACGTTGAAGGATGGAGCCACAGAGAAGGGGCAGCTGAAGATATGGAAGCAGAGGTTATGGTGATTGACGTGGGAGCTCCTGGGAGGCAGGTGAGGATGGAGTCAGCAAAGTAGAGGCTGTGACTTAGAAATAAAGCAATTCCTTGATTACGGCAGGAGAAAGGGAGAGAAAGAAATGTGTACGGGGTCAGGGTTGACGTTCTGCTGGCAGGATGGAAGCCTTCTAATGAAGCCCGTGCTCTTTGTGAATCAGTAAGAAGAAAAAGATAGGGGGTGTGGGTGGCGAGATCAGCATTTGGAGCATGGAGAGGACTCACAAGGTTGAGTGCCTGCTTTAGGTTAGCGACCCTGACTTGTAGCGTCAGCGATACGTGAGGCGGATGGTTTTCAGCAGAACGCTAAGCAATGTGAAAACAGTACTTCCCTAAGCATGAGGTTTACGTTCTTCAAACCCCGTTGTTGGGAGGGTTCAAAGTTAAACAGCTAAGACCCTAGGAAGCACTGGGGCAGGGGGCGAGGGCATGGTTGGAAGGTAACCAATGACATTCCTTGTGAATAGTTACATTCTCTGAATCCAAAACAAAGAACAAACAGAACTCTTATATTGATATAAAACATATTTATAATAAAGAGAAAATCAACAGCATTTCTACATATTTCAAATGAGTAAAAATTAAATCCTCTACATTTTTACAATTGTTTGCTTCTTAAAAACATTAGCGGACTTCCCTGGTGGCGCAGTGGTTGAGGGCCCGCCTGCCGATGCAGGGGACACGGGTTCGTGCCCCGGTCCGGGAAGATCCCACATGCCGCGGAGCGGCTGGGCCCGTGAGCCATGGCCGCTGGGCCTGCGCGTCCGGAGCCTGTGCTCCGCAATGCGAGCGGCCGCAACAGTGAAAGGCCGGCGTACCGCAAAAAAAACAAAAACAAAAACAACAAACAAACAAAAAAAACAAACATTAGCATCTCCCTCCCCTACATTCGCAGTGAGTTGTTTACAAATCTGTTCCACAAATCTCCCCACTTCCCACATTCGGTCTAATCCAATACTCACTGGCTCTCTGGTTTTATGACTGAGTGACTCGGTATTTGTGGACATGGAATCTGAACATTTTGAAATTATGAAAAAAAGTAAGTTTTCGTGAATCCGTGAATACCTGATTTTTCCATGAGACGACTCCAGGTTGGTGAGTAGGATAACCAAGTGTCCAGTTTTGCAAGGAACTGAAGGGTTTCCCGGGATGCAAGACTGTCAGCACAAAACCTAGAGTGTCCCGGGCAAACCTGGAGGGTTGGTCACTCGACACTCTCCCCTCTACGACCATGCCTCCCTTGCTCACTGGTGACACGTGCCTGAGAGACCAGCAGAGAAAATGTCTGCAAGCCAGTTTCCAGGACAGAAGCCAATGTGGTGAAAGGGGACTAAGAATTACTTGAAGAACACAAACTCTTCTCTTCCCTTCCTTCTGCTTCATCTGGCTTCTCAGCGTGGTGTAGTGGAGCACCCACACGTGGTTAACTCCTAAAACCCCTGTCTGTTTCCCTTTGCCACCCCTGTTCCTTTGATGAGGCCGTTCTGGCCTATCTTGGTTCTGAGACCTTTTTCTGTCTTGTGGCTAGTGTCCTAAGAAGGCCTCCTCCCTTCCCAAACCACAGTTCTTTTCTCCTTTCATCCTCAGAAAAGATAAACTAAGCCAAACACATACCTTAATTATCAGGCCAAAGCACTTCTTGATGAAAGAATTTTAAACAGCTCAATACAAAAATGGTTCCTTGCTCTTTAGAAAGGGAGGATACTGCCTGACCTCTTCTGCCCTTTGACAATAGAAGCCAGGTCTTTATCAAAAAGAAGCTGCTTTCTTCTTCATTCCAGGATGTGCTTTGCTTAGAGCCCATTTTAAAATCATCCACAGATGAAAAGTCACATTCTTGAAGGAGAACAGAAAAGCAGTTTGTATAATAGAGTGAAGAAATGAGGTTTTCCTCTATTAAATCCTTAATCCATGTTTGATTTGATGAATAAATGAAGACAAAGCAGATTTCTTTAATCACGGAAGAGTTACTCCTTGCCTTCACTATAACTTAGTGAGTATGCATTTTACAACACGAGGTGTAAAGCTCTGGATCCAGGCTACAGAGTACACAAGGGCAAGTAAAGCAAGGCCCTTGCAATAATAATAAGCTGTGATCAGTTAGGAGAATGTGGTAAGATGAGGAAAGAAAATTACAGAGCAGAGAAGACCAGAACTTACCTCAGAATACCTCTTCCACAACCACATGGCGTGTCAATCCCACCATAAAATAGAAAAGTATCAAACATTTGGATGGAGGATCAGAGAGGAAAAGAGTAGAGTGAATAAATTTTACAGACCCTGTATAAAACGTGGTGAGTGCCTCTAAGGAGGATATGGTGGTTCATATTTTGGTTGCTTTTTAAAGTTTCTTCCCAGGTTTCGTGTGGCCCAGCATCTGTACAGAGTCACACTCAAAAGAAACATGACTCTGTCTGGCAGCCTTAAAGATGAACTCATATCTTTGCTGTGGGTGTTTTTTAAAGAACCAGACCAAATACACGGCACCTTGCAGAAAGCATCCCAGAAATCTCCCTGGCCATGGTTCTTTTCTCCAAAAATCTGTATTCATGGCGGCCCCTAAAAATAAAATTACTGCTACTCACCCTGGTCCATGAAGTAGTCCTTCTCCACCTCCTCCTTCACCTCCGCGCTCCTTTCGCAGTTGCAGTTGGCTGTCAGGACTTCCGCCCCTAACTGCCAGCCCTGCCAGGCTGCTCCAGGATGCTGGAGAATTCTCTGTTCCTCCCCCACCCTGTTCCCCCTCGCTTTGCACAGAGCAGAGTTTGTAGAGTCCTCTGGGAAGTGGAGCCCGTGCCTCTGACTGTTTTGTGAAAAACACTCTTGTGTGGCCCATTTCTGGCAAATAATCTTCTCCAGTTTGTTCTACCCGCATTCCTGGGTGGAGATCATTCTCTCTGGGACAGCTTGAGGGGCTGGAAGCAGATGGGCTCAACTCAGAGTAGAAGTGAAGCGGAGGTCAGGGGTAAAGCAGGGCTTGTTTTCCTGTGGGTCAGTCCACTAGGAACAGCTGTGTAAGTTAAAATGTGAAACCCCCAACACGTCTATGTGAAGATTTGATCTTGTGAAACGGCAACGTAAACGAACCTTGTTTTTTTCCCCATGAGGTCAGAGTTACAGCCCTCACGTTCAACTTAGTTCTTCTCGGCATCCCACCATCCCCATTCTGACTGTCTTGGGCCACACAGAAGGCCCTCGTTTCCCCTCTCCTTCAAACTTGATATAGCCGACCCTAGGCCAGTCTGTGTGACTGTACTCATAAGGGTGCTCACATACTTTAGCCCTGTGTCTCCACTTCTAGGACTCTACGCCAAAGAAATAATCAGAGATGCAGACACATATTTATACCAAATATAGGTTTACTTATAATAGTGAAAAAATAGGTATGACCTAAGTGTCCCCAAACCAAGAAATGGCTAAAATTTTTTGATAATTTATATGATGAAATATCATATACTATCAGAATTCTGATATCAAAGAATATTTAATAACATAAAATGTTTCTAATTCAGTGTTAACTAAAAATCATGAATGAAAATTCTGTTTGAAGTATGCCATCAATTGTGTATATGTGTATATATATGTTTGTATGTGCATGTGTATATACACACAACACACACATAATTTGGTTGCCCCCCGGGTAGTAGAAAATATAGGTATTTATTTAGCCTTCTGCATTTTATCATGAACATATGTTTATTTTACAGTCGTAGGTGAATAAATGTTATTGTAAAGTAAATGTAAACAGGAAGTATTTCTTAGCAGAGTAACTGATGGAAAAAGAAGCTGGAACAACCTAAATGGTTAACAATATGCGAATGGTTAAATAAATGGAAGTGCATTCATGTGTCCCATCACCACTGAGGGCCTCACCTCCTGCTCCTGAATGTGTGGAGGGCACCTGGTCGGTCAGGCCCCGAGTCACCCCCAGCCTCCTCCTCTCTGTTCTCTCCTGATCCTGCTGCCTGTGGTGATGTGACCATTGACCTCTTACTAGCTTGGACATGACTCTGCTGGCATTTCTTTCTTGTTGAGAGAATCCTACTCCTCCTACCATGCAGTTCAGTAGAACTGGCCCTCCTGCATCCCACTAAGTGTGGTTCCCAGACACCAGCTTTGCCAATGGATACTCCATCTCTCTGACCCAGTGAGTCATTCAGCTTAGGCAACCATGAGCCCCACTGATAGTTTTCTTCAGAAGCCATCAGGAAAACTGCTATCTCCTCCTCTGGGATCAAGAGCTATAAAGATGTAAGCCAGAGAGTCATATGGATAGCTTTCTTTCAGGAAAGTGTCCATATTGTCCATATTGGAGAGAATGATACCCACACAGGTGAAGAGAGATGAGAGATAACAAATATGTTCTAAAGACATTGTTTGAGCCTCTGAATTCAGCAGTGACAGAACTTTTTATTTTCCTCAGTTAATAAACTTCTCCCCTTCCTCCCTCCCTTCCTTTTTCCCTTATCCCTATTATTTGTTTGTTTGTTTGTTTCTGTTGTTGATTTTTTCTTAAGCTTATTTGAGAAAGGGCTCTGTCGCTTGTAACCGAAGGAGTTCTGACTCAAACAGTTACCCTACGCTGGATTTGGCAACTTGGTTTTTGGAAGCAACTATTCAGCCTTTGCATGCCAAGGAAGTCTGGACTCTTTCTAGAGAAACTCTTGACTTAGAGGGCATGGCCCTAGACAATCCTTTTCCCTCTATTTGTGGACATTTTCTGTCCTTGTTGGCTGGAAATTTCTTTCCTCCCTACCAGTAAGAGTGAGATCAGACATATATCATTTATTATTTATAGGCACTAAAAATTTCCAGAGCATTTTTAATGACATGGGAAAATACTTGTAATATATGACCTCAATTAGTTAAGTATGTAATAACAGCTAGTTATAGAAAACTACTAGAAAGAAATTTATCAAAATATTAACAGTGGTTATATCTGAGCGATAAGATTATGGGTGATTTATATATTATATTTTCTAAGTTTATAAATGGACATGCAATTATTTTGTCATTGGAAAATAATAAGTTATTAAAATAAATACATAAATTGTAGTACATTCATCCAAAGGACAATTTTGTAGTCATTGGAAAGAATGTTTTGAAGATATTTCAGTAACATTGAAAAATGCTCATAATGGAACAATTGGAAAGGTAGACAAAACTATATATATCACTGATCTCAATTATGTTAATTATAGATGTGCAAATAGATGCATAGGATATGACTAAAGAAATTGCTTCAAAATATTAATAGAAGTTATCTCTGACCTATGAGATCAGGGTTCATTTTTGCTTTCTTCTTCAATGTGTGTTTGTGTTTTCCAGCTTTCAGAATCAGAATTCTTTTATAATCATAATAAAACAGTAAAATGTTACTCTGGTGGAGAATAGGTTTGAGAAGGCAACTCGTCCTCTCTCCTACCCCTTTGATGTAGGATGCCCCACACCTTTCCTCCTTTCTCCAGGTCAGGGGCTGAAGTCCCCTCTGCCTCTGTTTAAGGAAGAAGTGGATTGCGGTCAACTTCTATTCTGGGTGGAGTCAGGCCTTGTAATCTTCCACCAGGGATGACTGTCTTCTTGAGGCCAAGTTTCCCCTGCTTTATCTTCCAATTTAGCTATACAACACACACGTGCACACACACACACACACACACACACACACACACACACAGACGCTTGTATATTTACAAATAATTAAAGCAGAATTTCTCGGAAAGAGAGGAGCTAAAGCAGAAAATGTAGCAAAAGAAAGCGAAAGATTTACATAACATTTTGAATGCAAGCTAAATACTTTACATACATTTTTGTCATTTAATCTTTTCAAAGTCCCTCTGAAAAAAGTATCATCATTTCCCCTGATTAATAGGTTAGCAAAACAAAGTCTTAGAAAGAGATATGCGATAACTTCACCTTCACACAACCAATAAGTGGTGAAAATGGGATTTGAACCCAGGCAATCTTATTCTAGGACCTGTGCTGTTAACCAATATGTATACGACACACTGAGGTAATATACATCATGATTTCTGCATTAACTCTAATGACTTCTTAGCTGAGAATCTGTGAAACCCTTGCAAAACGTGGTAAGGGAAAAGTTTCAGTTCCTTGTTTTAGTTCCTTTCTTTATTAATTATCTGATTTTGCGCTATTTCTTGACATTCATCTGTATGAGATTCACAACTGATATACAGCAAAATGAAGACCTCTTTGGATCAAGGAATTTAAAAATAATTGTACAAGAATCTCAACTATCTGTAACTGATTGCAGCTCAGACTTTAAATACACGCAGTTCAGTAGTAGTGCATGTAGTTTTAGATATTTCTGCTCCTGCCAGCTAACGCATAGATCTGTGTAGGAAAAGACAAGGAAGGATATTCTCTGATGTGCTTACTGTAAAGCTCTGGGCACATTTGCTGGTTTCCCTTCACTTTGTTCTGTGTTGCTGGGGTATGAAGCAGTTTAAAAATCTCCTCAGTTTTTGTAGATTAGGGAGCAACACTGAGTTTAAGACTTATCTGGAAAAGTTATCTCCATTTTGCCAAAATTATTGCCAGCGTGGTTCTACTTTTTGAGGCCTCTGATCGGAGCCACTATGATTATACCCCTTGACTCACTCATAGCTGCCTGAGTGGGCAAACCTACCCAAGAAGCAGGGAGGGTCAGGGTAGTCAGGGCAGCTGATTGGACACTAGAGAAGAGAAACTTTCGAGAAGATGAGATGTCCAATGGTACTAAATGCTGAAGATAGGTGAGGTGGTTAAAAGCTGAGGAAAATTGTTTGGCTTTGGCAATTTAGTAGACTGTTGCTGGAGCAGATATGGAAGAGAGGCAGAAGTATAATTCAGGTTGCAGTGTGGTTAGGAATGCGTGGGAAGTAATGAAAGAGTTGAGGGAAAGTGTGTGCTTGCCAGAGTGCACGTGTGAGTGTGTGTGTGTGTGCAGGAGGTGAGAAAGCTGCTGAGCACATTATAAGGAGAGTAGGAAGCAATACGTCAAGACAGAAGAGAAGAGGAAGAATAACTACTGCCACTGAGAGCTTACTCTGTTCCAGCTAGGGCTTCATATTGTTTCATTTAATGCACACGGCAACCTTGGGAGGAAAGTGAGGATTAGAGAAGGTAAGTAATTTGCCCAAGATCACACAGGTATTATTCTGGCAGATTAAACAGACAGAGCTTTCGTACTCTAGAGACCTATAAGCTCTATGCATGGAAGAGATGGAAAAGCAGAAAGAGTATTTAGTACAGAAAGGTCCTAGAGGAGTTGGAATTTTAAAATATGGGTCAGTAAGACCAAGGGACATATTTACCCCAGAAGCAAAGAAAGATGGAATCAGAAAATACTATAAAAGAGATTAGAACTTAATTTCATTTTATTTCTTGGATAAAAATAGCCTATGTAGCTGGTGTAGGTGTCCAGCTAGGTTCCTAGGAGACCATCTATGATTCCATTAGGATTACAGTGACAGAAACATATCCTTTTTTTAAATCCTCTTATCGTGTCTGGTTTTGATCATCCTCCAAATGATCTCAAGTTGTATACTGTACACTTGCATGACTGTGCACTCATAAAGCTATTCCTTTTACCTGGAATTCCCTTCCTCATCTATTTATGAGTATGGAGATGGACACTACTAGTTAACTGGCAAACCAAATAACTACTGAGATTGAATGAGTCCCATTCAAGAATTTGGTCTTATGATTTTTATCTACGAGGTTGTTGTTAGATTACATTGGCAGGGGTGTGTGAAATAGAAGAATTTTTAAGTAAAGACTCCTAAAAAATGAGCAACAAATTACAGCTGAGCTTTTCTATCATCTAAGCCATTCCAATTGAAATTCGTGACCTACTTTATCTTATATTCTGTTGCCATAGTGCTTAGGTTAAATGTGTAACTAAAGAAAACTAATTTCCAGTGCAAATCTTAATTTTTATTGTGCCCTGCAGTGCTGCATGGATGATGCATGTGTGATAAGTCTCACATTTAGAAGATTCCAGGGGGAGTTTTGAGATTTAAAGTATTATGGCCTCTATCAGTGGATATTAAGATAATATATTTTCTGGAGATGTGTATCATTTTCTTAAAGAAGCGAGTGACTCTATAAATTCCCTTAGGCACAAAAGAAACAGGATTTTCTGTCTGCTTCAGAAATAGTCTCCGACTTACACAGGCTAATCAGTATTTCCTAAAAAAGGAAAATATTTATCTTGGAAAATATAAGCTTCAAGCTCTAAGACAAATTCTTGTCCCTCAAGTATTTTAATGTCTCAACTGGTTTCAAAATCAATTCCGCAGTAAAGTGCGAATTTAGAATTCTCAAGACCTTATCTTTATATTAAAAACAAAACAAAACAAAACAGCTGGAAAACATCTGTCAATGTCAAGGTGTGTGTTTGGTGGGTTGGGGAAGGGGCCTGAACAAGTCTAAGAGCCAACATTCCCCAGCATTCTGTACAAAAGGGCACCTTTCTTTCTGAATGGTAAGGCTTTTTTCATTACACCTGTGACATTGTGACTTTAATGAGAAATATATATTTGGTCTTTGTCCATTGTTCCTGCAGGCAGCTCCTAAAACCCATGCGATTTCCTAGTGTTGAGAGTAATAAGGGTGTCCTTTGTTATGTTAATGAGATTACTTTTGGAAAGCCCCTTGGTAATGTAAGGATGGGGGCTGGTTGCCAGGGGAACCAAGCCTGATTAGAGGGTTGGACCTTTCATTTCCACCCGCCTGACCTCTGGGGAGGGAAGAGGGGCTGGAAGTTGAATCAATCACCAGCGGCCAATGATTTAATCAACTATACCTGTACAATGGAGCCTCCATAAAAACCCAAAAGGAAGGTTGGAAAAGCTTCCAGGTTGGTGAACCAGAATGCTCTCACGTGCTAGGTCCCAGAGTCTATTGGGATAGAAGCTCCTGTGTGCTAGACTTTGATCTCTGTGTCTCTTTATCTGGCTGTTCAATTCTTATCCTTTAATATCTTTTGTAAAAAAAAAAAAAAAAAAAAGATAAACTAGGGGGTAAGCTGATTTCCTGAGTTCTGTGAGCTGCTCTAGCAAATTAATTCAACCCTAGGAGGGGGTCGCGGGAACCTCCAATTTATAGCCAGTCAGTCAGAAGTGCGGGTGGCAACCTGGACTTGCAATTGGTGTCTGACTTGGGGGGCAGTTTTGAGGGACTGAGCCCTTAACCTGTGGGATCTGACAGGTCAGGTATATAGTGCCAGAATTGAGTTCAATTTGTGGGACACCTGGTCAGAGTTTCAGGGAATTGAGTTAATTGCTTAGAGGTATGGGAAAAAACACATCGTAACACCTTAATTTTTTTCTTTTTTGTATAAAGTCTCCAAAAGTCGGGGAGTTTATGGTGCAGATTCAACCCCAAACATGTTGTATTTGGCCTACATCACATTGGTTGTTGATTCTGTCTATCTCAGTTTGACAGCCTTTGGCAAAGTGAGCTTTTCAGTTATATTGATCCCGCCACTGTCTTTTTTGCTTTTTTAAAAAAATTTTTATTGGAGTATGGTTGCTTTACAAGATCCCTTATGTCTTATGTTCTATACCTGGCACAATTCACTCACTGGGGTTATAAAAGGAAAAAACCTATTTCCTTCTACACTACTCCCAACATTTCTGACACTGAAGGTGTGGGTTTCTCCACCCTAAGCTAGCCTCTAATTTTTGGTGGACACCGACTGGGTGTCCACAATTTAACTCAATTCTGACACGAGCTACCCGGAGTCAGTGCAAACCCCGTAGGTTAAGGGCTTAGTCCCACAAGACTGCCCCCCCACTTCAGATGCCAATCTCAAGTCCCAGGTTGTTGCTTGTGCTTCTGACTAAATGACTATACATCAAGGGTTCCCACAATTCCCTCCTCAGGTTTGATAATTTGTGAGAATGGATCAGAGAACTCAGGAAAGTGCTTTACTTATGATTACTGGTTTATGACAAAGTTTACAACTCAGGAACAGCCAAATGGAAGAGATGCATGGGGGCAAATTATGTGGGAAGGTGCATGAAGATACCCTGTGCTCTCCCGGCACCCCACCCTCCCAGCACCAACCCAGAGGCTCTCTGAACCCCATTGTTTAAGGGGTTTATGGAGGCTCATTACGCAGGTATGACTGATTAAATCATTGGCCACTGGTGATTAAGTAGATCTCCAGGCCCTTATCTTTTTCCACTCCCCAGGGTAGTGGCAGGTGGAATGGGGCTGAAAGTTCCAACCCTCACATGGTTGGTTCCTCCAGCAATCAGCCCCCATTCTCCCAGGGCCAGCTCGTTAGCACAAACTCAGAGACGGCTGAAAGGGGTTTATGAAGAAAAACCAGAGGTGCTTTTCTCACCCCCATTACTCAGGTAATTCCAAGGATTTTAGGAGCTCTGTTAGGAAGTGGGGCAGCTACCAAATATGTAATTCTTATTGTGTCACAGGGTACTTGCTTGAATCTTGTATGCATTTGATCTTGTTACTTTTGCCTTAAACATATTGGGGGAGGGGTGATATATAAATTGATAAATTACATTGAGCAAAATCATTCATCTATGTTTTCATTTGTTTATATTATTTATGTTTATATTATTTTATATTATTTTTATATCTGTTTATATTATTTTTACTGTACTTCACATCTGTTTTGTTTTCATTTTTGGAGTATTTCTGCTTTATTGCAGGTGATGGGGGTCTCTTTCGGGCTTACAGAGGGAAATGAGGAAGCCTTGAGCATTTCTCCAATCACCCTTTCTCTAATATATGGCTGCTGGTGAGTTATGGTTTGTGCTTTCCACCTCTTCTCAGTCTGTCCTGTTTCTGTACACCTCTATTAATTGTGTCGCTTTCCAGGATTTTATGTTCAAATCCACTGAGACAGAGAATCCACTATGGAGAGCCCAGGCTTGCTCACTGAGGTTTCCCTATGGATAAGATGCAGAATCCTATCTGTCCAAGGATGTGCTGGCCAGAGCTGCTGTGTGTGACATGACTCTGCAAGGCAACTGGTACACAAGAAACTACCCTTGGCTGCTTGTCCAAAATAGAACTTTTGGGGGCAAGCACTTAGACTCTGAGATGCCACTGGTACAGAGGAGACCAGAACTCAATTGCGGTTAAGAGCATACATCCTGGAGTCATATTGCCTGCGGTTCATAGCTTGACTCTACCACTTACTAGTTGTGGGATCTTAGGTGAGTTACTGTACTAATCTGTGCCTCAGTTTCTTCATCTGACAAATGGGGATAATAATAACACACATAGTGTTGCTGTAAGGATTAAATTAAATGATGTATGTGAAGGGTCTAGCATAGAGCTGGACATAAAACAGAAAGACTCAATAAATGTTGGTTATCATAATCATAATTATCATGGCTGTTATTTGGATACTAGCACAGTGCCTTTCCCATAGTAGCTTTTAAAAAATACTTGCTGAATGAATTCATGAAGCAATGAATTAATCACAGAGCAGTACCTGAAATATGTAGTTTGGCTGAGTAAATTGTCTCCCAGGTGGGACTTTAAAATATTGTACCTAGAGACTAATATAAGTATTTCATCTCTTCTTTCAAAAATTATTTCCATAATGAGAGTTGCATAGCAAATGGGCTTTTTAACAGAGAGCTTCCCCACCCCACAGTCCCTAGAGTAGTACTAGATGATCCATTTGTTAATCTTCATGATGTCCCAGTGTAAAGCTAGCAGTAGTTTTCTTTATTGGCTAGGCAACTTGCAGTGTCTGCCACAGAAAGATATATTAATTTTTAACTTGCCAGATTTTCTTCCACAAAGCCAATAGCAGTGGATGAGAGAAATTTGTGATCCATATCCCTGCCAGCAATAAATATTACTGCTTTAAATTTTTTCTCTTTTTCTTCTTTTTTTTTTCATTCTGATAATGTGAAGTGATATAATGAAAATGTTAAGCTTGAAATTAACAGATTAGAAGCCGGCTGGTATGGAATCAAGTCCATCTATCTGTCTCCTTCATAGAATTGAATTACATTGAAATAGGCAAAATATTTTGCAGATCTTTGTTTGGATAGAATCTATTGCCCACCCTTCTTTTTTTTTTTTTTAGCAGATTGTTATCTCTGCTTGTCCAATGTGCCATAGACATATATGCCATATATAGATGATCCTTAGACCTTGCTATTCTTCCAAAGGTACTAGATAGCATTTGGTATAAAAAGACACTGCTCCTGGGTGCAGTGTTAAGAATCCACTTGCCAATGCAGGGGACATGGGTTAGAGCCCTGGTCTGGGAAGATCCCACATGCCACGGAACAACTAAGCCCGTGCACCACAACTACTGAGCCTGCGCTCTACAGCCCGCGAGCCACAACTACTGAAGCCCGTGTGCCTAGAGCCCATGCTCCGTAACAAGAGAAGCCACCGCAATGAGAAGGCTGCACACCTCAGTGAAGGGTAGCCCCTGCTTGCCACAACTAGAGAAAGCCTGCGCACAGCAATGAAGACCCAACACAGCCCAAAATAAAAAAACCACAAAAAACACACTGCTCCAGTACTTCAGGTGTGCTACTACCTTCATGATTTTCATTGTTAACATAATGAAAAAAACCTCTGTCATAAGCATCATTGCTTATCATAGTTCTTATACTTACCCCATAAATTATAAATTCCTACTATTTTAGATTCTCTTCTGTTTAAATTTGTTACCTTTAGTTTCTATTCTTGGTTTACAAAGTGCATTAATTTTTATCTACTAACATTTCAAACTTTTATCTTTTTTTAATTGTTTAGATATTTTTCTCAGGTGTAATTATTTTTAACCTCATCATTACTGTTTCTTATTTTCTTCCTCTTTTACTTTTAACTAGCTTGTTGATTTTGATCTTACAGTTTCTGATTTTACCTGTTATCTTCTTTTTATATCATTGATTTATAAATAGCAAGCAAGAAATCTAGTTAAAGAGACAGATCCAAAAGGTTTTGCTGATGAATTGGTCACAAATGGAGAGCGAAAGGAAGGAATTAAGTGTTGAAACTTAACGTTTTAGCCCTAGCAAATGGGTGAAAAAGGATGTGATTTATTAAGGTAGGAAAAAGAGAGAGGAATATTTTGGAAGAGAAAAATATGTGTTTCTTCACTATCACCACCACCGCATAATAAAAGAAAGAGCATTTAAACATTAAAAAAAAGAAGACATAAATGTAGATATTTTAAAATGAATAGTTTTTTTTCTGAAAAATTCACTACATGGTCCATTCTTTCTTCTTATTTTGCCGTGATTGGTGAAAACTTCTGGCATTTGGGAATACTTGCTTAGATGATCAAAGGATTTATATTTCAGGAAAACTCATTGTGGTATCTATACAGAGGATAAGTTGAGGACTTCTCTGGTGGTGCAGTAGTTAAGAATCTACCTGCCAATGAAGGGGACACGGGTTCGAGCCCTGGTCCGGGAAGATCCCACATGCCGCAGAGCAACTAAGCCCGTCAGCCGTAACTACTGAAGCCCACGTGCCTAGAGCCTGTGCTCCGCAGTAAGAGAAGTCAACGCAACGAGAAGCCCGCGCACCGCAACCAAGAGTAGACCCCGCTTTTGCCGCAACCAGAGAAAAGCCTGTGCGCAGCAACAAAGACCCAATGCAGCCAAAAATTTTAAAAATATAAATAATCTTTTTAAAAAAAGAGAATAGGTTGAAAAAGCTTGAAGACGGAAAGCTCCATTAGAATGGAAGCTGTGAAGGTCAATTACAACTGGAGAAGGTGAGAAAGAAAGATCTCTATTAACAGATCTGTTAAGTTGGTTGTTGAAGTTTTGCCTGATGTCAGTAGATGAAAGAAGGTTTTGCTGAGAGTGAAGTGGTTGAGCATTAATTTTTGAAGAAAAAGTGATAACTCGAGTTAATGGTATTTAGTTGTTTTAATCAGCATATTCAATTTTCTGAACTTCAGAGGCCTGTCCAGCCAACATATTGTCTTTACTTAGTATTGTTTTACCTAGCATGGCTTTGGAGGCCACATTATTTCAACTAAATCTTTAAAGTAATAAAAGTGTAGTAATTTGTAAATGTATTGGACACATGTTAAATATTATCTTCAGCAATGAGACCATGAGTTCCTTATAAGCAAGAGTGCCTTTTTGTACAAAGGTAGGCTGTTACTTTGTTGAAAAGATCCCACTCCCTGGGACCAGCATTGCTGGTCTCTCACCCTCAAAATGGGCATATCATAGGATTCTTGAGGATATTTAATGAAATAATGGCTGTGTAAAGAAGGGGCTCAACACATACTACCTACCTATACTTATCTTTCTCCTCTTCCTCTTCCAACGCCCCAGGGCTGAGTACCCAGAGAGCCGGCTAACCATGCGCCAGTTGAATGAATGACCATATGACTCAGAGCTCCTTATTTTGGAATTTCGACGGCTTGGAAAGCATGAGTCTACCAGCATCTGTAAAGTGTAATGTCAATAACGTTTTGTTAATTTAAAAAAAAAAAAAAAAAAAAAGCACCCACTAAACTACAAGTCCCGGCTTTCTCCTAGAAACTGACGCGTCACGTGGCTTGCCAGGAATCCGGAAGTCTGGCCCGCTCGCCCAATCATGCCGAGAAACCTACGTAGCGGCGCCAGACTGGCCAATCCTGTGGACGCTTGCCCCGCGCCGCGCAACGCCGGTTCCCTCTTCCGCGCGCGGCGCTGACGGGTCGTTAGCGGATACGGTGGCCGCAGGGGTGGTGCCAGCGGCATCTGCCCGGCTCGGAGCCTGACTCGGCCCTCTCGTCTCGCAGCTGCGGTTCCACCATGGCTCCCAAAGGCAGCTCCAAGCAGCAGTCCGAGGAGGACCTGCTCCTGCAGGATTTCAGCCGCAACCTCTCGGCCAAGTCCTCGGCGCTCTTCTTCGGGAACGCCTTCATCGTGTCCGCCATCCCCATCTGTGAGCGCTTGGAGAGAGGCGGGCGGGGAGGCCTTCGGCGGGTCGGCCTGGGCGGGGACGTGGCAGGGCCGGGCGGACCGGCGAGGCGTGAGCCGGGGCCCGCGCTCTCCCCAGCTCGCCCTGGGCTCGCGGGCAGCACGTACCCTCTGTGGGCCTCCGTGATCTGGTCCAGGGTAGTGGTGGGCGGCATCCCAGAAGAGTCACCTGTGGCGCGTTTTAAAAGTACGCTAGCTCGTTCCCGGGCCTCACTCCTGCGGATTGTGAGTTACTCGTTCCGGGATGGCGGCCCCGAATCAGTATTAAAACTAACGTTCGGGTTAAGATCTTGTGATGCTAACATTTAGGTATATAGCCTGCTATTTGCTTTTTTCCCCTACAACTATCGTTTGCTGTTACGAGATCTTAAACTTATTACTTATTTTGGAGAAACTCATGAATTAAGATGAGAGACATTAACACCCGCACTGAATTAGAAGTGTAGCTTTACGAGGACTGCTTCACGCAGAACATTATTTTCCTAGTTTGACGAGAGAAGTTGGACCAGTGCCAAGAGCCCGCGCTCTACAATGTGTAGTAACCCTTTTAATAAGCCTATTAAGGGCAATTCTAGAATTCTTACTTGGATGGAAAAACTATACAGTCTTGGCCAAGGTTGTTTTTAGAGCTCAGGATTCCCGAATGTGAATTTCCTCTCACATTGCTGCACTCTTGTTGGACAGTCAAATCCAGATGTATTTTCTCTTTCGTCTTTATAAAACCCAGCGTGCAGTTAACGTGGTGTGGAGCTTTTTGGTTCACTGGCTGCACTGAGCACT
The DNA here is from genome assembly GCF_002837175.3 of Physeter macrocephalus. Taxonomy (NCBI): domain Eukaryota; kingdom Metazoa; phylum Chordata; class Mammalia; order Artiodactyla; family Physeteridae; genus Physeter; species Physeter macrocephalus. The sequence goes on along the minus strand of NC_041214.2, from coordinate 51,181,004 downwards.
GCCTTGATTTCAGATAACAGCCACGTCAGCGTGTAAACTCTGGTTTGGGGATGCACATGGCGTTTTGGAATGGCCTGTAGTTAGCGTGATAGTACCCTTTAGAATGAAATTTGAAGTCTGAATTGTGATTTTGTTGAGCCAGGGTTTGTTCTCATTTTAGAAGCAGAAATCTCATAATGGACTACTTATAGAAAGGTTATGTTTTTCGAGTGTTCTCAACTAGGGAAACTTGAGACTAACGTTTTACTGGATATCACACTTCTGAAGTTCCCCTTATACTGTATACTGGATTCCCTAATCAGGGCTGTATTTTACCAGGTTTAGCTATAATTTATTCATCAGGCTTTTGTAACTGGCTGGTAATACTTTGTTTCTTTTTGTATACCCCCTCCCCCTTTTATCTTAATTCAGGGCTATATTGGCGAATATGGCACATGGATCTTATTCAGTCTGCTGTTCTGTATAGTGTGATGACCCTAGTAAGCACTTATTTGGTAGCCTTTGCATACAAAAATGTGAAATTTGTTCTCAAGCACAAGTAAGTATATTTCTCAAGAGAAAGTATCTATTGTTGCATTTTTATATAGTAGGAGGTCTTCTTAAAGACCATTTTTGTGTGTGGGGGTTTCAGTAAGCACTATTTTGAGATATATATGTATATATTTGGAGGGGGGAGGCACATTAATGGTATGAAGGAGTAGCAACTAACCGAAAAGCAGAGACAGTGCTTCTAACACTGCTATGGAAGTGGGTATTGATGGTGGAATTAAAACACTTAAGTACCATCCTTAATCATGGGGTTCAGAAAAACAAACTTACCAAGTAAAGTAACATTTTAGAAGTCAAATGGAATTCTTTCTAGAAGGAATTGTTCTGGGCTCACCATGTAGAATTTTTGGATGTGAAAGAAGTGGTCTTTTTTTCTTATATTCAACACTGACATTTTTTAATGCTGATTGCATTTTTCTTATGAGAATATGAAAATGTAAAAGGTTACTATATTTCCTCTGTTTCTACCTTCATTTTATCGTGTCACTCTCCTAACAACTCTTCATGGCCTTCTCTTTTCTAAATGTATTAAATCCAGATTCTTCCAGGCCCCGGAATGCAAGTCTTTTGCCTCCTACCAGTGGGGCCTTGTCTTTTAGGATTGGGCCTTAGATCTTCGGACTCAGCTTTTGTGTCATCCTTTGAACGTGACTCGTCCCCTCCCTCATTTAGAATCATCTTCCTTTCTTTCCACTCTTACATGTCTGATATTTCAAGACTTAGGAATCTTTTCCAGAGAACTCTTAACTGTCCTTATTGTTCCTGTGTTAAGCTTTCTAGTGATGAGGAGTAGAAACACATTGAGATGATCTCAGTTAACAGGGATTTATTGTAAGGAGGCCAGAAATGGCCTCAGCAGCTGAAACTGGCCTCAGCAGCCTCTCCACTGTCGTTCTCGACCCTTAGGAGTCCAGGTTGTGCGTGGCTATTGCTAGAACGGCTAAATCCAGGTCATCTTTGTTGTCTCCCTGCTTGACAGCCCCTCTTCACTAACTGCCATTCCAGGATTCAGCCCATCTCGGCCTCTGCTGTCCTGGGCTGTCTTTCTTGTGAGGCATGGCCATCTGTGGATAGCGAAGCCCTCAGAAGTGGGTGTTTTGCATGACCCATCCTTTGTGATCCCCTTGGAACTCAGTCCATTTGGGACCTAGTGTTTTTTCACTTGTTCTGCATATCATTTTTATTCGCCTTTTTGGAGTCAAAAATCATGTTCTTTCCCCTCATTTCTCCTTTCGGCTTCTTGAGGGCAACTGCCATGTCTTTTGTTTATTTCCCTTACAATAGTTAATGGTACGTTTAATTTAGCTCAGTAAAATTTCAGTGACCTACTGACTTAATACACTCTCTGAATGGAATTATTTTTTAGTCATAGTTTTGGTGTAATATTAAATATTGCTACTGACATCAAAACTCCTACAGATTGGCAAGATCGTTAAGGCTTAAAGAGCCAGCAGGATTCTGAGTGTGGGTAGGTGTTGGTGGTAGAGAGAATGGCTTCAGAGTCGACAGTCTGGATTCCAGTCCCAGCTCTGCTGCTCTTAAATGCAGAGCCTTGGGCATGCATTTCATCTTTCTAGACTTAAGTTTCTTGAGCTGTAAAATGGGAGTACTAATGGTACCTCGTGGGATGGTGAGGATTAAATATGATACGTGCGACGTAAACCATGGTATCTGGCATGTAATAAATGTTTGTGTGCAGTGTTGGAGAGGTTGGGGGTGAGAGATCCCATGGGAATTTTTTTTTTAAGGTGGCATGATTTTAAAAATGTTTGCAAAGATGTTTTTTTATCTCAGTTGGCGGAGAGCTGGGCCCCTGGATTTACCTCTGTTTTGCTTTAGAGCATTCAGCGCTGAGTGAGGTTTGTTTTCTAAGAGCACTGAGATGGAGGGTAGGGCTTCTTGAGTTGTAATAAACCTACAGTGTGGTTGTTAATGTCTTTGTTAGGCGAGTATAGAATTGTAGACATGGAAGAGAAATTAACTAGTTATCTGGTTCAGTGTCTTCAGGAAGATTTGTCATGTGGACAGATGATTGACTATTTGTCCAAGAGATGCTTAGAGCCAACTCCTCTGAAAATAGTTTATTCCTGTGTCCTAGCACTCTGACAGTTGGGGGTGGTGGTGGTGTGTATATTTTTTTTACCCTCTGTTCCGCTAAGAAAGGTTTCTACTGTAAACCATGTCCATTTCTTATCAATTGGCCTTTCCTAGAAAAAAACAGTCTTATGTGAAGTTCAGGAAACACTTAATAAGTGCCTGGGATTTGCTAGAGATTAAGAGATCAGAGTCTCTGCCTTGCGGAACTGAACTTTTACATAATAAAATGAGCCAGGGAAAGTTGGACATTATAGTGTCTTAAAGTATCTCTTAAAGCAGCTACCTGCTCTCTTAGCTGCCTTTTTTCTTTATGTTTCAGAACTTATTTCCTTTTACCTGTTTTTTTTAGACAAACTGATTTTCCTCTCTCCAGTTATCAATTTGTGGAAAAATACATCAGTTGAAGCTGATTAAAGGTTTTCTTTTTAATAATGTCACTTCTAACTTGGTTCTTGAGTGAGAGATAGAGATGGAGATATAGGTAAAACCAGCCTGAATTTGTGCTTAATTTGTAGCCCAGAAGCTCATGTGGTTGGAGAAAGGTTGAGAACTATTGCTTTGAATGGTCTTGGGCTTTTCAGGAGTCCATCCTGATTTTCCCACAGTTTCTTTTGGTCCACTGACCAGAACTTAATATACATAGTAATGAGGGATTGAGTAATTGAACGTAGATTGAACAGATATATATCTCTATGGTGCACATCCTGTTGCTTTCAATACATCTCAGTATCGTGTTGAATGTTTTCTTAGTGGGACTTTGTAATTGTTATATTTTGTTTGTGATCAGTTATTACTTTTTCTATGTTTATGGCTAATCAGTTTCTCTCATATTATGAAAAATAAATCATGTTGAATTTAAATGGCTAATCTTTGGGAGGCTTTTTTTTTTTTTTTTTTTTTGTGGTAGGCGGGCCTCTCAGTGTCGTGGCCTCTCCCGTTGCGGGGCACAGGCTCCGGACGCGCAGGCTCAGCGGCCATGGCTCACGGGCCCAGCCGCTCCGCGGCATGTGGGATCTTCCCGGACCGGGGCGCGAACCCGGTTCCCCTGTATCGGCAGGCGGACGCGCAACCACTGCGCCACCAGGGAAGCCCTGGGAGGCTTTTTATATTTCATCACAGGTTAAATTTTATCCTCTCTCACTAGCAACCCCATCTGATAAAATTCACCTCATAGATTTTTTTAGGATTATGTCATTTTTTTCTTTATCTGACTCATCACTAAAGATTCTGATCTGATTTCTTGAATAACACTTCCAGCCTTTTCTGGCTGATTCCATATTATCTCTTGGTGCAACTCTCAAACCAGCAGTTTGTTTAACTAAAAGTGCTGTGGTCACTCTTAACCATGTGGTATTATTTCTTTTTAGTGAAATTCCCCTTTGGAGTAAAGTTAAAAGCTTTACTTTAAGATATTACAGCTATTAATTCTCTCTTTGTTAAGCTTAGTTTTCTCTCCTGTTATTTATTGGAATTGAAATCATGTATCATTTGCTAATGCCTTAACAAATTTATTTGTGGAACAGTTAAATTATGAGTTAAAACAAAGTGGAGCAAAAAAAAAAAAACAAAGTGGAGATATAATGATTCATAACTAAACTGTGTTAATAGCATTTGACTTTTATTTCCATATTAAATTCCTAACTTAGGAAAATTCTCCCTTTTAAGCAGAAATCAAAACACATCACTAATAAACCACATCTTGGAAGTTTCTTGAACTCCCTCTCTTTTGGCTAGCACAGTGTAATAAACTTGGAACTTTCTGTCCAGCTTATTTTCTTGAAATGTAAAGTATACAGTTGCCAATACAAGATATGAGTACAGAGTGTTTCTGAGAGAGTGTGATGTTCACTCCTGGAGCATGTGGAAACTTTTTTTCTTTTCCTTCCAGAGTAGCACAGAAGAGGGAGGATGCTGTTTCCAAAGAAGTGACTCGAAAACTTTCTGAAGCTGATAACAGAAAGATGTCTCGGAAGGAAAAAGATGAAAGGTTTGGCTCCCTATTTAAAGTGTTTGTGGTAATCAAAAAGGGGGTTATTTGTAGAAAATACGTTTTTGGTTTCTGCTTAGAGCATGTGGATATTAGAGTTATCTGAGGAAAACGTTGGTGTTAGAAGTCATGGTAATGAGAATAATAACTGACTTTTTGAGTTTTTATTACTACCAGATACTTTTCTTTGTGCTGTACACAGCTCATTTATTCCTCCAAAGAGCTCCATGAGGTAGGTACTGTTGTTTTCCCCACTTTACACCTGAGGAATCTGAGGTACAGAAAGCTCGGGTACCTTGCCCAAGGCCATAGATTAGTAAAACCAGGATAAGAATGCAGCCAGTCTGACTTGAGAGCTTGTATTCAACTGCTCTGCTGGAATTTAGGAGCCTGCAGAGCTGTGTCCAGTGCTGGCTCTGCCACTTGGTAGCTGTGTGACCTTGAGGCTATCACCTAACCCCTCTGGGTCTGAAGAGTTTATATTGTGTTGTGTGTTAGCATTTTTAGGTGGTGGTATTTCTGCTTCTGAGCTTCCCTGGGGACATCTGGTTCTTGGTTATCTGCATTGTTTGGGAAAAAGAAAAGAATTAGGTTTGTCTCCTGTTGCCGAATTCTGTGCCACATTTGTTAGTCCCACCCCCAGTTTTTCCTGCCAGCTGCTGTTAGAAGGCTAATAAACATCTGAGTAGACATCTGAGTAGTCTGACATCTGAGAAGTCTCTGAATGATTGAGTAAACTTGCGCTTAAGAGTTGCCAGATGGTTTAATAGAGTCATGAGTCGAGGCTGTTTTCATGGATCTTAAATTTTAGTATCTACGAGGTGCTTTATGAAATGGAATTTTTATCCCACTTTTCTCCAGAAAGACTTTGTGGGGACTTGCAATATTAAATTGCATGTGAAACAAAGCAATACAATTTAAAAAGATCAGAAACCGTTTAAAAGTAAGAAAAGGTGGATGAACAAGGACCTCGGCATTAGTTACAGCAGTTGGGCACTAAACTCAGCTCTGAGCTTCCAAGTGTCAGAGGAAGCATCCAAAGTCGTCCAGCTTTCATTGTCGGATGAGAAGCAGCATGCAAGTCCTTCTGAAAAGAAACTTTCCTGGCACTGAATCTTGGAAGGACTTTATCAAGTGGATCCTTATTTAAGGGACACTGAGTAACTTAATGAACAGTGTCTTCTACAGTGGTTTTGGACAGGCACCAAAACATTATTGAAATGATTATGTCCTATGGATCCTTCATAAAACTGAAGGCACAATATTAAAATCATGACAGTGAAGGCCTGTTTTTTAGGGAGCAGCTTTAAAGACCTCTGGCTCTGCATAACTTTTTTTTTTCTCTTTTTTTTTAGAATTGCAAAGTTATTTTTGTTTTAAAATATTAACAAGAATTCATTATACTTTCAAAGAAATAAATTTCCACCTTAAACTTGATTAATATCTCCAAATATTGCTCAACATTTATGTACAGCTCTTGTGAATATCATGCTGATTCATGACAACCTCTGGGACCACATATTACAAAACAAAAAGAAGCATTTCCTAATGGATGCTGGGCCATACTGGAATACAAATGGATTGCTAGGCAAAAATCTATTGCATATGTTACCTAAGAGGAGAGATGTGACAAGATGGTTACTTTGCCTTTTCTCTTTAAAGTTTCTGCTACTCAACAACTCCTCCCTCTGCATAGCTTTTTTTTTTTTTTTTTTGCGGTACGCGGGCCTCTCACCGTTGTGGCCTCTCCCATTGCGGAGCACAGGCTCCGGACGTGCAGGCTCAGCGGCCATGGCTCACGGGCCTAGCCGATCCCCGGCATGTGGGATCTTCCCGGACTGGGGCACGAACCCGTGTCCCCTGCATCGGCAGGCGATTCTCAACCACTGCGCCACCAGGGAAGCCCCTGCATAGCTTTTTAATTGCAAATTTTTGCATAGGGATAGATATTAGAGAATCTAGACCACTTTCTTTTAACCTTTTCATTGAATTATAATATTTATTAGAACAGTGGTTCTTAAACTGGAGTACCCATCATAGTTACCCAAATTTCAAAATGCTTGTTACAAGCTCTTACAGGTCTTGCAGGTTTAGGTGATTACTTGTATCAGAAATGGCAGATGAGTCTCTTCTGCCCACTACAGACTCGCCTGATTTGGTCTGGCACTTGTTCTTGATCCTGGGATGTGTCTCAGAATCTTTGTCAGTGTGGTATTCAGGTAGTCTCTACTAGTGGATCAGAGTTGGAATTGGAAATGAAACCTCTTTGCCGTTGCCTGGACCAGGTATTTCAGAGTAGGATGAAATGTAGGTTTTATTGATATATAAAATGCAGAGTGTCAGAAGATTATAAAATTTTCTTTCTTGTCACCAGTAGAAATTTGTGCTGTTTGTAATTCTCTCGCAAAGGCCATGCTGGATACAGTTGTACCCAAGTCTGTACTCGTTATTGATGCTGATAACTGGATCCAAGACTCCCTTTAAGATCCAGTATTTTTCTTCCTCAAAGGATTAGTTACTTCCAAGAGATTTAAGAGAAGGCTTATCGGCATCTTTCTGCCCAGATGGGTATCTTCAAAGCTCTATCTAAAATCATTTGGAATATGGACTACATGCCACTTTTGAACCTACTTTTTTACCTATCCAAGGAAATTAGCAGAGGAGAATCAGATTCATTAATGTTTGTCCCAAGGTATGAATGTTATTTCTCCTTGACTTACTGACAGTCCAACATTTAGTATTATCAGATTGTAAGAGTTGTTGGGTTTGGTCTCAACTTTTCTCCTGTTTTAGGAAGTGTTCCTTAGAAAAATGACTGCTTGAGAAGTATTCTCCCAAATTAGATTTCCTACCAGTGAAGCTTTTGTGGAACCATTGCTGATGAGGGCAATTGGGGGTCCTAAACTTTTTCAAAATAAACCAGGCTGGACTAGAAAAAGTTGAGAGCTGTCAGACAGTCCTGACTGTGTATACCCTGATGTAACACACGGTCTTTGCGAGCTGGGATAACCTAAAGGATTGAGCTACTCTTTCATCAAAAATATCTTGAAGATGGTTCTGATTCAGCACATGATGGGGAGTTAGGGAAAAGTGCTGCAGTGGAGGTGTGATAATTTAATCACCAGCAGTAAAGGCATGCTAGTGGCCTACTTAAGGAACCTGTCTTCACTGGGTCTTGTGCCAGAGTCTTAAAAACAGAGGCAATTGTTCTGAGTGTTTTGTAGCATTAAACCATGTTGGGACTATGGATATTTCTGGGCTGGTGTTTTCTTTGATCATTGTTAGAATGGTATAATGTATTAATTCCAAGTCACGTATATTTTTTAAATTTACATTTAAACTTCTCTGAAATCAGAAGCTGTTTTATGGTTGATAGCTGCATTTAATGTAATGTCCTTCACTTCTTCCAAAGTTTACAGCAAATTGAAGATTTATTAAGTTGATGGTATCTACAGAATCAAGGAAATATGGCATATGTATTAGACACCACAAATTTCTTCTGATGAAGATAAGATGCTAATACCTCCATTTAGGTCCTTTACAGCCATGCTTGTTGACTTTATTTATTTTTTATTTTTTTATTTTTTTTGCAGTACGCAGGCCTCTCACTGTTGTGGCCTCTCCCGTTACGGAGCACAGGCTCCGGACGCGCAGGCCCAGCGGCCATGGCTCATGGGCCCAGCTGCTCCGCGGCATGTGGGATCTTCCCAGGCTGGGGCACGAACCCGCGTCCCCTGCATCGGCAGGCGGACTCTCAACCACTGCGCCACCAGGGAAGCTCGCTTGTTGACTTTAGATTAGAACATTTGGTGACTAAAACATGGCAGTTACTACTGACGTTAGCCATAGTGCTGTCCTTAGGATTAGTTGCAGGTACTATCTGGCCCCAGAGTAATGTATCTTTCTGGGGGAGAAAACATCTATGGCAATGAGTTACAGCCTTTTTGATAATGACCTACAGTAAAAAAATATATATATATTTTACTCTTTGACCAAATACACTTTTACATGCACACATGTAAATGTTTCACAGAACAATAATTATTACCCTACTGTATGTGATGCACTTGATGCTTTTCTATTTTTTCCTTTTTTTTTTTTTTTAATGTGCTGGTCTCAACTCACTCAGTAATTTTTCCTGAACATCAGATCCACTCAGTTGAGATTTCATGTCCCACTAATGGGTCACAACCTACCTACTCTTTTAACTTTGTAAATTGCTTTACAAAGTTAATTAACTGAGGGAAATAAAGGCTCCCTTATTCACAGGCACCCTGGAACTTCCTGTTGCCTGTGTGAAGAGGTAAAAGAAAAGTTTGATAAAGTACTAGTAAATTAATATGATATAATGCGTAAAGAAGATTAAATAAAAAGTAAATGGGGGGCTTCCCTGGTGGCGCAGTGGTTGAGAATCCGCCTGCCGATGCAGGGGACACGGGTTCGTGCCCCGGTCCGGGAATGAGCCATGGCCGCTGAGCCTGCGCGTCCGGAGCCTGTGCTCCGCAACGGGAGAGGCCACAACAGTGAGAGGCCCGCATACCGGGGGGGGGCGGGGGAAGTAAATGGGTTTCACAGAAGTTAAAAACTCCTCCTAATGATCAAGCAGATTCTTAGTTTGAATTAAATAAAGATGGCTAAAGAGAGTCGCAGACAAGTCTGCTTCTGTGATGCCACAGCTAGCTTTGTCCATGGGCTTGTCTTAAGGCGACATATTGAAGGCTGACATCTGTAGACTGTAGAGAGTCTCAAGCCTCAAACAGCTGAGAAAGCCCTGTCAGGCTGCTAATCATCAAGTTTGTTTTTGGTGAGTACCTAGAGAAAGATGCCTATTTCAGTTGCTGATGAAACCAAGCTAATTTCAATTAATCAGTCCCTTCCTGCAAAGCTCTAACTGCCTGGGAAAAAAAGGAACATACCCAGCAACTGTTTCTTGAGCATCGATAAAGTTTTTTTTTGGCTGCATCGTGCGGCTTGCGAGATCTTAGTTCCCTGACCAGGGATTGAATCTGGACCCCAGCAGTGAAAGCACCGAGTCCTAACCACAGGACCACCAGGGAATTCCTGAGCATCAGTAAAGTGAAATATCTTTTTCAGTAGGAAAAAGGGGACAATGCTGATTGAATTTAATATTAAAAACAGATTCTGCCCAGAACACTTAAGGAAAAACTTACTATGAGCTAGAGCCATGTGGTATTTACAATTTTTAGTACCTATTTAAAAACGTAAATGACTTGTTTTATGTCCACAGAATCTTGTGGAAGAAGAATGAAGTTGCTGATTATGAAGCTACAACATTTTCCATCTTCTATAATAACACCCTATTTCTGGTCTTGGTCATTGTTGCTTCCTTCTTTATATTGAAGAACTTCAACCCCACAGTGTATCCTTTTAAAGGCTGATCATCTTTTTTAGAAGTCTAGAAACAGTTCTTTTTAGTTTTGATTTGTCTGAGTATTTTCTGGTAACAAAAAACTACACAGGGAGTCAGTCCTTTAAAAACCACCGTGACCTTAGGCAAGTTTCTGGACATTTAAAACGGGCTTTTGGTTTGATTTGAAGTTCTTTTAAGTTTATGAATTAAGACTTCATGATAAATAACAAGTATTACAAAGCAGTCTTACGTATATGATGATGTGTACCTGCCTAGTTAAAAAAAGTTCTAAGGAGACAAAGCAAACTTGCCTTCTTTGCTACCTCCTGGCATGAGCCCTGTGTCTGCTGGTACTTTGGGGCTTTGAGGTTGGGTGGATAGGCACTGGAGTTAAATTGGCACGTTTCATAATAGCTTAACGGTGTTTCAAGCTGCTCTTAAATTGAGCTTTTGGGCAAGAATCAGTCTTCTCTTGTTAAGGTAATTTATTAAAGGTATTATCCAGGAATGTGCAGCCAAACTTTTAACCGTTGGAGATTTTGATGTAATAAAATATCAGACACCCTCCAACTTGTGTCTCCTGGGAATACTGGAGTGGTTTGCCCCAAACACTCTAGCCCTGAGGCTGAGAGTAGCTGCAGACTTTCAGAACCTCCTTGCTTTTACAGGCTAGCTGTAGCCAAAACACTGATAGACAGGGAAGACTTATTTTTCCTTTGCTCTTGATGTGGGGGGTTGGGGGGTTGGGGAAATCAAGTCCCTTCTTCCTCCCCATGTTCTTTGATCAGTTTGTTTCCTTCAGGTTAAATGGAATTCAGATATTTTATTTGTGATCATGTGTTCTAGGTTTCTGTCTCTAGTGTTTTCTTTTTAAAATTGGAACACATTTCCTGTGAATGTTCTTCATTCTTTATAATCTCCTCTCTTGTTAATTGCATTTGCAGACATTGGGACTGCACATTATTGTCATTAGACAGCGTCAGGAGAAAAACAGTACATTCCAAAGAGATGGGTTCTTTTTGTTTTGTTGAAAACCAATTTGGGCTTGATTTTCCTTAACATTAAATTCTTACAGGAACTACATTTTGTCCATAAGTGCTTCCTCGGGCCTCATCGCCCTCCTGTCTACTGGCTCCAAGTAGAGCACGTCAGCTTCCCTCCACCGCCCTGGCTTTGTGTCTATGGGTGGCCTGTGGTATATGGAAAAGTAGCAGGGTGGTCAGGGTGGAAGAAACACAAGCTGTTTTTGTAAGTCTGGAGTTTGAGGGTTTGAAAAACCCAACAAAATGTAACTCAATATTTGTTTATTGGCTCTTTTTTTTTTTTGACAGATTGTTGAAATTAAATGAATTGAAAGGGAAACTCAGAGTACCAGGACATTTATTAAAAGGCAAAAAGTGTTGCAATATGTTATAATCACAAGGGGAGAAAATAACTTGTTTCCTTGACTTGTCAGAGGTCACAGTAACCTGGACTGAGCTGTTATTATTTATAATAGTAGCAAGAAGTTAATAATTGGTTCTGTGTGTTCCAAGCACAGTATTACAACTTTTTTTTTGAACCATAAATATCAGAATGAGTCCTCTCCCTCTGGGGGATTGAACAGAAGCTTCATGTTTGCAAGTCTCTGAATTTGAGATTTGAAATAACTCAGAGTTAAAACATTAGTTTCTCCAACTTGGAGAAGAGAAACTTGTGGAAAAGTTGTTCTTGTTTTTCTTTTAAAGGTAAAAGGCAGCCAAGGTAATAATCTAAAAATAGTGCCTAGGCATATGAGAGCTGTCCTATGTGGTTATTAAAGTACACACTGTTCAGCTCTATAGCTTTGGTCCTGGGTGTCCAGGGAGGTTAGCTTGACCCTACCATGTTGGTTTGACCTATTAAGAGAATGGAATCATTGTTTTCTCTTGACCAGGGTCTCACATCACTGGAGGAATGTTCAATAAGAGAACCTCTTTCCTGAATATTGATGTGTAAAAGACCAGAGTAATTTTTGTGATCTTAGTTCTGGAATTCTAAAGAACTCTCCAAGAAATTACAGTGGTTTTGGTGCTGGTCAGCATTTTTCCATGAGGACTTTCATAAATCTGACCCTTTAGTCCACAGGTTCCTATCAATTGTAAACAAAATATTGATCTCTTTAGACCTTGTGGGTCCAGCCAAGAGCAGTCTCTTGCATTTTTTAACCAGTGTGTTTACAGGTAATTATTTTTTTCTATGTGCCATGATTTGAACAAGTTTGGGAAGCTCTTCTTGAACCTACATCACGTAAAAGGTTATGGACTCACAGGTGATAATTCCTGTCAGCTTTTGACCACATCCAGTACTTTTCTACAAACAATATCTTAAAGGAAATATATTCCCAATTGCTAATCTTAACTTTAATGTTTGGTTTCCACTTCTAAATTTAAGGTGAATGTTGCAAATAATATTCACTGTTTATAACTATAGAAAGATATTCACCAGGATTCCATCTTCCAATTCCATGCTGTTGGATGTTTTGGGAAGTCACATCTAAGAACCTGGAAGGAAGACAGGCCAGGAGTACATTTGCCTAGTGACCCAGATCATCATTATCTTCAACTGAGGATTAGATTTCATCATTGCTTTTAGAGTCTGCAGTTCTTTACTTTTCTCTGGTACATTGTTATCCATGTGCCACCACTGGGTAATATGGGGTTAATGGGGAAGTCAGAAGAAAGACCCTGCACAGTAGTTAGTGTAGCACATAAGAAGTTTATTTTTATTATGTTTTAACTTTTTTTTTCTGTTGATTAATAACTGGTCAGTAGTTTGGTGGCGTGGCGTTTGTACTAATTGCGCTTGCTTATTTGACAAAATGACTATTTGACAAACCATCAGTGTCTACTGTTTGTTACCAGAGCTGGGTCAAGTAATTTTTTACCTGTAATTTTTAACTTGCAGGTAAAAAATTGCCACTAGATGGCAGTGCCTGTATAAATGGGAAAAAAATTCTTACAATACAGTATACCTGAGATGGGGTGGCAAAATAGGGGCATCAGTGTGACGTTCTTAATAGAGTGCCTCTTGAGTTAATAAGCTGAATAATTTGTAGAAAAGTGAGGAAGCAAAATTTGGTTTTGGTCCTGAAATTTTCCTATGGCACTTTTTGTTTTTAATCCTGATAATAGTTTCTAACTTTCTATACTGTGAGATAAATTCCAGCGTATAAGTTTAGAAGACATATTCTGATGGTTCTGCAGTTTTCACTAAGGATTTACTGTACCAGTGCTTTACTCTTAGGAGCTGTGGAACCTTTTCCCCAGCACTCTCCGTGTCACCTAGAAAGACTGTGTAGCGTGTAGAATTATGATATGCTGGATCTGGCTTAGTTAGTAAAAGCCTGCTGGAGAATTTTTATCTTAAAAACACCTTTTATCCAACACCAGTAAAATAAAAGGGGTTTTGCTGTAATTGGGATTCAAAATGATTTAATTCCTGTTTTTACACCCCTTGTGATAAGTTAGAAGTTCATTTATAACTTAATACTTGGGTTGAAATTATTCTTAGCCAGTAAAATCTACTGGTTGACCTATATGGTATATTATTCTAACTTGGATAGAATAATTTGAAGCAAGTTTGAAGTTAACAAATGTGGAGGTTGGATTTATACCCAAAATTCTTATGAAAGGTCTTGCTTTTTTCTTTTTTTGGTCACACCGCATGGCTTGTGGGATCTTAGTTCCCTGACCAGGGATTGAAACCGCACCCTCAGCAGTGAAAGCACAGAGTCCTAACGGCTGGACCGCCAGAGAAGTCCCAAAAGGTCTTGCTTATTGAGTATCATTAAGTTTAGCTTTGTAAAATTTATATTTTCCCTAGACTTCTTTATAAGAACCGTGTGATTTAGTATATCTTTATTACATTATTTCACGTTAACCATTTTAATTTCCCACGCATATAAATGCACATTTTTGTAGTTACTGATCAAATGCTTGTAAGGGGTTATCTCCTACCTCCTTGGACTCCCAAGTAGGGGGATTCATCGAAGATTAGGAGGGTCTTTTGGGTTGTTGGTTTGATTTTCATGGAGGTGGTTAGAGATGAACTTCTCATTGGCCTTCATGAGTTTTCATTGCATTTCTTTGACCTTTCCTTCTTCTTAACTGATCCTGAATTTGGATTCATATCCAAGTTTTTTTAACTTAAAAAATCACACAAACTTACTTTTTCATAACGCTTTAAAGCTAAAAAAATCATCCCTAAAAGAGCACTGGACTGGAACACAAAATACTTGGGTTCTAGGCCTGGTTCTGCCATCAACTTGCAGTATGAGTTTGGGCGAGTCCTTTAATCTCTTCAGGCCTGGGTTCCTCATTTGCAGGGAGTGGGGTGGTCTCAAAGATGGCGAAGGCCCCTTGAAGCCCTGACATCTATCCGGTGACCCTTGGTGCACACTACGGATGAAGATGAAGTGGCAGTTCTTAAAGTGGGAAGCCAGGCACAGGGCTTCTAGTTTTCATTTCCCTTGGCTGAGGTTTCAGTATGTGGCTGGCTGCCACCCAGGTTACCCTTTGGAATGGTATGTTCTCTGCCAAGGAAATCTTTCCAGAAAAGAAAAGAAAATGAGAGTGCATGGAAATTTTTCTTAAGGATAGAACTGTGAAATGTATTTATCTAGTATATTTACCATGGCAGATGATTTGTATATAAAACTAGATGTTCCCACGGCCAAGCAATGTTGGTATTTGATTTTAATTTGCAGGTTCTTTTAAATGAGTTTGAGAAGCTTTAACCTTAGTACAGAACATTTCTAAAACCCAAGGAGAAATATCTTCAGTAGCTAATCATTTTCTCCATTAACAAGAGAAAAAAAGTTTGGGTTGCAATTTAAATCTTTTGGTAAAGCTGTTTCTGTTAGGTATCACTCAGTGCAGCTTACCTGCCAACATTATTTTTATTTAAGTGATCCTTACTGCCTGTTTTATGAAGATGGGTGTGTGTGTGTGTATATATATATGTATCTCCTATAATGATATGTATAGCCTTATAATGATAGATCAGATAAAAACTAATTGTGAGATTAAATGCACAAATGCTTTTATTACTCTAAGCAAATAAACTGCAGTTCCAATTAGACAACTTCAGCTCATTTATGCATACAGTAGGTCACTGGATTGATTGAA
Organism: Physeter macrocephalus; assembly: GCF_002837175.3. NCBI lineage: Eukaryota > Metazoa > Chordata > Mammalia > Artiodactyla > Physeteridae > Physeter > Physeter macrocephalus. The sequence continues at coordinate 51,165,853 of NC_041214.2, read as the reverse complement.
TGCACAATGAACAACTGAAAAATGATCCATTTCCATCATTAATCTGATACTCTTGGATAAAAAACGCACTGTTTCCCTATTAGAATACAGGTAATAGTAATCAAAAAGAAAATTTGTTGGTACTTCACACTAACATTTTAAGATTGAGAACTTAATCATGAAATACATATCTGGAAATGATGGCAGAAAATAGCATTTTAAGCTGATAGTACATTTCTTCTGTAAGTCTCAGTGGTTTCTACATGGGGTCCTGTTGGCCAGAAAATTAAATTAGAATTTTGTACATGCTCAGGTGTCCTAATAGAGATAGAGGACCCTCCCCCCTCTACATACACCTTAAAAGTGGGGAAAAAAGTTTTCTCCCTCCTTACAGGTACACACAGTATACCGTCAGTTTTTCTCAAGTGATATATTCATGAGAGTAGGTAGCCAGTAGTGGCAGGGCGGGATATACCTCAGCTTCGGAGTGCCACAAGGCTAGGCCCCATTAATCCATGCAAAGAACTTTCATGCATATAGTTTAATGCACATAGTGTGATTATGGAATTAGGAAGTTCTTTAACATTTACTTTTCTTTGGGCAAGTTACTTCACCCAGCATATGCTGAGTAGTGACAGCATTTTTCTCGAAGCCCATGATTCACTTTCATGTTAATAACTTCTCAAAAACACCAAGCATGTAAAATCCCAGTGGTAATTAAACAGCAAACATTTGCCTTTCTGGGTATTTTACAGATTTACTTACAAAACTGAGCATGTGTATATTTATTTTTAAAGCTCAAATATTTAAACTTGCAGAAGCTGTGCCTACAAGCAGTCAAAAGTATAAAGCAGGTTTTAGGAAAATGTAGGTAAAAATGAACACTTCATTGCAGATACATTTTATTCAAAGCTAGGCTTCCATAGTAGTGTAATTCTCCCTTTCATAAATTAACCAGACTGTCTCTGGTTAAAGACTAGGGTCTTCATCCTTTTACCATCTCTCCATGTAAATGGACATAACATTATTAGAATCCTAATAGGCCACCTTGGAGGAATTGCTATACAGGGCCATTTTTTAGGCCAAGCAACACTAAATATTTAAAAGGTAACGAAAGCAAATACCTAGGCATTTCACTTCTGTTGAATGACAAGTGAAAACAACTCTTGCTAACATGAATGTGAAAATAGAAAAAAAAATGTAAAATTGTTTCAGCTGATTTTTCAAGCAAGACTTCTGAGTGAACAGAGCCTACTCTTTCTGATGCAATCCACATTGCATCTGTGGATGTTGTTCATTTGAAAAAATATATCTGTACAACCTTCTTTAAGTTACTAAATGCCTGAAGGTAATATGTCTTTCCCCCACCACATGCTTTCCTTTGCATAAACATGAGATGTACAGAGCAATGTAAGAATAGGTGACTGCAGTCCCAGATAAGAAAATAGAATGGATTTTCCTGGTTGTGAGTTTTCAGATGTGTTCATAATTCAGGTGCACAGTGGTAGCGACAGCAGACACCTCAGAATCCGGGGACACTAGAGGTTGAGCAGTGGGCTGCTAAGTGATTCAGAACACTGGCTAGTAACACCGTTCTGTACCTGTATAGACTGCTGCTTTACCCATGCAGCTCCTGCGGCTCATGCACTGCCTTATGATCTATAGTCCTTTTTGCTGTAGGGCTTGTTGCGCAATATGTTATCGATCTCATTTACCACGTGTGATGTCATCTTTGGGAGAACCTGAGAGCATGAGAAGAACAAAGGATGTGATTAGTCCTTGGTACTTGTTCTTTGTGCTCAATATTAAGCACAGTCATCTAGAATTGGATACATTTATAAACCACCACCAGAATGCGACCTCCCCAGCAGACAGGAAGCTCCCTAAGGTCAGGGACCTTGTTTTGTTCACACTGCATCTCCAGAGCCTGTAAGAGTACTTGGCCCATAGTAGGTGCTCATAATTACTGGTTGACTGAGTAAATGAAGGCTCATAGAAATATAGAATATCTAGAGCAGCTCTGTCCAATAGAAATAAAATGAGAGCCATATATGTAATTTTAGATTTTCTAGTGGCCACAGTAATGAAAGTGGAAAGAAGCAGGTGAAATTAATACGTTTTACTCCATTATATTTGAAACCTCATTTGAACATGTAGTCAGTACAGAATATTATTACATGCTTTACATGTTTTTAAGTACTAAATCTTTGAAGTCCAGGGTACATTTTACACTTGGGGCGCATCTCCATTTGGATTAGCTTTAATAGCCACAGGTGGCCAGAGGCTACAGTAGTGGATAGCACAGGTCTAGAGACTAAGAGAGATTCAGCCCAGCTGGTGGACAGAACCCTGGTGAAGGATGACCCCAGGTTAACAGGCATCCCAGGTAGATGGAATAGCATGAAGAAGTGAAAAGTCTGTGAAATGGGGTGATACAAGTGTAGAGTGAGTGGGGGAGGGGTGGGGATGGAGGGAATAGTGAAAAGGGAAGTTGAGGTAAACAACGGAAGGCCTTGAATGCCATTTTTTGGAGTTGGGACTTTATGCTGTAGGTGGTGGGGAACCTCTCAGGACTTCTCAGCTGGGAGTGACCCCCTCAGACACCTGGAGGTATTCTGAAGGAAGAGTTGGAAGGAGATTGAAAGGGGACCCATGTTAGAAATTTATTGCAGTCCTAGCCAGACACTAAGAGCCTTAACTAGACAGTGGCAGTAGAGGAGAAAAGGAGAGTGCCTCGGAGAGACATTTTGGAGGCTGATGGTGATCTCAAGACTGGGTGACTAGGAAGATACTGGTGTAGGTAATTAATTATTGAGAGACCACAGGAGGAGAAGTTTGGAGCCTAAGTTTGGGGTAGGATATGTTGAGGTGAAGGTGCCTTTGGGATCCCATGTAGAGGTGACTTGCAGGCAGCCAGAAGTGCAGCTGTGGAGCTTAGTGGTTGTAGAAGGACTGGAGTTGAGAATTTGCAAGTCATTTGCACGGTCATGCTCATTGAAGCCCTGGGGAAGGATGAGATCATCTAGGGCCAGCTAGCATTTATTGCAAGAAGTGGGCCAAGGGCACACATGACACCTTAAGACAAGGGACAGAGGCAGGCTTCCTGCAGGAATAGTCTGGGCCTGTGTGGAGTCTGTGGTGAAATACATTCATGATGACTGATTCTGAGGTTTCCACCTCACCCTTCCTCTGCTGCAGTCATGTTGGCCAGCATGACCTTGTCTCCACTCACATGCTCTCCCCAGAAGCCTCGGTTTGGCACGGTAGCAGAGCTCCTTCCTCACTGGCCTGGTAACATTTTCCTCTCCGAATGAAGCTAAAGCAGATTTGGTTTCCCCACTAGCCTTGGAGCATCAGAGGATCTAAGCTACTGTGCTATTTAAATGTGAGACTGCAACACTGAGACTCAAATCTAGAAGTTGGTTGGAAGTTTTGTGTCTAGAATATCGTGGGTTAGCCATGTGAGGAAAAAAATTCTTCATTCACTACACCAATAAGAAAAGAGATCTAAACATTAGAAAAATGAAACCATAAAAGTACTTGAATAAAACATGAAAAAAATATATAGTGTTACAAGACCTAAATGTTCAAGAGAAGCCATACATTAAGAATTTTATGTGAAGTTGCCCAATTTTTTAATGTTGGCAACTGTTTTAAAACATTTTCGTCCCTGCAGGTCACACAAACATCCCACGAGCTAGCAAACTGCAGGCGTAGTAGTATCCTGACTGCAGTAATTGGCGAGTGAGGGGAGGTCTGGCCAGCGTTGCCGGCTGGGCAGGCACTAGGGAAGCTTTCCCAGGACTGGGTCACTGTCAAGATGGACCTTGGGAATGGAGCAGGATTTGGCCAGCCTGGGGTGGTGGACACTGTGCAGGAGGAGGACCACTATTCTGGGGATTGGGATTCCAGGCAAGGTGGGGGAGGGGAGATGAGCCGTGGAAGGGAAGGCCCGACTGCTGAGGAGCCTGGACTTTTCTGAGTGGATGGTGGGGAGCCTCAGAAGGGCTTTAAGGCTGGAGGATGGGGACCTGTGCAGGTGATGGGCTGCCTGCAGCTGTGGCTTCTCTCCAGTCTCTCATCTCTTGAGGCTCTGATTTATAAATGCCCCTCCAGTTTATGCTCGCCTTAGGCACATTCATTCCTTGGAGCAGCTGCCTGCCTTTGCCCATTAGAAACTTCTTTTCCTTATAGCTGCTGGCACTGCACTCTTTCTATCCAGTCCCACCAACCGCTGCAGGGAGCCCCCAGCCACACAATCTACTCTCACCACATCAAGGGGCCCAGTTACAGCTTGCCAAGGGTGGAATCTTTGGCGCTGGGCTCACGGGAGGTGGAGTAGAAAGGGAAAAGGGAAGGTAAACCCTCCTGGTAGCAGCCTCCCTGCTTGGACAACATCCCTTTTCTGTTACCCTTTGAGCATGAAAGCCCCATCCTGCTACCAGCCAGAGCCTTGCTAGGGAGGAAGTGCTTTGGGAAGATGACTGCCTCCGTTTTCCTCTGAAATGTTATCTTTGGCTACCTGGAGTATTCCCACAGCCCAGAAGCTACCTTTTTTCTTTTTTTTTTTACCATCCCAGGCAGTATGAGTTCCCCCTTGGAATGGCAGTGATCACTGTGTATTAGCATGACAGGAATCCTTGGCTGCTCCCTTTTCTTGCCAAGCCATCTGCAAGTCATGCCTCTCTTTCCAAAACCTACGGACTCCTTGACCTTCATGGCCACCATCCTCGCTAGTCCAAGCCACCATCACCTGTCACCCGGACAACCTGTCCTTGCCTTTCTTCATTCTGGCTTTTCACACAACAGCCAAAGCAATCTTTAAAAATTAAAATAACAGCATGTCCCTCCTCTTAAAATCCTCCAAAGGATTGGCTGTGAGTAGAACAAAATTCTGACCTCTCTAGTGTTCCGTGTGACCTGTCCCCTGCCTGCGCCCACCATCCTTTATGCTCACTGCATGTGGACCACATTCGCCTTAGGCTGGTGCTTCCTGGAAAAAGCCAAGTGCGTCTGCGTCTCAGGGCCTTTGCACTGCTCTTCTGTGTGTCTGCTCCTTCCATGGCTTTTCATGTTCTGTGTCCTCCACTTCCAGGCTTCAGAATACACATATCCCAGAGGGGCTTTTGGCAAGGACATTATCTAAAGTGGGCTCACTCATTTCCCAGTTAGTCTCTATTACAATACCATCTTTATTTACTTAGTAAACCTTCTCACTTGAAATTATTCTATATGTTTCTGTATTATGTGCCTCTGCCACTGTAATGTAAGCACTTTGAAGGTTGGGTAATATCTTTCTGGTTTCCTGTGGTGTCCCCAGTGCTGGGTACAGAGTAAGCTCTCAAAGATCTCCTGGGGGCTTCCCTGGTGGCGCAGTGGTTGAGAGTCCGCCTGCCGATGCAGGGGACGTGGGTTCGTGCCCCGGTCCGGGAAGATCCCACATGCCGCGGAGCGGCTGGGCCCGTGAGCCATGGCCACTGAGCCTGCGCGTCCGGAGCCTGTGCTCCGCAACGGGAGAGGCCACAACACTCCTGAATGAACCACGGGATAGAGTGAATCTTAATTCCCTCTTTCTCAGGCAGCCCGTGAGCTCTTGAGGGCCCCGTCCTGTGCTTATCTCGGAACACTCTCTGCCTAGCATGGTGCCAGACACAGAATAAGTACTCAATAAGTATTAGTGGAATTGAAATCACTGGGTTGCATTTCAGTTTTTTTGTGTATAGACTGTTCCCATTTCCTCCTCGTCATTGTGGAGCCTTTATCTGTTCCCAGAGCACAAGTGAAAATAAGAGAAGGTGGGGAGGCTTTTTTTAAGAGGGAGCATTCCCCAGGCAGGGACAGGGAACCCCACAATCCAGGAGGCGTTCTCAGAAGCTGAGAGGCAGAGATGATTACCCAGCTGCACAGCCCTAAGAAAGGTGACGGTAGAGAAGGAGGTCTGCACCGTTTATCTCCCAGCATATTCGAGGCTATTCTTCAAAAGGATTTTTTAAAATTTTAAGTTTAATCAAGCTTGTCCCCACCTCCATCTACTTCCTTCTGGGAGAGGTAACAGGGCTAAGTGCTGGTTTCGGGGACAGACGGACGGGGGGAAGCTGTGAGGCACTTCTCTTTGGGCAGGTGATACAGCTACGGCAAGAGCTGTGTATGGGCTCGTTCCTGTGGCCTCTGGCTGGGCCGAGAGTGGGGCAGGCTCAGGACTGAGATGTGACCTTTGGGGGCAGGGGATGGTCACCACAGCCACCAGCCTCCACCCTCTCCTCAGAACTCCCAGGAACATCTCTCTCGCACTTCCCCTCCTGCTGCCTTACGGGCTTCCCAGGTACAGCTGCAGGCTCCCTCCAGGCCTAGCAGTCACTGCAGGGGAGGGAATGGGGCTGGGCGCTCCTGAAACTGCTGTTAGGGAGATGTCATCCTGGAATTCTGAGCCTGTTTGTCTTAAAAGTGGCAAACATGCATTCATTCAATAGGTATTTCTTGAGTGTTGACTAAGGGCCATAGAGTCTAGGAACTGGAGAATCAGTGGAGAAGCAAGAAAGACACAAGTCTCTGACCTCAAGGGAGACAGGCGATTATACTACGTTACCGTAAGTGCTGTGACAGGAGAGGGACCCAGGATGCTAGGAGAGCAAAAGGAGGGGCTTGGCACACTGCAGATCGGCAATACATACTTGTGGGACAAACAAGTAAATACATGATGTGTGGATATTGTCCTATGGCTACTACATTTCAAGCTGGTCATTAGGCAGGCTTGTGTGGTTCGACCTGGGAACCCAGTTGTCAGGTGTAACATTGCGTGGGTCACAGAATACACTGTCCCATAAGCCATCCTGAGAAATGAGCCCGGAGGAGACTGCCTGTTAATCAGAAGAGGACATCCCTGGATCCACATATGGTGAAAGTTCTGTTGCTTCTTTTGCCTTTGTCCCCATTTCCCTTCTTCCCCTATCTAGGAACAGGTAGCCTATTCCCTATATTAGGGGCTTTCATGAAACTCAGCTGTGACACAATGAAGGACAGAGGTGGGGAGACGGGACACTGCCTGGGGGCATCTTCAAAGGCACCAGGAAATTCCCTGGAGTTGGTTGGAAAGGGCTGCAGTACTTGCCTGAATGGCACCGAGGTTTTCAATGAGTTGTTCAGGAGTGGATGATCCCAGGAGCACGGAACTCACACCCTCGTTTCTCAGGCACCACGCTGGGAAGAGAGAGCAGTGGGTCAGGAAGTCAAAGCACTTCTGACTGTTGATGAGTTTGCAAACACCATTTGTAGCTTCCGTTGTCGCAACCAAAACATTAACTTTGGGGGAGGATGGACAGCATGTTCCACGATTAAAAACCTCAGCAGCAACCCCTGTTGTGTAGAGGACTCGGTAGAATCCGTGCACGTGAACTGTGGGGCTTAGGGCTCCTCTGTCCCACAACTGGGGCATCCAGTCTAGCTGCCCAGCCCAGGAACACTGTCTTGTTCCTGAAGACACCTGACACTGCTCATGGGCGAACGTCTGGATTCCTGTTTCCATCTGTCTTTTCCATCTCATTCATGCTCTCACTTTCCCCTCATCTGTTACGTAGAGTCCTTGTAGACTCTGGGTACCTGGGTCCTTTGTCTCCACTGACCTGTCAGCCCTCTCTGGTCCTGCCTTTCTTCCTGACATGAGGTTCATTCTGGGAAGACCGTCTCCCTCACCAGCCCTCAAACCCCTCACCCCTCCTCTGCCTCTAGCAACCTCTACCCTTAAACCCTCTTCAACTCAGGCCTCCTCCCTCTCAGCAGATGACCTAGCCGCCTACTTTATGTAGAAAATTGAGTCCCTCAGGTAGCATATTCCTGAATTTCCCACTCACCTGTGGACACAAGTACACACACACACATACTCCAGTTTCAGAGGCTATGGGGTGCTGTCTGTTCAAAGCCAAACTCTGCCCTGGTCCCATTCCTTTTGCCTTTTCTTGGATTTGATTCATCCATTATTTCTCTCCCTCTCTTGCTCTCCTGGATGTTTGATTTCTTACTATCCTCTTTCTCTTTATCAAGAAGGCATAATCAAATTTCTCCCATTCTAAAATAAGCCTCCCCAGGCCCTTCATACCTGTGTAGCTGCCACCCTACCCTTCTCCTCTTCTTAAACTTGTAAAAGGCCAGTTGAGACTCCCTGCATCCCCCTCACATCCCAGTCCCCTTCTCACCATGTCAGAAGCCAGGGTCCCCAGGAAACTCCCTGTGGTTCAAGCAGACTTTTCAGTTTGTAGCTGCCTGCAACTAGATATTGCTCTAGGCCCAGGGATGCAGTGTCTGCTGGATGTCCCTGCCAGACGCCCCACAGACACTGCGAACTTCTTGCTACTTAACTAAGCCTGTCCCTCTTGGGTTACCAATCTCATTTGGTGGCATCACCAGCAACTTGGCCTCCCAAACCAGAAACCTGGGAGTTATCCTTGGGCACTGTCTTTTTCTGGTCCCCCATTCCCTTTTAATTGTCATCTAGTTGATTGTCCTTCCTAAATATTTCTCTAATCCGGTAGTTCTCAAATTTTAGCATGCCTCAGTCACCCGGAGGGCCTGTGAAACATTGATTACTCACCTCGAGGTGCTTCACCTCGAGTTTCTGACCCGGGAAGTCTGGAGTGGGGCCTGAGGATCTGCATTTCTGACAAGTTCCCAGGTGATGCTGATGCTGCCGGTACAGGTACTCTTTTTTTTTTTTTAAAAACAACTTTATTGAGGTAAAATGTACCCATTTTCGGTGTACAATTCAATAATTTTTCATGAATTTATCATGTGTGCAATCGTCACCATTTAAAATCCAGTTTTAGAACATTCCCATCATCCCAATAAGATCCTTCACACCCATTTACAGTTAATCCCATTTCTGCCCCCAACCCAAGGAAACCACTCATCTACTTTGTGCCCCTGTGGATTTATTATTTCTGGACATTTCACCTAAATGGAATCATGGAGTACGTCTTTTGTGTCTGACTTCTTTCACTTAGCATAATGTCTGTGCGGTTCATCCATGTTATAGCATGGGTCAGTATATCATTTATTTTATTGCTGTATAGTATTCCAGTGTGTGGATATGGGAACACACTTGGAGAATCACTGCTCTGGTTCAACTGTCCACTTCCCTCCCTCAGGCCCTCACCGTCTCTCCTGCACAACTGGTTTTCCTACATCTTGTTTGGATTGTCCCTGCATACCCCGCACACATCCAGCAGTAGCTTCTCCAGATACAAATCTGTTCAAGTCACTTGCCTGCTAAACATTCTTCAACGTGTGCCTGACGGGATCCTGGTCCTATGAGGTGAAGCCCTCACTTCTCACCCTGACAAACCTTACTAGAAAGCCCTCCACTCCAGCTTCCGGTCTCCTCACTCCCTGCCTTGAACTTAGTGCTCCAGCAGCACTATTTGTAAATCCTCTCCATCCCCAAATATCATGCTGTGTTTCTCCTCCCCAAGCCCTTGGCTCAAGCAGTCCCCTGGGTCTGGAATGTCCCTTTGCCTCCTCCCTTCCTTTGCCTCACTAATATCTACTCATCATCTGGGATTCCTCATGGGCACTGCCTTCTCCTAAAGTCGTTCCCTGAGTCCCAGGCCGGGTTGGGAGCTCCTACATTTTACTTCTAAACCCACTCCCCACCCACCCCCCACCCCAGCCCGCCCTGCCTTTCTCAATTATTTTACTCTCACACTGTATTAAAATTATCTGTTAATTTCTTGACCTGCCCACCAGACTGTGAGATGTGTGTTATTTGCAGTTGGATGCTCAGCACCCAGCCCAGCACCTGCACATAGTAGGTGCTCATTAGATGTTTGTTGAATAAACGGAGACATGGATGATTGATGGACATCCCTGAACACCTCTTCTTCTGCCCCCATTTGGTCAGGCCATGCTGTCAACTGATACTGTTAAGCTGTTACCACGCTCAGACCTTTTAAGGCAATCACTAAATCCTTCCAAGTGGGAAAAATAATGCTCTATGAAGGCAACAAGCCAAGTGATCCTGGGCTTTTTCTTTCTATTTTCTTTTTTTGGCTGCCTTCTTTCCTACTTTGCACTTAGAACTCTTTTTTGGCACTAGTGGAAGTTCTGAGGGTAAAGCAGGGCACCGAGAAAATTACTGCCCATAAACTACCTGATGCCAGCAACAGATGATTCCCCCATGGGCTGCTGGGCCATGTAGGAGAACCCACTGGGCAGAGCTGGCCAATGCCAGAGGTAACGTAGATGACTCCAGATAATTAGCATCTACTCAAGTGTCCCCCACAGGCGCATCCAGAGTGTCTATTAGCAAGGTGTGAATGCTGGCTCCTGTGCAGGCATGAGACACGGGCACTAGCCCACAGTTGGGTTCAAGTAGTTTGTTTCCTGCCAGAGGATCTCCCCTCCCCCGACACGCTTCTAGCAGATCAAAGGTAATATGCCTGGAAATAATTTCCCTCTTGGTTTGAGAGTTCGGTGGTTAAAAACAAAACTACGTGTTTACAAAGAAAAGAACAAAATGACAGGCGAGAAAGACATCTGGGGGTACAGAGGGAGGAAAAGGAAAAACAAAGCATGTTTTAATTTAAACTCAGACTCTGTAAAGAGTCATGTACATCTGACATCCAGTGAAAGTCTAAATGTTGTAAAGATTTTCTCTTTAGAAAGACAGTGTTCTTCTATCTCTTTCAGAGCTAGATTCAATACTTGCTTTCATGTTACCACCTAAAGATCGTATTTATGGCTATGGTTTAAGAATAGGTGTTTCTCTTTGTGCTTGTGCCTCTGACCATATATGACGGCTAGGAGTGGACAGAGTTTCAGCAGAGGGTGTCTAATTCTTTGCAAAAACATCATCATCTTCATCCTCATCTTCACCAGTTACTGAGCACCTACTCTTTTCTTTACATACATAATTTCCTTTTGCTCAACAAGTTTGTAAGATATATACTATCTATCTATCTATCTATCTATACTATACCCATTTTATATACTATACCCATATACATATATATATATATATACTATACCCATTTTACAGATGAGAAAGTGGATAATCAGGTTAAATAACTTGATGATGGTCGACAGCTAATATCTTTTACTGGGCTCATTAAAGCCATAGCATGCTAACTAATTACATTAAATATAATCTTTGTTTTTTTCTTTTTTGGAAGAAAGGATTACAGCAATAGTTACACATATACTTAGGTAACTGGTATTTCCCTCCTAAAACCGTCTCCCATTTCCACCTTTCTGTGACTATTAACTGCAGCTACCATTTTCCTGCCTTCCAGCCTCAGAAGAGTCAAGCATCTAACAAATATTCTTTTATTTTATTTGCATGGAACTTATCTTGAGCTTTTTATCTCATTGGCTCACTGTATCTGATTTGTCCCAATTCCTGCTATTTCTTAATCCTTAGGAGTTTCTTCTAGACTCTATACCCATTTTATTCTTTTCTCATAGCTACCACATGAATTCTTTTCTCTTCAGCCTCTTCTTCATTTGTAAAGTGGAGATAATAGTAGCAAAACTCCATTAACATCTGTAAGATAGGGCTACGATTAGTATGCACCTCGTGGGACCCACGATTAAGGAGACAAGAAGATGAGCATTAAAGAGCTTATCACAGAGCCTGGCAGATACTCTCCAGCAAGGGAACTGAAAGTTTAAATGCTTTTCTGTCTAATCCTTAGTCTCTAGCCACTTGTGGCTTTTGAACCCGGGAGATGTGTTTAGCCTAAATTGACATGTGCTGTAGGTGTAAAATACACTCTGGATTTTGAAGACTTAGTATGAAAAATAGAGTGTGACATAGCTCAGTAACTTTTTATATTTATTACATGTTAAAAATGACAATATGTTGGCTATATTTGGTTAAAATCCATTTAAAAATTAATTTCACCTATTTCCATTTTACTATTTTAATATGGCCACTGGAAATTTAAAAATTAAACGCATGGTGCACATTATATTTCTACAGGATGGTTCTGGTGCAACGTGGCTTTCAGTTGTTACCCGTGACCCTGACCTTTCATTGACTCCACAATGTCGGAAGAGCCATTTTCGTGGCTCTGGAAGTTTCACGGTGACGCTGCTCCCATGGGATAGGCCTTCCATGCGGCAGTAGCCTTGGCCACGGTCGCAGCCCTGCTCCTCAGCCTCTCACCAACCCCGCCTTACCTTCGACGGGGATGGAAAATTGAGCCAGAAGCAATGGATGTCACTACACAGCTCAGGGGTGCTCACCCTTGACACTGTGAGGATGTGTGCGTTTTCACTGACGTGTTCTTGTTTTAAACTGTGTTATAAGGGAAAGGAGAAGGAAGTAAGAAAAGTGTTTCAGCATGTGGAACCACTCTCGGGAACTCTGAAAAACCTATCTAATACTATCTATCGTTTTAGATAGTATTAACCAGGAGTCTATGCTTCAGAGATCATCTGCCTCTGCAATAGGTATGTTATCATGCAAGAGATGTGGATCAACAGTAGAGAACGATTTCATTTTCCGTGATCCAGCAGGGCTTCCCCTCCCAAGTGACTTTCTCACCCACGGCTAGCTGAGGTAGCGTGCATCCCAGACGCTCCGCAATCGGGGAAAGGTCTTTCAGCTTGTTTTGCTGTTTTCTCCCTTCTTCACTCACAATCCTTTCCTTCAACCACTGGTAGCACTAGAGATAAGAAGAACATTTAAATATTAATGTCTGGTAAGGGTTTGATGCAAAAATTGTTAATTCAATAAAATATAAGAGCCTCGTGGTGAATTCCTGTATCTTCTTGGCTCTGACCTTTCTGTTTGATGGTGACAAGGATGCCTATGTCTTCATGCAAGGAAATGTTCCCTACGGTCTCCTTCCTTGTTTACTGGTTCAAGACAGATTGATTTTGACTAAAACTCACCATTCAGATCCATCGACATGCACAAAAGTTGTTAAAATCCTAACATATAATCAATTAGATCCCATCTGGACATGATGTTTCTTATTGCAATAGCCCTTAGAATGTAGGGGAAAAAAGGCATTTACATTTCACCGGGGTCTATTATGTTTCCTTTTTGTCAAGGAAGTTGGGTGCCAAGCTTTCTTCTCAAAGGAAGTCATTATCTTACATTTCCTGCTGTAACTATCTTTCTCCCTCTTGGCTTCAATTTACTCCTAGTCTCTTCAGTATTCTAATAATAGTGTTTTATTGTTAGCTTTCTCTGCTCCTTCCTAGAAGCAGATGTGAATGGTATAATTGATAGGTACCAAGTACATTTTAAAGTCACACCGCGAGGCATTTGGAACTTCCCCGACCAGGGATGGAACCCATGCCCCCTGCAGTGGAAGTGCAGAGTCTTAACCACTGGACCACCAGAGAAGTCCCATTTTAAAGTTTTGAAGTGGATAAACACTTTCCCAAACGGGTATTACCTTTTGTATAACGTTTGAAACTTAAAAAGGTAAATGAGAAACTAAGCTTTAAAACCTCTGAGAAGAAACTGACCCTGATGTAGACTATGAAGTGAGCCTGATTTCCTAAATATAAGGAAAAGAATATTTTAGAATTTCTCAATGCCCTATTTTTCAGAAGGTTCTGCTCTTACTATGAAATGAGGAACAATAGACTCTTACGTACAAAGCTAGCACTATGCAGCAACACCCAAAGGAAAAGAATATTTGTAAGAATCGGTTAGTCTGTTTTAGTGACAATAATAAAAACCATCTCCCTGTGTGGCAACGTGGACTTTATCCATTGCATGCGTTTGTGACATAATTACCACCACAGACCTTTACCTTCCCAAAGTCAGTGGAAAGCTGGGCAATCATCACAAAATCTCCACCCATATGATTTCAATGGGCTGCTGGCTTTTGTTCTTTTTAAGTATTTTTTCATCATTCTAAGACAGTATTTCCAAAGAAAAAAACCGCATTATGTTTTGTTATGATTTTTGGAATGATTTTGCAGATATGAAAAGAAAAAAGAACAAGCAGCCCCAGTTCTGTTCTCCTCCTAGATCTCAGAGGCTTATGGTCTGGCTCCTCACATGAAGTTTGCTTAGAGAGATGGCCAAGAGTTTTCCTAGTCTCGGCTCCGGAGACCTTAGCTTCTTCCAGGAGGAAGTGTGGCCTTGAGCATCTCTCCAGAGATGACGGCTGGTGCCAGTGGTGATGAGGTGGACAGTTAGGAGCAATGAACACTGTGATGGGGGCCCAGCAGCCTTCCCTGGCAGCATGCTGGGTACATCAGAGAGCCCCTGAACTTACTTCTACCGTCCTCAAGCGGAAAAACATCACCGATCCTCACTTTAGTTTCATAACATTTTTCAGAGGATGAGTATCTCTGAATGTTATTCAAATGAAAAAGAAAGAAAAACATGGATGAAAACCAATAGCCAAATGCTTCTTGAACAATTGCTTTTTATTAGAACTCGGAGAGTTCCTGAGGTTTCAACATATACCACACACATAAAGATTGATTGATTCATCGATCTTTAGGAAGATTTCTAAAAGTAACAAATACTAAACATTCATTTATTGAGTACCTTTCTTCCTACCCTCAACATAAATCTCACTCTAATCACTGGAAAACATAAGCAGGTTCGGGTTTTTAAAAAGTAGATGCATAGTATTTCTACTGCTTTCCTCATACCAAAGGAAACAAATGTGTTTCTGAAATACATAACTTTAACTGCTTTACAAGTGGGAAAATGTTAGCATAGGGAGAAGATGAGGCTTAACTAAAATATTAATTGCATATGGAAGTGAACCAGTGTTGTTGGTAAGAAGGTTGGTGATGGGTGTGGTTGTATGCAATAATAAACCCAGCTTGTTGGCTGAGGGCAGTAATCCACGAATCAGAAGATGAAATTTCATCTTCCATTCCACTTGCTTAATCCTATTCCTGCAGTGGTTTGATTACATGTTGATTGTTCTTTCTAAGTGGAAGGCAGGGATGGCTTCTTGTTCATCTCACCATCTCCGGTCTTGACACAGTGGTTGGCCCAGAGGAGGGGCTCAGTCAATATGGTGGTTAGGAAGGGATCTGAGAGACCAGGGCTCCACAGGGTAAAGATAGATATCTTCAATTTTTCAGATTGAGCACAGACACTTCCTCCTTAAAGAAGTACAACTCAGCTGGCAGCCCTGCGTGCTTCCACAGTGCTTGTGGATTCCACATAGTTTCATAATTCACCCCTTCTCATGTCTGTCTCCAACAAGTCCCTGAGTTACATTGAGACTGTCCCTGTATCCTCAGCCCTCAGCACAGGGCCTGGCACTGAGTAGACACTCAGTAAATATTTGCCAAAGGAACAATTGAATGAGCTTTTCTCCACAGATTAGTGGGCTATTACTTTTATACATGTCACAAAATTCTTTAAATTTTCCTAAAGCCTGTTTCTTTGCCATCTCCTATTGCTGTGACCATTATCTGTGTGACACCCATATTACAGGTAGCCATAACAGGGTGGGAATAGTCTGTGAGATCAGCCCCAAATCCCCCAGTTGCCTGTTAGTTAATCCTAGATTAGAACTCAGGCAGCAACTATAAAGCCATGGACAGAATCAGTCACATTTCATTACTGGGCCTTGTCTAGAATAATTTAGCATTCAAGGTCATTGACTATTTCTATCTAAAATCAAAGTCTTTGGCTCAAAAGAGCAGCAGAGTCTTCACTACTGAGGTGAAAATCTCTAGGTAAAATGCTGGAGCTAAAAAATTTCCTTCTGAAATTGTACCATAATGTGCAATATCCTTAGTTTCTTAATGTGAACACCTGGAGTACTTGGACTGCCCCTCTCCACCCACTTTGATCTACGTAAGTTTGCATGTTTCCTGTTTACCTTTGACAAAAGGGTCCATATTTTTATGATTTTTCTATAAGGTATTTTCCCAACAGTAGGGAAGAGCTGTCCATAAATTTTATTGCACTTTTCATTTTTATCTAAAATGTCTATTTAAAAGCTGCTCACCTGGTCTCTTGATCAGACTTTGTTGATCCTCAGTTATGGCTCACTGCACTCATTCAAGAACCATTTATTGAGTACCTAGCATGTGCCAGGCTCTGTGATGAGTTAACGTGAGTTTCAGTTTCTGTCCTATAGGTACTCACAAATCATTGTCTGGTAACTTGAGAAGTGTTGTTTCTAGCTGGATTGCGCCCTCAATGATTTCCTCAGAAGCCTTGTTTGTACTGCCTCTTTATGGGAAATAGGTCACCATAGGTGCATGATGTGAGCTGGTCACAGCACCTTATCCTTTGGGCCACTGTCATTGGTTTAACAGGTTGGCACATGACCCAAGCTTGGCCAGTCTTCTCTGGACTGAAGCTGATAAAGAAAAAGTCTCTTTTCTCTCAGGTTACATGACTTTAAGGATGTAAGCCTGCAGTCACCAGCATTCCTGCTCCTGGCCTCGTGGAGAACACCCACTTGTAGGAGAAGAAAATGACACTCACATGCAGGGAGAAATAGAGGAGATGGAGAGTCCTGACGATGTGCAAATCTATGGATGGAGTCACCCCTCAGGCCATCCCACTCCAACCTTCCCAGGGAGTGTCTGTCTATGCGTTCCCTTCTTTGATTAAATTAGGTTGAATTGCATTCTATCGCTTGCAGCCAGAGGATTCTAAGACTCTGTAAGAAGTGTTTATGGAATGATAGAAGAAAGTACCAATAACTGAGTTTTATAAAGTGAGGACAGGTTTCACAGAGTGAAGACAACCAAGATTTGTCTTTAGAGATGAGGAGAGCTTCCACAGCAGGATGTAAAGAAGGACATTTTGGGGAGGCAAAAAAGAGTACAGTGCATTTGGGTGAAAAATGAAGTAATATGATTTGGGGAGAGACAAGACGAAAAACGGGTTCAAGAGTATTTCCTTGAATGCTTTTTCTTTGGGTTTTAGGTTTTGTCCTATAATCAGTGATTGGGAAGTCATTAAAGGATTTTAAGCCGGCTTATGATATAGTCAGATTAATCTTTTAGAAAGATAATTGGTCACATAATTGAGATAGATAATAGAAAATTGGTGGGTAGCTGAAAAAGGGAGGGGGGGAATCAGAGAGTCCAGATGGGAGGTTAATGCAGCAAACCAAGTAAGCAATGATGAAGATCTGAGCAAGGGCGGTACAAGGAATGGACCACAGAGCGTCAGGATGTGGACTGGAGGAGTTGGTGCCCCGCTGGATAAGACTGAGGGAGGAGAAGAGGCAGCTGAGATAATGCCTTGGCTTCTGACTGGGATGACCAGATGGATGGGTGGAGGCACTGTTAAATGAGAAGGAAGAGTACATTGTGGGGAGTGAGGACAGATTCCATTAGGCATGACAGACGCCCATGGGACAGCCACGTGGAGATGTCTGATAGACACGAAGAAGTAGTGGTGTTTAGCTCAGAGGTGAGTCAGTACTGATGACACTGATTTAGAAGTCTTTGTAACAGTGGTGGGCCAGATGCAGCCTCCCAGAAAATCCCCTGGGCAGTACTATCTAAAAGATAGGTATTTTTTCACACTCAGTTAGTTTATCCTTCAAATCTAGTTCAATATTTTTTTAACATCTTTATTGGAGTATAATTGCTTTACAATGGTGTGTTAGTTTCTGCTTTACAACAAAGTGAGTCAGTTATACATATACATATGTTCCCATATCTCTTCCCTCTTGCGTCTCCCTCCCTCCCACCCTCCCTATCCCACCCCTCTAGGTGGTCACAAAGCACCGAGCTGATCTCCCTGTGCCATGCAGCTGCTTCCCACTAGCTGTCCACCCTACATTTGGTAGTGTATATATGTCCATGCCACTCTCTCACTTCGTCACAGCTTACCCTTCCCCCTCCCCATGTCCTCAAGTCCATGCTCTAGTAGGTCTCTGTTTTATTCCCATCCTACCCCTAGTCTCTTCATGACATTTCTTTTTTCTTAGATTCCATATATATGTGCTGGCATACGGTATTTGTTTTTCTCCTTCTGACTTACTTCACTCTGTATGACAGACTCCAGGTCCATCCACCTCACTACAAAAAAATATGGAACACTTCACGAATTTGTGTGTCATCCTTGCGCAGGGGCCATGCTAATCTTCTCTGTATTGTTCCAATTTTAGTATATGTGCTGCCGAAGCGAGCACTCTAGTTCAATATTTATAGCAGAAACAAAGTATTAGCATCCTTATTTTATCGGTGTAACTTAAAACAGCCAGTGTGAAATACCAACCGTTTATTCTATTTTGGGGGAAGGTGAAAGTTGCCATCTTATTTATCTATTTGCCTAGGTCTTTATTTTTTTAAAAATATTTTTACTATTAGAATTCTCATTCAATCTTAAGGTTGAAAATATATATATATATATATATATATAATTAGTAGTAGTAGTATTTTTTGCTTTAGTTACTCTACTCAAGTGGCTTTTCTAAATGTACATATATTAGTCCAGAAAGCACTTGGACCGATGAATTAAGAAGCCTGAGGGTCTGCGGAGCTCTAAAGAAGCGTGCTTTGTGACTGGCTGCCTTTCACCTGTTGAGAGTCCTTATTTATTGCTAAGGATGTTTCAATAGATGCTGAAAAGTCAACAACAGAAATATTTTTGGGGTTGCTTTTGGGCTTAGTCACCTTCAAATATTTTGCATCTCCTTTTTTTTTTCCTCCTTTCGTTAGTGCATTTTTAAAAGCTTTTCAGCTGTTTGTAAGCTTTTCTCAAACAGTGATGGAGATCAGCCAATCATATACTCCAAATACACTGTAGTGTATTTCTTCCTCCTTTAAAAGCTATTTCTTCCTCCTTTAAAAACCTGAGTTTGAAGGGAAACAAAAATGCCTTTAGGGAGATGCACTGAGAGCCAGGAGACCTGGGTTCTACTATTAACTTTTTCTATTATGAGTTTATGCTCTTGGATTGTTATCTAATCTCTTTGTGCTCAGTTTCTGCATCTGGAAAAGGTTTACCCTCTTATAAGGATAGTCTGGAACAAACACCTGGTATATATGGAAACACTGAGTTTTTCAGAAAGTCTCTGAAAGAATGTAAGACAACATGCTTGGCTACAACTGGCTAAAAGCCATCTGTATCTATTTATCTTTGCGAGGAAAAAAGGAGATGAATAAAAACACTTAGCCCGGTGCTTGGCACATAGTAGGTGCTCAGCAAAATCACAATTTTCAATGCTTTTCTTTCTTCACTCTTTTCTTGCCATCCTTTTATCCTTTTATCCCTTTTTATCCCTTCTTTTATCCCTTCTTTCCTAAGAAGCTTTTTGTTTTTCTTTGCTGACTTATTCAAAACCTTCCATTTTTCAGAAACAAGACCATATATAATATTCTAGGATAATTAGGTAATAATGCAAAACTAGAAGCAGGTCCATGTCACCATGTTTTAGAAAATATTTATGTTGTATTATCTTAGAGAACAAACACGCTAACAGGTCAACTGGTACAGCAGAGAGAAAAGTGATAGACCTAGAGTCTGGAGAAGGTCCTGATGAGGGAAGCACACGGTGGTTCCAGCCACACTGATTAAAGGGTTGCTGGTTTGGGCTTAACTCGATTTGTCCTTGTGCTGACTTTGTGCTGATGGAGACAAGAGGCTGTGTCAGACTTCTGCTTCCTCTTTGGGGCCTTTGGCATGTGTGAATTTTGAAAATGCCTATGTTCTCTCCCTAGACATTACAGAGTAATTTGTGATTCTAATGTTATTACACATTCTCTCCAGTTTTTAAAAACAGACATGTTGTTATCAACAAGGAGAGATTTTGGAGTACTCTCCAGTAAATTAATCATCAAGATCTTCTGAATGGAGGTAACTTTATGTCAATGATCTTAAATATCTTTATGCTTCAGAGAAGAAATTAAGCTGCAAGACTGAGCAGCCAGAGTTGATCTCTGCAAATGCCAGCCCTGAGCCCCCGTGACAGAGGCTTGGCTCTGCATCTGCTTCCCAAACCCTCCCTCCTTACTCCCCATCCTCACATATTAAAAAACGTCAACCAACCTCAAACCTATTCAACTACAACCGGTTTGCCACATGTGGATTAAACCTCTATGGCTCAAATTTTATTTTGTCAAGAAAAGTAAAATTAGATCCTCTTACATAGAAGAGGGATTTTACGTTTCCTAAGTTTCGAAGGAGGAATGAAATGCCTTCGTGAATATAAGAATAAGTGTAGGAATTTGAGTCTACAAATCCAACCAGGTCATTGGGCATCTCCCCCGGTCCCCAGAGGAGAAGAACTTTCTGCACTGATGCCTGACCAGAAGTATAGCCCTCCAGAGGGCTTGGGGAGCTGGCCAGGGAACACCGGCCAGCCCAAGGCCACACTCGGCCTGAGCCAGGGAGCCACAGGCTGCTGCAGAGCTGTTCTGTTCAATCTCCTTTTTCCCCTTGCTCCTATCCCCAGACTCTTTCCTAGAGGTGGAGGAAAATACCTTCAGTGAAGCCCTGGAACTTTCAGGCACTCCATTTCCATATTTTCCTGAGATGATGCCACAGGCCAGTGGAGACCACGTCATCGCTCCGACGCCTACAGAAGAAAAAAACCTTAAAAAGTTACTTCTGCAAACTGGGATCAAAAGTGTTGGGGTGTTTAGAAAGGACTTGGTTAGTTGTGGGGAAAACTAGCCAGATACATGAGCTAATATCAGCATAAATCTTTCCATTACAGTTTAGGCATCTACAAATCGTGCTTCATTTTTATAAACCTATCAAACGTGCACTGTTGGTTATGGGGAACAGGCCATATAATCAAGCCTGAAAATGTGGCTTATCCATAGTTTTCGGATTGACCAAAATTTATGTTTCTTTTTACACTCAGAGATAAACACTTTTGCTTGCACAGAAATCCAGCTCTTCGCTTGTTCACTCAGTGCCTTAATAGTGCCTGGTGGAAAGCAGGAGCACAACGCCCACTGCACGGTAAACACGCAGTGATAGCAATAACAACAATTGTTATTGCTGTTGTTGAACTTTTTAATCCTTTTTTTTTTACCCAGCATTTTCCCACTCGTGTAAACCTCCATTTCTTATGAAGAAAATTATCTCTGGAAGCTGTTTTAATAAGTACGCCTGAAAATGTGGCTTACTTAAGTTTTTCTGATGTCCAAAATTCTCGTGTACATGTTGTGTATATATTTTTTCCCTCTCTTTGTCATTATGTCTACCTACAAAAACACGTGTCTCTGGCTTGTCAGCCGTTCTTGAATTCCCATTCTGACTCAGTTCTAGGCAAAGTAGGAGCTACAGATGTATAAATCCATAATTTTTGGGAAAGGCAGTCAGAATCCACTCAGATGCATTCTTGGCTAGAGCAACTACCCTATGAAAAATACGTTTATTCATTGCTTCTTCCCTTCATTCTATATGCATTTTTTGAACACCTACTGACTACAGCTTGTACACCGGTCACAATTTACAGCTCTGCTTGGCTTTCATGAGTGATACTCTGGAGGTTACATACAGGCACTTTTGATTCTTCCAGTCTCTGGAATGCATAGTGCTGACAACCCCTAGGTTAATTAGGAACATTTAGGACAGCATTTCAGTAACGTTTTTTTTTTCTGGATCACTGATCATCCTGTTGTTAAAAATAAACAGTAAATTTGATTGTGAAGATTACCTATTTTATGGTAGAGCTCTGGTAGCTGAACCTCCACTTTCTCTCTCTGGAAAAGATGGTACTCAGCTTGTTCACAGACTGGTGGGATCATGTTGAATTGTCTTGCTACAGAGTAGGCTTCCTAGGGAGAAATAAAAGTGCAACTGAATTTATAGCTGATGAGAAATAACGCCGTATGCATGAAAAAATTTCATTTTGGTGAAATCAATACAAACCAAGAAACATGCAGATTGCCAAATAGTAAGCAAAGTTATGACCATCAATTTCACTGAGAAATACCAATGCAGGAAATCCTTATTATTCTTTGAGAGGTTTTGGAATGAGTAAGGTCCAGGGAAAATTAGTCCAAGTATGAATTATGGACTATTACAAAGAAAATGTAGTTTGACTATTTCTAGGTTCCTAAAGAAATAAAACTTAACTAATACATAATATAAAAATGATCTGTAATTAGCATGTTATGAACAGTACCATTATTTAATACATTAAAAAAAACCTGGAATATTGTGTTCATATGTCTCGTTAGCTGAGAAATTTACTCTTACTACCAGAGAACATGCTAAAGCACAGTTCCTGTTAGATACCTGCACCCTCCCTGTTGTATTCTGAGCTGAAGAGATCCACCCCCCATATCCAACTCTATTACTGATGGAATTGATCATAGAATTCTAGTGCCATTGTGATTGTGAAGAAAGTTTGCAAAAGATCTTACAACTTACACATGATATCTAACAAACAATAATAGGTACTCAATGGCCATTTAAAAATAGAAATGAAATTACCATGATCTCCATGGCACTCCAGCGGGAGGTTCCCCAGTACATTGCCATTCCTTGGTTTATTACATGTGTCATGGCTCGAACGATTTCTATGGAAAGCCAAATAGTTAGCACTACATATACTTTTCAAAGTTATATAGTCTTTTTTTTTCTTTTCCTGCCCAAAGCTTAGATATTTAATGCAATTATTTGTTGGATTAATATAATTACTTTGACACTGGTGATTACATAACAGTCTAACATAAAATATTGATAGTTTGGAGGTGGTTGGTACTTTTGGGTAAACTGACATTCCATTTTCAGACTGCAGCAACAACATGAAATGATATTAAAAACAGAATGACCACTTTAAGTTCTTCCTTTACTTTTATCGCTTCAGGGTTCCTGGCTGGATAAAAGAACACACGATTCACCTTTTTCAGAACGTGGGGACCTTAAGGGCTCACTAAAGTGAGAAGTGAGAGAAAGCATTTGTTTTGACTTTGTAGAATGGAGGGTCATTGGGGATAGAAGGCCTGCCTCTGTGTGTGGGATCTGCAGAGCTAAGACTCACTCAGGGTGGCTGTTTAATAGAGATGACTCAACAACAATGTGTTTGGCAGAAAGATAAACATATTAAATGCTGAACAAACAGCCAAAGCCACAGTGGCTCCCAGCCCGCACTGGCATACTCTGTCCTTGACCACTTTGGACCAAAGTTCATTCTAAGACACCCATGTCATGCATTTTACCGGATCCTGCCTGTGGCCCTGCCCCGCTTGCTCATCAGCCTCTTTCAGCTTGACATCAGATTTCTTAAGCAGGAAAATGAACCCCTTCCCAGAGGGGTGGAGCTGAGCTAATCTTCTTGGCACCAGCCGATGTGATGCAGAACCAGGGAGCACGGAGAACCTCAAGTTCAATTGAGTGATAAGTCACAGACACGGTTGGATTTCTTCTACAAAGCAGGTCAGCCAAATACCCAGGCTGCTAGGTCATTTGACATTTTCAAGGGGTTGCAGGCCATGGGCTTTTCTTGCCCCACTAATATCTGGTAGGTTATGTGTCCTTCAGAAGAATCAAATCCTTTCTCAAACTCGAGTTGAGTAGATGTGTTATTTTATTCCTCACCAGCAAAAAGCACTGTCTTAATTGAGCAGGGACAGGATTTGGAACGAGACAGTGAGGGTTAGGGTCTT
Source organism: Physeter macrocephalus (assembly GCF_002837175.3). Lineage (NCBI taxonomy): Eukaryota > Metazoa > Chordata > Mammalia > Artiodactyla > Physeteridae > Physeter > Physeter macrocephalus. Next base: position 51,142,348 of record NC_041214.2, on the reverse strand, counting down.
AGCTTGCTTGCTTGTTTGACTTACGTAAACCATTTAAAATTGCCATTGGTTTCTTTGTTTGGAAGATGGGAATGCTTTTACTCACCAGAGTCCCAACAGAGGTAGAACTTGGCTTATAAGGAAAATATTTTTCTTTCTTGGAGAAAGACTCCTAAATATCAGTTTATTACTCAGCACTAAATCTATGAAGATAGTTCTCCCTTTATAAAGCAAATGAGATACAAAAAATTATATGAAACATTTTCTTTCCTTTTATTATACAAATGGAAATGAGTACCTGTGCTAAAATTTCTGGAAGTCTAAAGCCATTATTTAAATCTCTGCCCCAAAGTATTCTCTCTTTGGAGATCTCCATCGTTGTGCTAGTTCCCTTTCCTTTCACATCCTGTTTCATCCAGAGCTGAGATGTTCATCCAGTCAACAGGATTTATGAGGCGTCTGCTACGCTGGGGGTTGGGGATATTGTGGCAAATCAAACACGTTGGTAAACACTGAGGAGGTTAACAGAATAAAATGAGCCCGAGAGCCTCCCGTCTCCATTCTGTAATCACGTAAGATGAGCACAGGACTGGCCAGTGGCTTGGCCATGCGGCAGTTACTGAGGCCTTGGCAAGAGCAGGTAAGGTGGAGTGGAGGTGGTACTCCTCCTGTACCTTCATTCCCTTATTTCACACACACGTATTAAGAGCTTAATATCTGCCAGGCACTGGGTTCATCTGTGAGTAAAACAGATACAAAGCTCCTTGAGTTTTGAATTGAGTGGGGAATATGGAGATGTAAACAAGTAGGTAATTACAAAATGTGACATGTTATGAAGAAAACCAATAGGGGGCTGAGATAGGGAATAAGAGGGAAGACCGATTTTAGTTGGTCAAGGAAGGTCTCCCTGAGGAGTAATGTTTAGGCATAAAAAATAAATAGGGACCAGTCAGGTGAAGAACAGTAGAGGAGGATTCTAGGCCACTGGAGCAGCATGTGCAAAGGCCCTGAGGCTGGACAGAGCTTGGTGAGTTCCCGCAATCAGGAAGCCATGGAAGCTGAGTCAGGAAGGAGGACAGGGCTACAAGATGAAGTTGGCAGAGGGCAAACCGTGTTATTTGTCTGTTATTCAGGGCTTGACGGGAAGTCACTAACATTTTTAGGTAAGGAAATGACGATGCAGTGAACATTTCAGAACACTATCTGACCGCGCTGTGGGGGGCGGGGGTGGTGGTTGGAGGAAGCAGGAAGATCTTTAGGAAGGGATTGCAGTACTCCAGGCAGGAATTGAGGGGGCTTGGAATCAGGAGGTGGTAGCAAAGACAGAGGCACGAATGGATCAAAATCTGTTTGGGGGGTAGTATCCCCTAGACTTGCAGATGGACTGAACGTGGCAAGTGAGGACGAGGAGGAATCAAGGCGATCCCCCAGATAACTGGCCATTCACCAAGATGCTGGAGACTGAGCGAGGAACGGGTTTGGGAGGAAGAGCCAGGGTCTCTCCTTGGACATGCCAAAAATGGAGATGACTGTGAGAGACTGAGGGGAGATGTCGAGTGGCGATAACTAGATAATGACACGGTGAACAACCTGGACTGGAAGCGAGCTATTTATTAATTACCAGTCTTTAACTGTATTTAAATCCATGGAAGTGGAAGAGACTATAAAAGGGAAGTCTGCCCAGAGAAGAGCAGAGGTTCTAAGAGCCAGAGCAGGAGTCGGGGAGAGGTCACTGCAGCCAGAGGGGCAGGAAGGAAGCCAGATGGGGAGACAGCTCAGAATCAAGAATAGGGAGTGCCTGCAGAAGGAGCTGTGCCTGAGGACGAACACACGAGCATTCGAGTCAGAAGAGCACAGAACAGCGTCCACAGGATCTGGCTGTGTGACAGGGAGGTCACTGCAGACCATGAAAAGAGTGCTGTCAGTGTCTGTGCCGCATTGGGTCCAAGGCCAGGCTGGAGCCAATGGCAGAATGGACACGGGGAAGGGAAGGCGTTAGAGACAACCTGGGTAGACTCAAGTTAGGAAATGAATGGAGCAGAGAAAGAGGGCAGCAGCTGAAGGGGTACTTAGAGTCAAAGGAGAGTTTTATTTTAAAATTGGAAGATGTAAGAGTACGCCTATATGCCACTGGGAGTGATCTAGATAGGGGAGTTACTGAGGATGTGGGCTAGAGGGTTGGGGAGTATGGAGGGGGAGAGACTTGACACAGGGAGATGGAGGAGAACAACACTCCTGGGGGTGGGAAGGACACTTCTGGCAAGATGGTGGGACCTCAGGAGGTTTGGAGAACTTATCATAGGAAGATAGGGGAGCCCCTGTTTGATGAATTCAATTCTCAATAAACTATCAATCAAGTGAAAAAGAGATGGGAAGTGAAGAAAAGGTGAGAAGGAACAGTTCTGAGCGTGGAAGAGCCTATGCAAGATGCCCTTATGCCCCAGGTACTTTAGTTGAGGGGTAATTTCTTTGCTCCATGATTTGTTTGGCTACTGAATCTGCAGGAAAGGGCTGGTGGAATGCAGAAAGGAGTCTGGGAGGAGGAGGCTGCAGCACGGAATGCAGGGAGGAATACAGAGAATGTAGAGGCCACAGTTAGAGATTCACGTTGCCACAAAGTAAAATTGAATTTAATGCATATTCTTTTTTTTTTTTTTTTTCCCACACGGGCATGTGTAGTCTTAGTTCCCTTCCAGGGATTGAACCTGTGCCCCCTGCAGTGGATGCGTGGAGCCCTAACCGCTGGACCGCCAGGGAATTCCCACTTCATTTTTTTTTTTTTTTTAATGTCAGAGAAAAATCCCCCAAGTTTTTGGCTATCTAACGTAACAGGAAATAACTGTATTGATAACTGAGGTGGGTTAACATAATTCTACCAAAAGGACACTAGAGGGCAGCATTGTTAAGAAAAAAAATCAACTGAGTCTAAATGTTTGTTTTACTTGTACACGGAAATGCGTTTTTAAAGCATCCTAGTCAGAGCCTCGACACTGAGTGGGGAAAAGGCCCTTAGGAAGATCATTTAGTGCATTGCTTTCACCTGCCCCTGGGAAAGGACATGCAGACAAACAAACTGATTAAATCCGGCAACTCAGGACTCAATGTGGCTCCTGGAGCCCAGACTTGCCTGCTTTTCCAGGAAGCCTTGGTACCAGTGGTTCTCAACCCTGACTGCACATTAAAACACCTGGGGAGCTTTGAAAACTACACTATCCAGGCTCCACGGAAGTTCTATTATATCAGAATCTCTGGGGGTGAGGCTGGGCATCAGTCTCATCCCAGATGATTCCAGTGTGCAGCCAGGGTTCAGGGCTGCTGTGCTTGTCTACACGGCTGGTCCTAAAGTGTGGCCCCTGGACCACCAGCAGCAACCCCTGGAACCCGGTAGAAATGCATATGCTAGGGTCTTACCCCAGATGTACTGAATTACAAATTCTGGACGTGGGTAGGGCCCAGCATTCTGTGTTTTAAGCAGCTCTCCGAGCAATTTTAGTACAGACTAAAGGTTGAGAACCACTGCTTTATACCATCCCCAAGTAAACCATGTCAGTGAGTATCAACTTCCTCCCACATTTCCTCTTCTGCTCTGTCATCTAATCTTAGTGCTTCATGCTACACTTTAACCTTTATTTGCTTTAGTACATATGCAAACAGTCACTGTGACATGCATGCATGCATGTACACACACACAAGCACATACACACTTTAGTATGAATTAGAGGAATTTGAAGAAAATGCAGAGGTCCAAATTCTAGTCTACTTCAATGAGGCTGGGCCTTTGTATTATGTTCGTTTGCTCTCAAATCTCAGTGTTTGAGAAACACTTCTAAACGATGAGAAAACTTGGTTAAATCCTTCCTGTGCACTCCTTTCCAGGTTGAAATCATCATTATTATATAACCCACAGGCCACAGGCAGCACTCTCTCTTATTCCCTGGACTCTTGTCAGAAAGCTGGCCTTTATAAAAGCTGCAAGTCAACTTTGTTTCTCTGAGTATCCCAATTTCCCATCTGTAAAGTGAGTCTGTATTGATCCTGTGTAATTCTTTCAAAGCTTGACATGAGATGATATGTGTAGACCAATTTGTGAATCTGAAAGAGTAACACAAACTGAGTAACAAGTAAGCAGGATGTGGCCCTGGTTGTTTCTTCTCAAATAAGCTCAGATTCTAAAATTTTAGTTTCCAAAAAAAAAAAAAAAAAGTTGATATTCTTTTTAGTAACATAGGTCATCTGTGTTTAAAAATATGTATTTTATGTGAAAGGACTTAATAAAACTATTTTGAGTGAAAGAAATTTGTTGATAAACATGTTTATTTTTTCAATTGGCCCTCATGCAAAAAAATGGCTGCTCACATTAAGCCTTTTTCATGTGAAATGTTCCCTAGAACCTTGAAAGTTGTACACAAGTGGTTATACTGCATGAACAATAAATCATAGGGACTAAATATACAAATATGCAGAAATTAGCATTTTTATCAGATCAAATGTACTCAAGTTAATCTGGCTATATGGACACAAAATGATGAAAACAAAAGAAACCTTAGAGATAATTCAGTGTAGTTTCCTCTTACTCTATATAAAGGAAACAGGCTAGGAGTTCACTGTTTTAAGGAATTAATTAAAAGCTTGAATATTGTTAACAATTATAAATATTTCAGATATGCTTACAAAATACTGAGAGTAAATACACAAAATAATAATTGTAATATGTAGTGGAACTGTATGTAACTTTGTTCTATATTTTTCAAGTCCCCTGTAAATGTGTTATCATACTTTCATAATTTAAAAAAGAAAAAAGAAAGAAGATTCCCTAACACAGCAAAGCACCACTTTAAAACACTAACATGTTATAGGTTAATTCACAAATATTAGGTTTAACTAAACGCAATTTCCATTTTTAAAGGCCAAAAATGGTTGATCTTTTTTACGGGGAGGGGACCATGTGGAGGCTGGGGCACTGGTAGAATGCAGAGACTTGGTTTCAACAGAGGAGTCATAAACACTAATAAAAACAGGTCTAGACACGGGCACAATTTTTACTCCAGACCAGCTGTTTGTTTGTTATTTATCTAACTTCAGCTGTTTATTTACTTTAACTTCGGAAGCTTGTGGTGGTGGTGGTTTATAATCGTGCCTCTTTGTGGCTTAGAGGATTCCTCTTGGATATTCATCAGTCATTTACCATCATGGCTGTGGAGAATCCTCTCTCAGTGCTCCTCTATCTGGAGATAGAGGACCACCTTTTCTCACTGGAATGGAAACTTATAACCATAAATGGAGTCATGCCATGTTTACCCTTAAAGGTTTGCTGACTGTCTGAAGACAGCCTGGCTCCATTTGCCTTCCAGACCACACGGGAGACTCTGGTTTTTGTCCCATCACTGTCATGAACTTGGACATGTTCTTCAACCTTGCTGAATCTCAGTTTCTTCAACACAAATGAACAGACTGATATTAATTGAGCATATAGGTAATCTTTATAATAACTGTTTAGGTGGGTAATATCTTAATCCTTATTTTATTGATGAGGAACCTGAGACTCAAAAAGGTAGTCACTTGGGCAGCTTCTCAGCAGATAGTCGGTAAGGCCACTTCTAGCTTTGAAGCTAGAAGTGGTCATCCTGGAAGGCTTTGTGCATAGTACACTGTGGGAGAAGGTGGGTTGGGGACAAAAAAATAACAGGGCATTTACTTAACTGACCTCATTGTGTATTTGTGAATGTACGATGCCTTGTGTGTGGGTCTCTCCATCCCTTTGCATTTCATATGCCGATGACTTATAGTTCATGATGTATATGAATGACTTGGGAAATGTGAGCTACCTTTTGCTTCCTTGAAGAAAGACCTCAAATCTGATGATTCTTTGAAAAAAGAACCAAAAAACGGTTTGAGTCTGTTTGTGACCTGTTGAAGCTTAGAAACAGAGTGGTCTTCACAAGATAGTTTGCTAGGAATAAGCTTTCTGGATCAGGGCAATGGCCAAAATGATTCTCTATCAGAACAGACCAGATTCAAGAGACTAGAAAGGATTACACACACCAAGCCAAGTCAGTAAAACCTCTCCTATCTGGAGAAATTAAACCTTGTTCCAAATTCTTACCCCAGAATAGAGCTGTGTGTCTCCAAGGACAACACACCGTCCTCACCCTGAAGCTTCCCAGAACACCCTCTCTAAGGGCACAGGGTCCTCAGCCTCTCTGCTCTGACACACTGGTTTTCCCTGACCCTGACAGTTTGAACTGAGCCTTTGTTTGAAATTGCCCAGATGTGATGTCTGAAACTTTTTCTGAAACATAGAAAAGGTTATTGAAGTGGGACATTTTTAGCCTCACTTTTACCTAAAGACCAAAGGTCCTGAACAAAGGCAGTAGTTGGTAAGTACCCCTAAGTTCCGAAGTGAGGTACTAGGCCACCTGCGTAGGACTGGTTAAAAAAGGTTTGGCAGTCTTTAGCTCAATCCCTACCTTAAAAGAATCAGTGGGTGGAGGTGAGGGTTGAGAGACAATTTATTTGGACTTGAGTTCTGTGACATTTTCCTACCTTCCCCTGTGATGCCACCCTCCCCCTCCATCTTTCACCTTGTCTCAAACTGAATAAAACTCCAGAACCTAAAAATCTCATTTGCAGAACTTGCAAATCAGGACAGCTCCCTGCAGTAAGGATCTGAATGCTGTTTTTTTTTTTTCCAACAGGCAAACACAGGCTGTCCTGGGGATTCCGCTCATTCCTTGTTCAGCTCCCCACTACAGAGGGGGAGGCTACATGATGCTGTATACTTTTAATATTATTTCTTCCTGCACCAGACATGTGCTCTTTAATCCTGGCAAGAGAGCAAATGTTCATTTTGCATTTAGATAAGAATGGCCAAGTGACTTGCTTCAGGCAATGACATAGCTTTCTTAACTTTCAATACTTCTCTATCTGCATTATTTCTCTGTAATCCTCTTATCACTACATGAAGTCTTTCCAGCTTCTCACCTGCTGACATTCCAAGAAATAATGTAGAATATGGATCATAAAATTGCACCTCTTGAGAGTGGGCCTCACGCAGCCGCAGGGGCAAGACTCCTGAAGGACCTGGGGCACCAAACCACCTCCCTGAGATAAAGGACTGCAACATGGGTGCCGCTATGTTGGTGGAGTCCCGAAGGGAATGCTGGGATTTTGGGGGTCCAGCTACACCCCTCAGTACCCACTCCACTTGTAACATGCTGTCAGAACAGAGTGGCAAAGTAAATAAAGATTCGTCACTTAGGCAGAAGCGGAGAGGCAGCACGTTGAAAGGAGGGCCTCTGGAGTGTGGAATTCCGGAGTTTGGAGAGAGGACCTTCAAGATGGTGGAGGAGTAAGACGTGGAGATCACCTTCCTCCCCACAAATACATCAAAAATACATCTACATGAGGAACAACTCCTACAGAACACCTACTGAATGCTGGCAGAAGACCTCAGACTTCCCAAAAGGCAAGAAACTCCCCACGTACCTGGCCATGTGGCTAATAGGGTCTTGGTGCACCGGCTGGGTGTCAGGCCTGAGCCTCTGCGGTGGGAGAACCGAGTTCAGGACACTGGTCCACAGAGAACTCCCGGCCCCTCGTAATATCAATTGTCGAAAGCTCTCCCAGAGATCTCCATCTCAATGCTAAGACCCAGCTCCACTCAACGACCAGCAAACTCCAGTGCTGGACACCCCATGCCAAAGAACTAGCAAGACAGGAACACAACCCCACCCATTAGCAGAGAGGCTGCCTAAAATAACACTAAGTTCACAGACAACCCAAAACACAGCACCAGATGGACAAGATCCAGCCTCATCCGTCAGAACACAGGCACCAGTACCCTCCACCAGGAAGCCTACACAACCCACTGAACCAACCTTACCCACTGGAAGAAGACATCAAAAACAACAGGAACTATGAACCTGCAGCCTGTGAAAAGGAGACCCCAAACACAGTAAGTTAAGCAAAATGAGAAGACAGAGAAACACACAGCAGATGAGGGAGCAAGGTAAAAACCCACCAGACCAAACAAATGAAGAGGAAATAGGCAGTCTACCTGAAAAAGAATCAGAGTAATGATAGTAAAGGTGATCCAAAATCTCAGAAACAGAATGGAGAAAATACAAGAAACGTTTAACAAGAACCTAAAAGAACTAAAGAACAAACAATGAGGAACAACACAATAAATGAAATTAAAAATACTCTAGAAGGAATCAATAGCAGAAT
>NC_041214.2:51132811-51133927 GCF_002837175.3 Physeter macrocephalus | reverse complement strand
CAATGATGAACAACACAATAAATGAAATTAAAAATTCTCTAGAAGGAATCAATAGCAGAATAACTGAGGCAGAAGGACGGATAAGTAACCTGGAGGATAAAATAGTGGAAACAACTACCGCAGAGCGGAATAAAGAAAAAAGAATGAAAAGAATTGAGGACAGTCCTCTGGGACAACGTTAAACACACCAACATTCAAATTATAGGGGTCCCAGAAGAAGAAGAGAAAAAGAAAGGGACTGAGAAAATATTTGAAGAGATTATAGTTGAAAACTTCCCTAATATGGGAAAGGAAATAGTTAATCAAGTATAAATAGTTAATACAGGATAAATCCAAGGAGAAACATGCCAAGACACATATTAATCAAACTATCAAAAATTAAATACAAGGAAAAAATATTAAAAGCAGCAAGGGAAAAGCAACAAATAACATACAAGGGAATCCCATAAGGTTAACAGCTGATCTTTCAGCAGAAACTCTGCAAGCCAGAAGGGAGTGGCGGGACATATTTAAAGTGATTAGAGGGAAACACCTACAATCAAGATTACTCTACCCAGCAGGGATCTCATTGAGATTCGAGGGAGAAATTAAAACCTTTGCGGACAAGCAAAAGCTAAGAGAATTCAGCACCACCAAACCAGATTTACAACAAATACTAAAGGAACTTCTCTAGGCAGGAAACACAAGAGAAGGAAATGACCTACAATAACAAACCCTAAACAATTATGAAAATGGTAATAGGAACATACATATTCATAATTAACTTAGATGTAAATGGATTAAATGCTCCAACCAACAGACATAGACTGGCTGAATGGTTAAAAAAACCAGACCCGTATATATGCTGTCTACAGGAGACCCACTTCAGACCTAGGGACCCATACAGACTGAAAGTGAGGGGATGCAAAAAGATAGTCCATGCAAATGGAAATCACAAGAAAGCTGGAGTAGCAATTCTCATATCAGACAAAATGGACTTTAATAAAGATTATTACAAGAGACAAAGACGGACACTATATAATGATCAAGAGATCAATCCAAGAAGAAGATATAACAATTGTAAATATTTGTGCATCCAACATAGGAGCACCTCAATACATAAGGCAAGTGCTAACA
>NC_041214.2:51132083-51132786 GCF_002837175.3 Physeter macrocephalus | reverse complement strand
ACCAACATAGAAGCACCTCAATACATAAGGCAAGTGCTAACAGCCATAAAAGGGGAAATTGACAGTAACACAATAATAGTAGGGGACATTAAAAACACCCCACTTTCACCAATGGACAGATCATCCATAATGAAAATAAGTAAGGAAACACAAGCTTTAAATGATACATTAAACAAAATGGACTTAATTGATATTTATAGGACAAAAACAACAGAATACACTCTCTTCTCAGGTGCTCATAGAACATTCTCCAGGATAGATCATATCTTGGGTCACAAATCAAGCCTTGGTAAATTTAAGAAAATTGAAATCGTATCAAGTATCTTTTCTGACCACAACGCTATGCGACTAGATAAGTTCTAACAGGTAAGTTTATAGCAACACAATCCTACCTCAAGAAACAAGAGGGTTTCCCTGGTGGCGCAGTTGTTGACAGTCCACCTGCCGATGCAGGGGACGCGGGTTTGTGCCCCAGTCCGGGAGGATCCCACATGCCGCAGAGCGGGTGGGGCCGTGGGCCATGGCCGCTGGGCCTGCGCGTCCAGAACCTGTGCTCTGCAACGGGAGGTGCTGCAGTGGTGAGAGGCCCACGTACCGCAAAAAAAAAAAAAAGAAACAAGAAACATCTCAAACAACCTAAGCTTACACCTAAAGCAATTAGAGAAAGAAGAACAAAAAAACCCCAAAGTTAGCAGAAGGAAAG
>NC_041214.2:51050904-51132073 GCF_002837175.3 Physeter macrocephalus | reverse complement strand
AAATGGTAATAGGAACATACATATTGATAATTACCTTAAATGTAAATGGATTAAATGCTCCCACCAAAAGACACAGACTGGCTGAATGGATACAAAAACGAGACCCATATATATGCTGTCTACAAGAGACCCACTTCAGACCTAGGGACACATACAGACTGAAAGTGAGGGGATGGAAAAAGATATTCCATGCAAATGGAAATCAGAAGAAAGCTGGAGTAGCAATTCTCATATCAGACAAAATAGACTTTAAAGTAAAAACTATTACAAGAGACAAAGAAGGACACTATATAATGATCAAGGGTTCGATCCATGAAGAAGATATAACAATTGTAAATATTTATGCACCCAACATAGGAGCACCTCAATACATAAGGCAAATACTAACAGCCATAAAAGGGGAAATCGACAGTAACACAATCATAGTAGGGGACTTTAACACCCCACTTTCACCAATGGACAGATCATCCAAAATGAAAATAAATAAGGAAACACAAGCTTTAAATGATACATTACACAAGATGGACTTAATTGATATTTATAGGACATTCCATCCAAAAACAACAGAATACACATTTTTCTCAAGTGCTCATGGAACATTCTCCAGGATAGATCATATATTGGGTCACAAATCTAGCCTTGGCAAATTTAAGAAAATTGAAATCATATCAAGTATCTTTTCTGACCACAACGCTATGAGACTAGATATCAATTACAGGAAAAGATCTGTAAAAAATACAAACACATGGAGGCTAAACAATACACTACTTAATAACGAAGTGATCACTGAAGAAATCAAAGAGGAAATCAAAAAATACTTAGAAACAAATGACAATGGAGACACGACGACCCAAAACCTATGGGATGCAGCAAAAGCAGTTCTAAGAGGGAAGTTTATAGCAATACAATCCTACCTTAAGAAACAGGAAACATCTCGTATAAACAACCTAACTTTGCACCTAAAGCAATTAGAGAAAGAAGAACAAAAGAACCCCAAATTTAGCAGAAGGAAAGAAATCATAAAGATCAGATCAGAAATAAATGAAAAAGAAATGAAGGAAACAATAGCAAAGATCAATAAAACTAAAAGCTGGTTCTTTGAGAAGATAAATAAAATTGATAAACCATTAGCCAGACTCATCAAGAATAAAAGGGAGAAGACTCAAATCCATAGAATTAGAAATGAAAAAGGAGATGTAACAACTGACACTGCAGAAATACAAAAGATCATTAGAGATTACTACTAGCAACTGTATGCCAATAAAATGGACAACCTGGAAGAAACGGACACATTCTTAGAAAGGCACAACCTTCAAGACTGAACCAGGAAGAAATAGAAAATATAAACAGACCAATCACAAGCACTGAAATTGAAACTGTGATTAAAAATCTTCCAACAAACAAAAGCCCAGGACCAGATGGCTTCACAGGCGAATTCTATCAAACATTTAGAGAAGAGCTAACACTTATCCTTCTCAAATTCTTCCAAAATATAGCAGAGGGAGGAACACTCGCAAACTCAGTCTACAAGGCCACCATCACCCTGATACCAAAACCAGACAAAGATGTCACAAAAAAGAAAACTACAGGCCAATATCACTGATGAACACAGATGCAATAATCTTCAACAAAATACTAGAAAACAGAATCCAACAGGACATTAAAAGGATCAAACACCATGAACAAGTGGGGTTTATCCCAAGAATGCCAGGATTCTTCAAGATACACAAATCAATCAATGTGATACACCATATTAACAAATTGAAGGAGAAAAACCATATGATCATCTCAATAGATGCAGAAAAAGCTATCAACAAGATTCAACACCCATTTATGATAAAAAACCATCCAGAAAGTAGGCATAGAGGGAACTTACCTCAACCTAGTAAAGGCCATATATGACAAACCCACAGCCAATATCGTTCTCAATGGTGAAAAACTGAAATCATTTCCACTAAGATCAGGAACAAGACAAGGTTGCCCACTCTCACCATTCTTATTCCACATAGTTTTGGAAGTTTTAGCCACAGCAATCAGAGAAGAGAAAGAAATGAAAGGAATACAAATCGGAAAAGAAGAAGTAAAACTGTCACTGTTTGCAGATGACATGATACTATACATAGAGAATCCTAAAGATGCTACCAGAAAAGTACTAGAGCTAATCAATGAATCTGGTAAAGTAGCAGAATACAAAATTAATGCACAGAAATCTCTTGCATTCCTATACAGAATCTACTACAGACCTACAGTATTCAAGACAGCATGGTACTGGCACAAAAACAGAAATATAGATCAATGGAACAGGATAGAAAGTGCAGAGGTAAACCCACGCACATATGGTCACGTTATGTTTGATAAAGGAGGAAAGAATATACAATGGAGAAAAGGCAGGCTCTTCAATAAGTGGTGCTGGGGAAACTGGACAGCTATATGTAAAAGAATGAAATTAGAACACTTCCTAACACCATACAGAAAAATAAACTCAAAATGGATTAAAGACCTAAATGTAAGGCCAGACACTATGAAACTCTTAGACGAAAACATAGGCAGAACACTCTATGGCATAAATCACAGCAAGATCCTTTTTGACCCACCTCTTAGAGAAATGGAAATAAAAACAATAATAAACTAATGGGACCTAATGAAACTTAAAACCTTTTGCACAGCAAAGGAAACCATAAACAAGATGAAAAGACAATCCGCAGAATGGGAGAAAATATTTGCAAATGAAGCAACTAACAAAGGATTAATTACCAAAATATACAAGCAGCTCATGCAGCTCAATATCAAAAAAACAAACAACCCAATCCAAGAATGGGCAGAAGACCTAAACACATTTCTCCAAAGAAGATATACAGATTGCCAACAAACACATGAAAGGATGCTCAACTTCACTAATCATTAGAGACATGCAAATCAAAACTACAATGAGGTATCACCTCACACCAGTCAGAATGGCCATCATGAAAATGTCTACAAACAATAAGTGTTGGAGAGGGTGTGGAGAAAAGGGAACCCTCTTGCACTGTTGGTGGGAATGTAAAGTGATAGAGCCACTGTGGAGAACAGTGTGGAGATCCCTTAAAAAAATAAAAATAGAACTGCCATATGACCCAGCAATCCCACTACTGGGCATATACCCAGAGAAAACCATAATTCAAAAAGAGTCATGTACCACAATGTTCATTGTAGCACTATTTACAATAGCCAGAGGGTGTGGAGAAAAGGGAACCCTCTTGCACTGTTGGTGGGAATGTAAAGTGATAGAGCCACTATGGAGAACAGTGTGGAGATCCCTTAAAAAAATAAAAATAGAACTGCCATACGACCCAGCAATCCCACTACTGGGCATATACCCAGAGAAAACCATAATTCAAAAAGAGTCATGTACCACAATGTTCATTGTAGCACTATTTACAATAGCCAGGACATGGAAGCAACCTAAGTGTCCATTGACAGATGAATGGATAAACAAAATGTGGCACATATATACAATGGAATATTACTCAGCCATAAAAAGAAATGAAATTGAGTTATTTGTAGCGAGGTGGATGGACCTAGAGTCTGTCATACAGAGTGAAGTTAGTCAGAAAGAAAAACAAATACTGTACACTAACACATATATATGGAATCTAAAAAAAAAAAAGATTCTGAAGAACCTAGGGGCAGGACAGTAATAAAGATACAAATGCAGAGAATGGATTTGAGGACACGGGGAAGAGGAAAGGTAAGCTGGGACAAAGTGAGAGAGTGGCATGGACATATATACACAGTACCAAATGTAAAATAGATAGCTAGTGGGAAGCAGCCGTATAGCACAGGGAGATCAGCTAGGTGCTTTGTGACCACCTAGAGGGGTGGGATACGGAGGGTGGGAGGGAGACGCAGAGGGAGGGGATATGGGGATATATGTATATGTATAGCTGATTTACTTTGTTATAAAGCAGAAACTAACTCACCATTGTAAAGCAATTATACTCCAATAAAGATGTTAAAAAAAAATTTGCACCTCTTCCCTCAACATAATCTAAACATGGTGCCTACTATTTCCTGCTAAAACCTGGTGATTCCAAACTATCAGTTTGTAATTATTCTGTTGGTTAATACTAAATGGTAATTAAAGAGGTGATTTCTGTCCTGATGAAAGGAAGCCAGCATTTATGAGGAGCAGAGAGTACAGTGCTCTTCCTGCATAGGTCAAATTCTATAGGATTTGTGAACAGGGGAATTAATTCCAATTCATTTAAAAACATTCAAAATGAGAATAAGTAAACCCGTTGCCTTAAATTTTGTCTGGAGCAAGGCAACAAACAAATTTAAAGAAACAAATCTAAATGAACTATAAAACTCCAGACTTGAGCATATTTCCTAGATACCTGACTTATATATTCACCTGTGAAGCTAAAAGTTATACCATCAATGGTTTGTTTCCTTTGACATCTGGGATTTCCTTTGACAATCTTATTAGTCAACCTTTAAAAAAGGCTGTTTAGCAGTTTGAATATGAGCATTCCCCATATTCAAATGTGGGATATCCCACATTTAATTTATATCCCTCTGACATAAATTTAAAAAATTAAAATTTGGAAAAATATTCTTTTTTCTAAAATTTTTAATGTTTTGCTCTTGTTAAGTCCCACAAATTTTATCATAGAATATGGCTGTCTTAGTCCATTTGGGCTGCAGTAACAAATATACCATAGACATGTAACAAAAATACAAAAACACCATAGATGGCTTAAACAGCAAACATTCATTTCTCACGGTCTGGAGCCTGGGAAGTCCAAGATCAAGACTCTGGCAGATTTGTTATCTGGTGAGAGCTCTCTTCCTGGTTCACAGACAGCCACATTCTCGCTTTGTTGTCACATGGTGGAAGGGGTGAGGGAGCTGTCTGGGGTCTCTTTTATAAGGGCACTAATCCCTTTCATGAGGGCTCCACCCTCATGAACTAGTCACTTACCAAGCCCCCACCTCTTAATAGCATCATTTTGGGGGTTACGTTTCAACATATGGATTTTGCAGGGACACAAACATTCAGGCTACAGCAATGTCCTAGGAAATTCTCAAAGCAGTTGTTACCAGCTGCTCATCCTTTCCATAGATGACATTCCCGTGAACATCTGATTTTTTTCCAGTGAATGTACCAGGATGAATGATCTACAAAATGTATGCAGAAATAAACAAGGAAATTAATCTGCCTTGAAGATTTATTTGATAGAACCAATTTATTCTAACTTTAGAATAGCTAAGTGAAGTGATTCTTATGTATCAGAAACAATTATGGTAGAAGTTAATTCTGGTATATGACAATAAAACATATCAGCAACACATAGAAAGATATGATAGAGGTTACAGATACCCTTCAGTCAGCTATAATATATAAAAGGTCTGAAGATTTGAGAATTATTAGCTTTTTATTTTGCAATCCTCTTGAGTTGTGGGTTGTAGCTTTCCTCACTGAGAAATGAGGATGTTTCAAACTTCTTGGTGTATCAATTAGGTTTCAGGGCTTTTTTATGGAGTAAGTTATTGAAAACTCAGTTGAAAGTCCTTAAATTATAAAAGAGAACCAAGTTGTTGAGGATCAGCTTTTTTCTAACTCTCTGCTCTGCTATCCCCGGGCTGGTTTCCCTTGTCGCATTAGGGTGGCTCTCAGTAGTATTTATGGCCATGTGGTTTTTTATGCATACTGAGCAGGGCCCTTTTGCCTCAGTATTCCAAGACCCCTGAGATTCGCTCTAATTAGGCTGCTTTGGTCACACGAACCAGTGACTCTAGCTAAGGAAAAGATGGGCTGATAGGTTTAACACAACCCAGAGCCCACCTTGGAACGAGCTCCAGCAAAAGGAAAGGAAGCAGCCTTCCTCTGGGTCAATTGGCAGTCTGGGGAAGGGTCATCACCCACATGAAAATGTGGATACCTGAGGAGGGATGTCTGCTGGGCAGACAACCAACAATTTTCACTATGCTCAGACAGGGTCTCGCTGGGCACACCAACAACAGAGGGCCCAGGGAGAGACCTAACTCTATTGAGCGCCTACTATGTGCTGGGCTCCGTGCTGGGCATTTTCCCAACATTATTGCATTCGAGTTTTTCTGCAGTCCTATGCGGCAGTATTATTACATTTCCATTTTACATTTGAAGCAATTGAAGCTCAAAGAGGTTAAAAACTTGATGAAGCCAGGTTTGCACATTTCCTCTAAAACCAGCCCTATCCTCAAACAAAATGAAGCAGAATATCTTTTTCCCTTTTTCATCCATATTTGTATATTTTATGCCCACTCTTTTGATTCTGCTATTTGAGTACATAAATTATATAGACGTATCAAAAGGAAATGTATTATGCAAAACACTCGATAAAGAACAGTTTTCTAAACGTTCACTGAGATACTAAAAAATAAATTTAACCCAAATCCACCCATTCTACATGGTGCCTAATATTTCTGTATCCATTATCAGTGGTTGTTTTTATATTTGGGAGCATCTGTCATTGCACTGTAGATTACCTGACTCAAGCCTCGAATTTCTGATCTTTTAAACTGTGTGACTGTCATCCTCATTGGTTAGACAGACAGATGTGGAAAGTTGACATGTAGCTTCTTATTCTATTGTACTATCTGGAGCTTTTTATTTATACAAGTGTGTATCAGCTTCTTGGGACAGGCTTTATTTTGAAAGGAATTCTATCTTCTGGAGGAAAGAATAAAGCAAGCCAACTTGGCAGAGGATTGATAAGAGTAAAAAATATTTACCCTAATGAGATTTTCTACTGGCAAATCCAGTAGAAAATCCTGCTGTAACAGGAGGCAATCTTTATTGCTTCTTTGAAAGTGTAGAGCTGGCTTTACTTCCTGGTTCTACCATGGGAGGCATCTGGAAGGAGATACTGTCTTAATCTTAATGATATTAAAACCTCTACCCTACAGCAGATGCAACTCACTGGCAGCCCCAAATCCATTTTGGCTCTGCAGCGCTTATCTGTATTTGCCAGGTATCTGGTAACTAAACAAAAGGCAACTTTAAACTTGACATGGTGGAGTGGAATGATTTTCTCAGCTTTTCAGCAGTGAACTACTTGGTAAAAAGAGGAGCTACTCACTCTGTTAATATTTTAAAATGAGGCACCTTCTGCTCTGTTATGTTCAAATGTAAGGCAGGCCCAGTAGTGGCTGGGCAACATTCACTGCAAGAGCCATTGCAGAGGAGGCTGCCCTGTCCACAGGGACACCCACCTTCTTTTCCTAGTACCTACTTCACTGTTCCACAGTTGTCTGCTTGTATCTAGGACTCTTAATCTCTTTTTTTGGGGGGGCCTTTCCCATTTCTGAGGTTCTTTTCCACCCCCCCACCCAAAGATGGCTGTTTCTCCCTATTTTCTCCATTAGAATTTTATGCTGAGGGAAGATTTATCAAGGTGTTTCACGGTAAGATGGTGCTTCTTAAACATTCCTATCATGTGACCCACTAAAGTGGACACAAAAGCATACGTTATTAGAAGGCTTGGCTTTAGCATAGAAATTTATGCAAATCTCTATTCTATACCGTAATAAAGCATTTGCTTTAAAGCAATAATATTTTTCTTTATAAATCTTTGAGTAAAACTGCCATGAAAGGAAACAGTCTCCTGTCTACTCTGTGGCTTTTGTCCGACTCCCCTCAGCCACCCATAGCCACCTTATCCACACACAGCACACTTCCTGTGCTTCAGGGGAAATGCATGCCTGGCTGTGAGGCAAAGAGCAGTGAGAGGGGGTCAGTGACTGAAAAGGTGGAATGAGTTGTCCCTCTTGGGGACTGGTCGTTAATTAGACACAGAGCCCTTGTTATGCCCTGAACTTTTATATATTTCCATGCCACATTTTATGAGGCTCCCTCACATAGACATAAAGGTCTTCTGTCTTCTGGAGTATTAATAACAATTAATTTACACTAATTTAGCATGTATAATGTACTTGGTTTTGTTCTCAACACTTTATGTATATTAACTCATTTAATCTGCACAACAATCTTATTATAGCATAGGTCTGTTGTTGTTATCATCTTGTTTTGCACATGAGGAAACTGAGGCACAACAAAGGGGAGTAAATTACTCAAGGTTACCCAGCTAGTAAGTGTCGGGGTCAGGATTTGAAAGTAAGCAATCTGGCTCTCCTCTGCTTTTTAAAAAATATATTTATTTATTTATTTTTGGCTGCATTGGGTCTTCGTTGCCGCGCACGGGCTTTCTCTAGTTGTGGAGAGCGGGGGCTACTCTTCATTTCGGTGCGCGGGCTTCTCATCGTGGTGGCTTCTCTTGTTGCGAAGCACGTGCTCTAGGCACGCGGGCTTCAGCAGTTGTAGTGCGTGGGCTCTAGAGCACAGGCTCAGTAGTTGTGGCGCAGGGGCTTAGTTGCTCTGCGGCATGTGGGATCTTCCCGGACCAGGGCTCGAACCCATGTCCCCTGCATTGCCAGGCGGATTCTTAACCACTGCGCCACCAGGGAAGTCCCTTTCCTCTGCTTTTAACCACAGAGAACACTTCAGCAAGTTATAAATGACAGACTTGTATCCAGCAAGGTGGACCCGGAAGCCCTGATAGAGCATCACAGTTACATTTATGAAGTTAAATGCTAACTACAGGGCTCCTTTGGGAACCACAGAAAGCTTTCTCTGTTTTCTGAGAGCATGCCCTTTATATGGGTGACTGCCCAGTGTGTGTGTGACTACCTGGTGCTCCTCTGGGACACGGCAACACTATGGACAGTCTCTCTTCCCTGCTTGGCTTTCACTGCCATTCAACTTTTACATAGGAACCTCCTTCAATATAGGAAGTTGAAGGATAGACACAGACGATTGAGTGAACTACCGTCTACGACATAAGGCAGGAAAAGGTAAGTGCTAAATAGAGAAAGAGGCATCATGCTGTACAGGTGAAAAGGGAGAACTGTTAATCCCACCATGGCTTCCCAGGCTAAGGAAGCAATGAGCAGTGTTTTTTAAACAAAGAGCACTGCTTTTCAAAAATATTTATTATGCTTTCCAATCAATTAAACAAAGATACATTGGTTAATATATAAAGTAAGTACCTGTACTACCAAGCTAATACGTTATAAAATATATATAATGGCACCCACACCTTGGCTTCAATTAAAAGGAACCAAGGCTCCTTAGAGAAATGGCAGATTACAGGGCTGGGGAAAGCACAGGTGAGCTTGGAACACCTTGTGCTGGGAAGCAAAAAAAGTCCTTAAAAAAAAAAAAGATGGAGACATGCCAAAAGAACACAAAAGACCTGTCAAAGATGTTTCAAATGGCCATGTTCGGGATAACTGTAGCAACAAAATAATGATAGTAATGAATCATAAATCATTGGAAAAAAATCATAATCCACAAGTTCATACTGATATAAATAACTGAATAAAATTATTAAATAACTGAATAAATAAATGGGGAGAAGGGAAATCGCTTCCTTACAGTAGAATGCCAACTAAAAAATGTAGAAAGTATGATGGAAATAGAAAAATCACCATCTAGCAAACACCACAGTACTAGTTTCAGGCAAGAATCATTGAAGAGTACTAAAATCAAGTAGGCAAAATGTGATGAGAAATAAGATATTTGCATAATTTCGAAGTGTCTCCCCCAAAGATACTCATTGGAGTGATATATGAATACACACACATACCTAATACATACTAAAGGAAAAGGTATATACTAAAGGAAAATTAGTAACTTTACAATGGAGAAACCTGGTAGTTATCACCTTAACCAAGAGAGCAAAGTTAACATCATCACTAATGGTAAAAATAGACAGTATGCACCCCCTGATGTAATACACTAAAAAGGACACAACATCATTTCTGTGGTACTCTTGCCAAAAATGCCTAACCTGAATTTAACCACTAATAAACGTCTGAAAAACTCCAACTGAGGGACATTCTACAAAATAACTGGCTAATGGTATTCTAAAGTGTCAAAATTACGAAAGACAAAGAAAGAATGAGCAACTGATCCAGCTTAAAGTAGCCCAAGACACATCACAGTGAACTGCAACATGTGATTTTGAGTTGGATTTGGGCCAGAAAAGGATATTAGTGGGATGATTAGAGAAATATGAATAAGATCCATAGATTATACAATATTATTGTGTCAATGTAAATTTCCAGATTTTGATACTTACACAATGGTAATGTAAGATGTTAACAGGGAATCTGGGTGAGGGGTATATAGGAGTCTTTTGTACTATTTTTGCTATTTTTTAATGTCTGAAATTATACCAGTGGATAGTTTAAAAATAGAAAAAGTAAAACATATACAGCAAATAGAAACTTTAAAAATAATAAAAGGGGCTTCCCTGGTGGTGCAGTGGTTGAGAATCTGCCTGCTAATGCAGGGGACATGGGTTTGAGCCCTGGTCTGGGAGGATGCCACATGCCGCAGAGCAACTAGGCCCGTGAGCCACAGCTACTGAACCTGCGCGTTTGGAGCCTGTGCTCCGCAACAAGAGAGGCGGCGATAGTGAGAGGCCCGTGCTCCGTGATGAAGAGTGGCCCCTGTTTGCCACAACTAGAGACAGCCCTCGCACAGAAACAAAGACCCAACAGAGCAAAAATAAATAAATTAATAAACTCCTACCCCCAACATCTTCTTAAAAAAAAAAGATATAAAATAAGTGGAAATTATGTTTTCTCTTTATCCTACAAAGGGTTATCTGGCACAGCCTGCTTTGGAGGCCACCGAGGGAGGGAGTCTGGCTCAGCACAGCTAGTTTAGGAAATGGTGGGTGGGTCTCTGGTGCTGGCGTGTTTTGGGAAGGATGCGATGAGAAATGGGTTGGCTTCTGATCATGGAATCTGGGGTAGGAAAACTAGTATTGTGTATTTCTAAATCCCCAGGACTATGCCTGGACTTGGACAGCCATGATATCATAGTTAATGTTGACAACTCAATACTGCTGGCATTTTTATCTCATTTGTGTGTATGTGTGTGGTTATTGTTCTAATCTCTAGCTTTGTCAAAGTAACACATGCAGAGTGTTTAAAGAGTCGATGCCAAAAGGCTTGTAACAAAAAGCAGCAGTCTTTTGACTTTGCCTGCACCCCAGAGGTGATAACCACTTCCAACATATGTAGCTGTTTTTTCTGATATTAACCTCTACATTTCTCAATAATATGTACGTATTATTTTCTTGGCCCAGTTTTTTTTAGACATTACCCATTGATTTCTTGTGGAAGTGAGAGTTTTAGCTCCTGCTCATTCGCTATCTTCCCAATATATTCACATCTCAGTTAGGGTTAAATTCATATTCTGTGTGTTCATTTCAATGACTGCATACTTAGTGTCCACTGTTGAGCAGAGCAGTTTCAATGATTACATCTCCCGTCTTCTATACCTTTTCATTTTCCTTTAGTTGACAATTGCTTCATTAGCTTAGTTTTATTTGGCACTATAGCTAATGCTTCCTGTAATTTGTGCAAGTGTCTCTCAATACAGTTTTCTGTGTTGGTTGAGCTTGTGAGAAATTCAGTTCCTTTTTCTACCCCCAGGCAACATCCCATCTAGAACACCACCCCCATCCTCCTGCCACAGCCTACATTGGTGCTCTCTATGTCTGATGCATGACTGTCATCCTAGCACCTCTCACTCTGTCATCCTAGAAATTCCCTTCTGCCCTTGAATGAGTTGGATCCATGGCTTCCTCTTTGTGGCTTTATCCTCTCACTTTGGTGGAGCCCATTTTCCAGTAGCTTCTGAGGAATCGTGTTTGGGAGACAGGAAAGCCAAAATGCTATTATTTCCTCACCCCTGGCTGGTAGTTTGTCCACCATCTTTCTCTTGGAATTTTGAAGCCTTGTTCCATGGTCTTCTGGCTCTCAATTTTGCTGTTGAAAACCCCTAGGCAATCCTTATTCTTGATCCTTCTTGTGTACACTCTACGAAGTCTCTGGAATATTTTAGGATGCTTTTCCTTATCTTTTCACTTGTGAAATGTCATTATAATGTTACTTCGTGCGGGACTTTATTCTTTCATTGTCCTGGGTACTTGGTAGGCACTATTGATCTGGAGACTCATGTTCTTTAAATCTGGAAATTTTCTTGTATTGGGTTTTTGTTTGTTTGTTTGTTTACCTCTCTTCCATTTTATCTATTCTCTCTCTAAAAATCTTTCAGTTGAATAAATGTCAGACTTCCTGGACAGAATCTTAATTTTCTATCTTTCACTCCTATTGTCCATTTTTTCCCCCTATTGTCTGGAATATTTCCTCAACTTTAACATCCAACATCTTTATTGACTTACAAATTTTTTAACCATTATACTTTTTAATGGCTAAGATTTTTTTACTAGTTCTATGCTGTTCTTGCTCTCTCTTTCATCCTGTTCTTATTTAATTGATGCCATATCTTCTCTTATCTCATTAAGTATATTCATTATAGTTTCTTTGAACATTCTTATATCTCTTTGCATTAGTCTGTGTTCTTTTTTTCTATTTACTTGAGCTCTCTTTTTTTCATCAGTAGCTTTCTTTGAATGTCAGGTGATTCTTGGGTTTCCGTTCACATTTAAGAATAAAGCACTAAAATTGTGCGTGGACTGCATTTGTCACTGTGGGAGAAGTTAGGGCACTTGCCACTTTTTCCCACTGGGATTTTCTTCCACAACAATGTAGATTTTTTTTTTTTCTGGGATAGTTTATTTTCTCCAGAGAAATATTCTATTATTTTCTGCCTGGGGAAAGTGTAACTTGGCTGTTAGTGACCTGGAGCTAAGTGAGAGGAGAGGTCTGGGGATCTCAAACGTCATAATTCTTTTTTTTTTCAGCCTGGCCTCATCTTCCTCTGTATCTGGTACCCCTCAGACTAGAGCCTCTCAACTCAATTTCTCGAGGTAATGTATCTCTTGCCTCCTTCATTGGAGGGGAAAGGCAGGACTCTGCCTGCAGACCTGGGGATATGGAGCTCTAATGGCTCTGTATAGTTTTTTGAAAAACTGCCTTGTTTCTAGCTCCCACCTCACCCCCATCTTCTGTGACATTTGTGCCTCTCATGCCTTAACCATTCTGAGGTTGTGTGGTACAAATTAACTTGCTTCTTGTGGGCACTTTAAATAAATCTTTTCTCAGTTTTGCTAAGTCATTTACCATTCCTCCATCCCTTTTCCACTTTCATATATATTGGTCCAGGTTTCCAGTTGTCTGCTACTTTCATCAGAAAGGAAGTTTCTATTTCTGTTCCTTGTAAGTTTTTTTTTTTTTAAGAGAAAGGAGCAGAAATATATTACTTGGTCATCCTAAATCAAGAGGTGTCCTCACTGTTTTCCAAATGAGGAAACTGAGACTCAGAGATTAGATGGCTTTCACTTCCTCACCCACTCCCTATTTCACCCAAACCACTCTTTGTCAAAGTTATTGACGATCTCCACACTGTTAACACCAATGGACAATTCCCAGTTCTCATCTTACTTGCCCATCAGTAGCATTTGATATAGCTGATTACTTCCTCTTCCTTGATATGTTTTCTTTACCTGCTCCTTGGGCACCACACTCTTCTCCCCTTCCTCACAACCTCCTAATACTGGAATCTCCAGGGCTCAGTCCTTGGTCCTTTCTTTCTATGTCCTTTTTTTGCTTTTTCTGTCTTTCTGTTTTTACACCCTGTGTGATTTTATCAATTCTCAAAGCTTTAAATACCATTTACATGCAGACAACTTCCAAATTTGCATCTCCATCCCAGGACTGCCTCCTGAGTTTCAGAATCAGTGTCCAACTGCCTACTCAACATCTCCATTTGGATGTCTCATGAACATCTCAAGCTCAAGATGGCTAAACCCAGACCCCCGATCTTCCCCCACAAACCAGCTCCACCTATGGTATTCCCCATATCAGTTGCTGGCAACTCCATTCTTCTGTTGACTCAGGTCAAAAACCTTGGCATCATTTTTCACTCCTTTCTTTCTGTTACACCCACATCTAATCCATCAGGAACTTCTGGCTCTACATTCAATATTTCTCTAAATCAGACCACTTTTACACTCCCACAGCTAGCACCCTTGTCTGAGCCATCATCATCTCTCACCTAGATTGTTACAACTCTTTCTTTCTTTCTTTTTTTTTGGCCACACCTCGTGGCATGCGGGATCTTAGTTCCCTGACCAGGGATCAGGGATTGAACCCACACCCCCCGCAGTGGAAGCGTGGATTCTTAACCACTAGACCGCCAGGGGAATCCCTACAATTATTTCCTAACATGTCTCCCTGCTCCTACATTTGCCCCTTTATAATTTATTCTAATTCCAGGCCAAAGGGATCCTTTAAAAATGTAAGTCAAATCACATCACTTCTTTGTCCAAAATTCAGAGGGTCCCAAAAGATCTGGACCCTGTAATCTCTCTAAACTCACCTTTTTCTACACTCCTCCTTCCTGACTTTCTGCAGCCACACTGGTGTCCTTGATGTTCCCCAAACAAGCAGGCTGCTCCCATCTCAGGGCCTCTGCACTGTTTCTACAGCCAGAAACACTATCCTTATCTCCCTCCCAGTTACTCACTTTACTCCTTCAAGTCTCTACCTTTTCAGTGACCACTCCTGACTCCCAGCATTCCCATTCTCATTACCCTGTTCTACTTTTTCTTTATTCCATAACACTTATCATCTTCTAATAGTTTGTATAAGTTAATTTTTATTGTTTTACTGTTTATTTCCTGTCTCTCCTGCTAGAATGACTGTGTCCCACAGGGATGGGGATCTTTGTCTATTTTGTTCTCTTGTCTATCCCATGCATCAAAAACAATGTCTAGTGTATAGCAGGCACTCAAAAATATTAGTTGAATATGAATAAATCAATGAGGCAGGTTTTGGACCTGAGTATTTTTACTATATAATGTTCTCCTCTGGGCCATCCTGAGTGTGGTATGATGACATTATGTTTTGAGGAGGGGCTTGTGAGATTTGTATTGTGCTTGAGAAGGAAGTAGGGGAAATGGATGGGAGAAATAAAATTTCATTCTTTTTCCCTTCTCCAATTTTTCATTTTGGTCCCCATATCTCCTTTTTTTGCTTTCTGTTAAGTTTTGTGTGAATTCTTATGTCATTTTGTTTTTTCTCTTGTCTTATTATGTACTCATTTCTAGGGGTAATTCGGTTCATTCCATCACCAAATATACTTCCATTTTCCATGCGAGTGATACATTTTCTTTTTTCATGCAAGTAAAGGAAGATATTGATAATACTAAACTTTCCTCTTCTTTCTACTGCTTTCCTGTGCCCACACCTTCTGTCCATTGGCCTTTAAAAAATAACAACAACAAAAAATGAATTTTCTTGTATAAGTAAATTCTGAGTTGACTCCACTAGGGTTTCAGAAAGTTGTCTAAAAGGATCTCATTTAGTTATTAATTTTGTATGATTGGTTTCATTGAAGCTAGTCACACTGGTCACCTTTCAGTATTTAAAACAAATAAATAAAACCTAACATAAAAATGCATTTAGAAAGGATGGATAAAGTTCAAACTGCAGAGGTCGAGGTTTTGTGGCTTATCATCTTTTCTAGTGTTTGAACACTGACAAACAATTACTCCCCAAAATAGAAGTGACACTTTCAAAAGTCCTCAGATGCCTCGGGAGGGTTTGCGAGGTACAAGGGATGTCTGTGTGTAATGTACACATTTCATACAGGTGACCAACAGCGTTATTTTGTAATTTGTGGAGATTTGAATCTTTAGCACACAATGTTTTCCTGAATTTCCAATTATATTGGACATAATGGTATTATAAAGCAAACAAATTTGTTTTCTGAAACTAATGGAAGAGTTAATTTTTTCATGTGTAATTTATTTATTTTATTTTTATTTTTATTTTTATTTATTTATTTATTTTTTTGCGGTACGCGGGCCTCTCACTGCTGTGGCCTCTCCCGCCGCGGAGTGCAGGCTCTGGATGCGCAGGCCCAGCGGCCACGGCCCACGGGCCCAGCCACTCCACTGCACGTGGGACCCTCCCGGACCGGGGCACGAACTCGCACCCCCCGCATCGGCAGGCGGACTCCGAACCACTGCGCCGCGTGTAATTTAAGTCAGATCAATTTAAAATTAGGTATTTAAACATATGTAAATAGTATGTGGAACGAGCATACTCGTAATGTAATCACCACCCAGCTTTATTTTTTAATCTCCCGCTAGTCCTTTACATTCAGTACGAACAATGAAAACTTGGCCCTGATGAAAACTCAGATTGGTCCCACAGCTTTTCTGCCCACTCTTGGGTAATAGACAGTCCTGACACCCTTTTAGATTGTAAACACAGCCTCTACAGATCTCAGTCAAAACTCCAAACTCAAATTCCTTTCCCTTTCCTAGCTGGGACCTGCTTAGGCTAAACACCTGCAGCAGGGGGTAGTGAGATGGGGCATGACTGGCTTCTCTATTCCTCTACTTTCTGCTTCTCCCCTGAGCCCTCTCCTAGTGGCTCTGGGTGTCCAGCTCCAGCCCACACCCTCCAGGAGGCTGTCCTCCTAGAGAACAGACCCAAGATGACCCCACACAGGAAACATTCACAGTTGCCCTTCCGGTCACCCCCAGGGAGGCTACACTCTCCTGGCTGCACTGTAGAGATTCAGCCCACTTCTCCAGCTCTAGATGTGCCAGACATGAGTCAGCTCCCAAGCCTATCTACTCCCCAACTATGGGGGTCACAGCATAGTTCTCTCCAGATACGCCCTTCTCACTAGATCCTTTCTCCTTCTCTCTTTCAACTTTTATTTTCTTGAAGCAAGGTGAGGGGACTCCAGAGGCATAGAACTGAGAGTGAGGGAAAGTTCATCTTTACGGCAGAATGCCCATTAATAAATGGGGGAGGGAAATTGTAATAACTGCCTACTATAATAACTGATGCAGGCAGGGATCAGCAATGGATGCCACATCCAGGTTGTGAGGAACCAGGCTATTCACATGGTCACAAAGAATCACACCCCAGCTTATTTATTCACTATAGTACCAAGCCTTAAAAGTACCGTCAGAGTGGAGAAAACTGACAGATATTACCTTAACCGAGTGATCAACTTTAATATGACCAGTAATAGAGAGTGACCCTCCAGGGACTGCAGAGAGACACACTGAGAAGGACCCAACATCACCTGTGTATCTTCTTGCCAAAGATGCTTGATCTTAATATAATCATGAGAAAACAATCAGACAAATCCAGACTGAGAGACATTCTCCAAAACAACTGGCTTGGATTTTTAAAAAAATGTCATTGTTGTTAAAGAGAAAAAAAGGTGAGGAACAATTTTAGACTATAAGAGATTAAAAAACCATTACTACTAAATGCAATGTGGGGCTCTTAATTCAATCACAGACTCATCTCCCTCTCAAACAACAACAGAATCCTAAAAAGCACATTTTAGGAAATTTAAGTATGGCTTGTGTAGATAACAGTGGTGTATCAACGTTAAAGTTCTTGAGTGTGATGAGTGCATGATGCTTTTGTGGAAGAATGTTGCATCTCAGGAGAGAGAGAAGAAAGTATTTATGGGTGAAAGGTCACAGTGCAAGAGAACATAAGAGGGCAAAATAGAGGCAAGATATAGCACAATTTGGTAAATCTAGGTAAAGAGCGTTGGCTATTTATTTCTTCAACTTTTCTGTAGGTTTTTAATTTCTCAAAATAAAATGTCGGGGAAGAAAGAGACACGGAGCCAGCTCTGGCCATTTTCCTTTGCAAGTACAGTAAGTCCCCTACATATGCACCTGCAAGGTGCAAACTTTCAAAGATGGGAACGTGCGTTCGCAGGTCCAGTCACCTAAGTTAGTTCACGTGTCTGGCGTACACTGTCACGTGCGTGCATCCTCTACAAGTGGTTGTGCTTTTGTGTACTTTACTGTACAGTACTGTATAGATTACAGTAGTACAGTATCTTTATTTCAAGCCCAGGATGTCCGGAAGCAAGCGTAAAAGCAGCGGTGATGTAGCTGGTACTACTGTACTTTTCAAGGTCCTGTACTGTAAGATTAAAACTGTTTTATTTATTTTTTGTGTTTGTTTTCTATGTATTATTTGTGTGAAAAGTATTATAAACCTATTACAGTACAGTACAGGTGATTGCATTAGTTGGGTAC
Organism: Physeter macrocephalus; assembly: GCF_002837175.3. Lineage (NCBI taxonomy): Eukaryota > Metazoa > Chordata > Mammalia > Artiodactyla > Physeteridae > Physeter > Physeter macrocephalus. Next base: position 51,113,981 of record NC_041214.2, on the reverse strand, counting down.
CTAGGCTAACTTTGTTGGACTTACGAACAAATTGGACATACAAACGCGCTCTTGGAACAGAATTCGTTTGTATGTAGGATAAGGTCCAATCACCTAAGTTAGTTCACGTGTCTGGCGTACACTGTCACGTGCGTACATCCTCTACAAGTGGTTGTGCTTTTGTGTACTTTACTGTACAGTACTGTATAGATTACAGTAGTACAGTATCTTTATTTCAAGCCCAGGATGTCCGGAAGCAAGCGTAAAAGCAGCGGTGATGTAGCTGGTACTACTGTACTTTTCAAGGTCCTGTACTGTAAGATTAAAACTGTTTTATTTATTTTTTGTGTTTGTTTTCTATGTATTATTTGTGTGAAAAGTATTATAAACCTATTACAGTACAGTACAGGTGATTGCGTTAGTTGGGTACCTAGGCTAACTTTGTTGGACTTATGAACAAATTGGACATACAAACGCGCTCTTGGAACAGAATTCGTTTGTATGTAGGATACTTACTATGTACAAGTGAAGATCTGACATCTCTCTTTGGAATTCACCAATTTTCAGCTGTGTCTCCATGCCTGGTTGAAACTTCAGTTATGACACCTTAATATATGTATTATATATACACACACACACATAACAATAACAATCTCAAAATGTGCAGGGCATTAAGAATCAAACATTTCCACTTATCTCACGTTATTGAATCTTGGAAATAGCTAGACCAGGTACTGTTTCTATTCTTCCTATTTTCCAAATGAAAAACGGAGCAGCAGTAACTGAGCAACTCAAGCAAGTTCACACACCTAAGATTAGCACCCTCGTCCTCTGATTGCAGATCCTGTATTTTTTCATTACACATATTCAACATCCAGGAGGGCTTTAAAAAGCCATTGAGCCTTTCATTACTTCATTTTTTACAGAAAGTGAGAGAGAGTCTTAAGGGTATTTGTTTATCCCCACTGTCTGAGAATTCCAGATTAGCAATGCCACAGGTGGCCCTGCTCAGCCCACTGAATCGCATACTAGTAAACCCTCAGCGAGACGCTGCTTTGACAGACAGCTAAGACCCACAGCCCCACCTGCCTGGGCTGGAGAGCTGGATGATGTTAGTCTCCCCATGTCACTGCAGATCAGCTACAGCACAATGAGGAACTTAAATAGATGAATTCCCCTGAGATTGAGTTGACATCCCCTCAGAATATGGAGGTGAATATTGTCACAACTCCAGCTACTTTCAGAGAGATAACTCACACAGAAGGAAGCTCACATGAGTCACAAACCCACAGCCCCAGAATACTAAGCAATTCTGTTTCCACCTGACAGCTGGGGTGAGCAGAAGCCGTCTCTGTTCTCTCTCTTTTTTTTCTTGATTAAAAAAATCTTACGGAAAAAAAAAAAACCCCTTTCTGAGCTTGGTGAAGACCACAAATTTGTGGTGAGGAGGTACAATGGGCTTCCAGACACGTGGCCCACGTTGTTTCTTCTTTTGTGTGTTACTAGTGATAGCTGTTGTATCCCTTCTGCCTTCACTGTTGACTGAAAATGTGAAGGGAAAAAAGAGAGAGAAAATAGAGGAAGTAGGTAAATTGCACAGAATATTACCAGGATTCTCCCTTCCAAAAGGATTTTATGAAATGAGGTTAGGAATCTTTGGCTTCCATAGAAAGCACAAAATATACCCGTAAATGTTTACAAATTATTATCAGGAATATTGTTTCCTTTAAAGCCAGCTCATCACATATTTTCTTCAGCCTTGGCAAACTTAACTTTTCAGTATGTTCTAAAACTCCTATTCTCTCTATGGAATCTAGTTGGAAAATGAAAATTGTTAACCAGGGCTCTGTTCTTGTTAGATACATATCAGAGTGATCCACGCTCCAAACTCTGGAAATTTTTCCAATGTTCCTAGAAGTTGACTCTGCAAACCTGAGGCAGCATGCCAACAACTAAGGGTGGTGAACTCTGTAATGTGCCTTTGCTGTGTTACTTAAGATTATTCAGTTTTGCTCAAGAAAGTGAGAGAAGTGAATAAGGAGGATAAATGAAACTGGCTAGAGAAACAAGTAGCTTGTGAGACGGGCAGAATTCACATAATGTGTGAATTCACATAATAGCAAGACTAAGTGGATTAGTAAGCTCTGAGTCATGGTAGCCATAGACAAAGTAGAAAATGTGTGTACTGAGCATTGAGGGAAGGGTGATGATATTCACAATGATATTCACAATGCATCCTTACACCTATGACATGAAACACAAAACATTCAAGATACACTAAATAGGGCTTCCCTGGTGGCGCAGTGGTTAAGAATCCGCCTGCCAATGCAGGGGACATGGGTTTGAGCCCTGGTCCAGGAAGATCCCACATGCCACAGAGCAACTAAGCCCATGCTGTACAACTACTGAGCCTGCGCTCTAGAGCCCGCGAGCCACAACTACTGAGCCCGCGTGCCACAACTACTGAAGCCTGTGCGCCTAGAGCCCGGGCTCCACAACAAGAGAAGCCACCGTGGTGAGATGCCTGCTCACTGCAATGAAGAGTAGCCCCCGCTCGCCGCAACTAGAGAAAGCCCGCACACAGCAACGAAGACCCAACGCAGCCAAAAATAAAATAAATAAATTTAAAGAAAAAAGATACACTAAATATACATGAACCATATGAGGACTCAAAGTCTTTTTTGTGTGTAATTTTATTGTCAAGTGTGGTCTTAAATTAGTCACCCACTGGTGACCCCATTCTGGCTTCAAAAATCCTCTGTGCAAGAAATGCAAAGAGTCCATATCTGCACATCAGACTAACTGGTGAACTACAGTTAATGGCTAGGTGGATTTGTCCCTGAGTCTTTCCAATAGAGCAAGTGTGCTATTGACCCAGGCACCTTCTGTCTGCTGGTGCAGATATTAAAAAAATATCAATTGAATGAATGAGTGAATCTTATTATTGAGTTTTTTTCTAGATACACTTTTGAAAATAAAATCACAGGCTTAAGATCACCTTTTGACTGAATAGATTAACCCTGGAAAATCTATAATTACATAATTTTAAAGGGCATGGAGAATTTCAGAACAAAATTTCAAGGAGAAAAATGTGAGCTAGAAGAAAATTCCATTGCCAACAGTGTACCTTGATTCTACATGGCCTCACCACAGATCCTGGCTAACCCTGCAACTTGGCCACCTTCATTTGATTTTCATCACATAATTTTAGGGTCTTAGTCGTCTCCTATGCTTACCTTTGAGAGAGACCCAGAGAGAAGGGAGTTTTATGTGTATGTGTGTTGTGCGGGGTATTCTAGAAATGAGGCTTCTGTTTCTTCCCCTGCTGTGAGAGAGGTGCTGTACCCACACTGCTAACTCCTTCAGAAGCCACTTTATATGTTACCTCCATTTTCAGGGGAGGAGACTGAGCCTCAGTGAGGATAGAAACTTGCCCTAGGCATACAGTCTAACAGGTAGCAAAGCCAGGATTTAAAGCTGTGTCTATCTGATGTTCCCCCAGTCCATTTTATAGAAATATTGTCCTAATGAGAAGGAGGCCCACGATGACAGAAACATGAGATTTTTCTAAAAAACCACACCAGAGACTGAAAGAACACAAAGTGAACTCAACCATCCCCCCATGTTATTTCTTAGAATGAATGAAATTAATTTCTTTTTTAACAGCATGACTTGGTGTTCTGTAAAGGATAAAACATCAGCTGAATACGTCTAAAGTAGCAGTAAAATGTTCGGTGAATTCACAGTTAAAATGGAAATAAAACTGATTTAGTAAAATTGGAACACAATTTTTTTTTTTTTTTTGCCATGGGCTTGGTAGGGGTTGGCTCATCCTCTTAGATATGAAAATCACTTTCTCCAAATTAATTTATTGAAAACTCAGCTGTCCTAGCCTTTCAAGCCAGGAGGTTAGATTGATCTGACAAACACCAGAGGCCCTCAGAGCATCCTGATCAGGGTCATAAATGAAATGGGTTAGATAATTTTAATATTTGATATAGTAATCCTCAGGGGCAACTGAACTGCAAAAGAATCCTGCCTCCATTCATTTCTGCTCATTTAGGTATCAGCCAGATTTCTGGAGAGAGATCTGGAATCTGGATGCTGCTGTTAAGGCAGATGAGGAGAAAGGGGATGTAAGAGTGTCCTGGCGTCCTTTGCCAGCAACCTATCCTTCTTAATATCACCCTGAAATATGCTGAACCAGATCAGGTACCAGAATGTTCATAGATGTTAGGAAACCAAAATAGGTTTTCAAGTAGAGAAAGGTGATGGTGGATCTATTTAACTTTAGAGCTTCATTCATTCAATCAAACAACTTGTTCACTCATCCATCTAATCATCCATCTATCCATCCATTCATCCACACAATAAATACTTATTGAGCCCCCAGCATGTGTCTGGCGCTCTGCTAGACTTGAACTAGAGTTTATAGACCTGTGTGGTTAAATAGTAGCCACTAGCCACATGTGGTTATTGAGCACTTGAAATGTGGCTGGCCCAAATTAAGATGTGCTATAAGTGTGAAATACATAACAGATTTCAAAGACTTAGTATGAAAAAAAGTAATGTAAAATATCTCCTCAGTAATTTTTATATTGATTGCATGTTGAAATGATAATTTTTTATATATTGGCTTAAATTAAAATATATTTTTACATTTAATTTCACCTGTTTCTTTTTACTTTTTAAATGTAAGTAACAGAAAATTGAAAATACATATGTGGCTTTCAAAATATTTCTATGGAACAGCACTGTTATAGCCTATTTGCAGAAGATTTCTTCCTATTATGTTTTTTTGGGGGGGACAGATTGAGGGTGTCTTTCAGGGAAGACAAAAAAATACAAAGGCAGAAGGGATGATCCATGGTGGTTAGACAATATTTCTAGGTTTGGGGGTCATTACATTTTTGTTCTGAAAACTTTACTTTGGATGCTAAATATCCAGGTACAGTGTTCTGGAATTGAGAAAGTGCAGAAAATTTGGGATTCCGTAATGTTTACCACTCTCTGGTATTTCCTGAGCTGTCATTGGATGTCCTAGATTCCCGAATATCTGTAGATTCCTGCTGGCATATGTGGACAGTAAAAAGATGGCTTAGAAAGAAGGAAATTCTTTTGGAATAGGTTGTTTGACATGATAATGTTATGGGAATTAAGTGAAGCTAACTTTGATCTTGTCTCTCTTATTTGAAATAAGACATCTGGATTGTTTTATGTCTGCATTGACCTACTAGCAGGAAAAAAATAAATAATTTGAACTGTAATTAGATTGAGAATAATATCTAATGACTCGGAGTTTGCGAGGAGATTAACTAGTTTTGGCAAAAAATTCTAAATAAATAAAAGAGGATTCAACTCCAAATTTTTTAAAATTAAAACTTAATTAGGGCTTCCCTGGTGGCGCAGTGGTTGAGGGTCCGCCTGCTGATGCGGGGGACGCGGGTTCGTGCCCCGGTCCGGGAGGATCCCGCGTGCCGCGGAGCGGCTGGGCCTATGGGCCATGGTTGCTGAGCCTGTGCGTCCGGAGCCTGTGCCCCGCAACGGGAGGGGCCGCAGCGGTGAGAGGCCCGCGTACCACAAAAAAAAAAAAAAAAAACAAAAAAAAACAAAAAAAAACCACTTAATTAAAATGTAATTTAATTTAAAAATCATCATATTCTCAGATCAATGAATTTAGTGGCCTTTCTTCTTTCCTTTTTTAAAAAGCTACATAAACTAAAATGGGTCCCCTCTTTTTCTACTATTCACAAGTGGTACATGGTTTATAGCCTCCTTTTCATGCCCACAATCATGCTCAGTCATTTCCTCTCTGGATCAATGAGAAGACTATGGATGGAGAAGTTAGCCTAGCACTTGTGAATGACAGAAAACCACACCAAAAACTCCTAGTGCAGGTCCTCAGACACACAAATGCTCTGTGTCTATCCATGTCCAACATGATTCATGTTGGAATGAACTTTTTCTTGACTAATGAGCTTAAGAGAAGATTTTGAAATGTAATTTGGGGATTTATGGAAGTGAGAGACTTAAGAATGTGAGTATCATGGAGCTCAAGGAACTGTCAGTGACTCTACTGGGAAGAACACAGAAGTATAAGAAAGAAGAAATGGGACATGGGACTGATTTTTTCTGGAATTGGAAAACATGCCATCAGTGCCAGATATTATAGCAGAGACAGATGGCATGGCAGGTGCTGTGAAAGAAAAATGACTTACTACTAGGTGAACCAGAAAAAATAAACAAGAAGGACAGAGGAAAAAGTATACAAGTTCCCCTCCGTTGTCAGAAACATCTTCCCATAGCTGTAAAATGTCTAATTGCATTCTGCAGGGTTGTAGATTACAAAGGCAGTCTCACCCCCTTCTCCATTGGTTGCACTTTGGGAATTTATGGCCATTCTTTTGAAAGGACTCACTTTTTGTCTAGTGGCTTTCTAAGGAAGGAGGGAAGGCAACAACTAATTTGATACATGATGCCAATATTATGAAGATGCTACTGCTAATCTTTTTCTGGCTCAATCTGTTGTCATCCGATATGTAGAAACTGGATGAAACTCATGTTGGTTTATTCTAGAAGTGTTCCCAATTAACATCCTTTCATGGTGTGAATCAAGAGGATGGGGTTGGCATTTTAATAAATTTAAATCAAAGTTGTTTAAAATGAGTCTTAGAAAGCTGGGCTAGGTTCTCTCATTAGTTCCCCAGGGTTTAATATAGGTGCCTTGGCAAAATCATAAGTTAGGGTGTGTTGTGGGTCCATGGAATTGACGGGAATGGTTGAAACCAATAAAGGTGATCTACAAATGCTAAGGGTTTTCTGTGAGGCAGACGTACAAAGAACAGTGCCAACATATGTAGATTTAATATAGGAAAATTCAGCAATATGCACTTGGCAACCACTGTTCCATCACTTATATTAGACGGAAATGGATGCAGTTGAGCCTAAAATTGCCAATGTGAGTTGCTAAAGTAAGAAAAGTATGTGAATGATATTAAGGCCGTTACCAAAAAAAAAAAAGGTGTCTGGGAAAGTATCTAGTGATGGTTTTGTCACTATATTTGGAGAAGAAATTGAGTAATTAAAGGCTATAGAGTAACACTGACAAACAAGTCATTACTATAGGGTTTTCAAGGGTAATTTTGATTATATTTTGATTATACGTAACATTTACTTTTCTATTGTTTTTAGAAACCCTGATAGCCTTCCTAAGGTAGACCCCATTGTACAGGTACAACTTTCACTCACATACACACATATATGATTCACAAAATCATTGCAAAAATGAAACTTAATAACAACATGGAATCCAGGCATAGCTTACACACTTTTTTTTTTTTTTTCTTTTTTAGAAGAGAAAATGCACCCAAGGCTACCTGGAAATCGCTGTCTATTTCTTATTTTTTTCTTATTTCCTATTTCTTCTTCTCTCTGTTGCCCAGATCAGTCCTTTCCTCTGTTACAGTAAAGAAGGAAAGACTAAATGTAGAGAATGAGTTTCTAGAGACTAATACCAAACTGGCCCTTCCATCTGGCTCACCTTGGAACAAATGAGTATATTGTTTGAGGATACACATTTTCTGCAAAGCTAGGGAGACATCACAGGGAAGCTATTTCAATCTGGAATAAGTCCTACATGGGGACTTGCCTGTAGTGTGAACCTGCTAAGTCATCCCAGAGGAATAAGCCTCAGAGTCTTATGTGCCAGCCAGGAGTGGATCTCCCTTTGCTGGGGGTGGGAGAGAGCAGGCTACATTCCAGCATAAGGAGGTTGGTTGCCGCAGAGCTTTGAAATGCCATGTTTCTTGACCTTACGATTTGTTTTTGTTTTTATTTTCAATGTTTTGAAGCTCCCTTCTGATAAATGTCAACACATAAATAGTCTTTACATAAGAGATACAATTATCTTATCAGTATCACATAGTTTGGCTCCTAATTGAGAGTTTTCTCCTTCTGTAGGTATATAATGCAAATTATAATGTTTTCTGTTTCAGAGACTTCTATATTATATCCCTCAGATTAAAGATAGTGGTAGAATGGGGAAAATGAGCCAAAAAAAAAAAAGATGCTGAAAAATCCCAGATGTTCTTCTTTCCTGTACATAGCATAATTGCAAAGGACATTTTTCCAAAGAGGAAAATAGTCACTAGGCACTTAAAATGGGAAGCAATTTCAGTCTTTCACAGCCGCCACTGAATGGCATTTTACTTGACAATTGAGCTCATGCGATAGCTTCAGTGCTCTGTTTTAATGTGGCATTGAGAATAGCGTGACATCATATTATCCTTGCAATAAGCACTTCTTACACTAATAAAATGTTTATGATTTGCTTTATCAAACACCTATTCTTTGCTTTGATAAAAATATGCATTTTATGTCATTTCCACGGATAATTTCTTATTATGAATTTCCAACACTGATATTGCTTTACAATAAACTAATTTACTCAAATCAAAAAAAGCAGAAAACTCTAGGAGAAAATAAGATATATAAATATATATTTTAACCATTTCTCTGTGGTTGAGAAAGACATAAATAGCAAGGAAAATAGTTTCCACAACTTTTATTTTCAGAAATGCAACCTACAGAAATATTTATATATACTGCAATCATTTATAACTTCCATAACTTCTATAACCCTCTAGCAAGAACAAACCTTTACAGAACCTGATTTATTACAAGATCCTGAACTACCTTTTGAATCATCAAAACTAAATTTACCTTAGTGTAATTTTATGCCAAGTATTCTAATTCTTTAAAAATTTGTAAAATCCATGTCATATAGTAAACCTCAAATAACCAAAACATTTTTTTTTCCTTCTTTTTCCCAAATATCTTCATTCTCATTCTCCTCAGGTATATGATAATCCATATGATTATAAATCTCAATTAACTAGAACCTTCTTTTAAATTTTTCCTCCCAAACTATCTTCAATCATCCTAGGTAGTTTCCATAAATAAATGCAGATTGAAGAAAATCTGGTTTTAGGAACATTCTGAAAGCTTCCACAGGGAGATACTTAAATTGTCTTTAAACAGTTATCAACACAATGGGGATAAAATATTGCAGCTCCTTGAGAATCAAAAACCAGATTGCAACGAAGAGTCACATTTTCAAGTAGTCGCTCCTGTAAAAGCCTCTGCTCATGGTAGCACTTAGCACTTATCACCACAGACTGGAGACTAATCCGACCTAGAGTCATTATAAAGTAAGAAGACCCTCAGAGAACTCACTCCAAAATAATGATGGCTGGGTTATAAACTCCCCTTCCAATTAGGTTTATTATTTTAGTTGATAAAATCACAGAAGTGAAACGAACCTGGAGAAACTGAGCACTGTAGAAGCCACACCCCCAGTGCCTGCAACTGCTTAAAAATTCATGAAGATGCAAGATGCGGAGCACTGACTTTGTGGGTAAATATTGAGGCTGAAAGACATCGACTGGAAAGGTTTTTATTTTTCACGTTCAGTCAAATCAGTCTGAATATATTTCATTTCCTACTGTGAGTGGAATAAGTCGTCAAGCTAGAATCAACAACTCTAGAGTCTTTTATTAAATTTCTTCACTCACCTTCCATGGGGGTGTTACTGTCTGGTCGATTTGCGAAGACTACGTCCACATACTCGAGCTGCAGCCTCTGGAGGGAGCCCTTCAGTCCTGGGAACAGAAGCAGGAAAACCTCAAAAAATCTAAATATGAGCACTATTAGAAATAGCTGAAGCTTGGTTTCCTTCAAGAATTTACTTTAAAAAAGAAAAAGCATTGGATTAGTTTCAAAAAAGACATTGAATACTGTGATGTGTTCATTGGCCCCTAGAACCTTTTAAAAATATATCAAGGGCTGACGTTGTCCCCAACAAAGAAAAGCCTTAGAACTTTCTCAATGGTATTAGTGCTCTACCGGAAATCCACACTTGGTAATGACTTTTCACGGTGGTCCTGTGTGGCTGTGTCTAGAAGCAAAGTTTAGAATAAAAAGCAGCCTGAGTTTAACTTATTTCTTGAAAAATGCAAATTAATATCATGTTCTGAATTACTTAATGGGCTTATAATGGGATGGAGATATATTTATTACATATCAAAAACATTAAAATGGTGTAAGTCATAAATAAGTGACTGATAACCCCATCTTAATGTACACATGGGTTTTTAATAGGAATAAAAGGGCTGGCAAATGAAGGCTTCGCTCAACATTTTACTAATTAAAACAAAGTTCGAAGAACCTTAAATATAGTTGAGACCTACCATTTCTACTATTCCCCATTCTTTTGAGAAGAAACAAAAACACTAGAAGCCCTAAAGATTTAAGGGGTAATATAAAGGAGAGAGTGAGAGCTTAAAAAAAAAAAAATCTGGAGCCAATAATCTATGTCTCAACCCTAACCACTGAGTCACATTCCTATGATTATGCAGAAAAAAATATTTAATTTCAGTAAAATTAATACTTCCCTGAGATAGAACATATTGTATATAGTATTATGCAACCAAAAGGATGACAGTGTTCAAGAATTATTTTATCTCATTTCTATGAGGCACAGCATTTCCTTATCAGCCTATTTAATTCCACAGGAAGACTGGGGTTTTTTCTCTTTTTATTAGAGGCATAAAATTAATTGCATGTTAAATGAGGCTCTTATAAATTTAAATTTGGCTCATTTAAATTTGATTTTTCGAACTGGCTTATCGGCAAGCCACAATTACTTTTCTGACAGGAAGATGGAGTGCTTGAATACAGTTCCGGAAATATTTTTTCATTAATTGAGAAAGGATTGTCTGTGATGGTAGCTTGTTATAAGAAGCACTGATGAAGAGATTAGGGCAGACAGGTGTTGTAAGGTCTAATGCCTGTTCTTAAAAAACCAGTGACTTTCAGGCTCGGGGTATTACCAGCTATCTCAATGGGCACTTTGAAATTAAATTCAGCTTAAAAAGCACTATGATATGAGCCACCTTTGGAAGCAGTTGTGTGTATGGAGGAGGTAAGGAGAGGAAAAGATAATTAAGCAAACGATAATAGGGTATCCCAAGGTCTGAAGGGTTGGAAATCTGTACTCTAGCATGTGATCCCACTTGGGTTATCTGACCTTTTTGTGTGTGACTCAGTTCTCTAACCTGTAGGGGAGATAACAATACTTACAACCTTCAGAATCGCTGCTCCAGAGAGCAAATAAAATCAGTTGGCAAGCACTTGATAAGTGCAACAGTCTATAGAAGTGCGGCAGTTATAACAGTGGCGCTCACATCTGGAAAGACTCAGGATGAACGGTGCCAAAGACTAGATGCCAAAGATTTTCACTGGACCTCCTGGTTTTAAAGGGAGACATTTAGTGACAGTTCTGGCCCATGCCTGGCACTGGAAACAAAGTGTCCTCCTTTCTGATGATGGCACTCTCCCTCTGTGCTCTTCTGAACAGCTCAGTGTGGGCTGAGAGAAACTAGAAGGAGCTGTGACTAACTCTGCCCTGCTGGAATGCAGTGTGATCAGTCACAACATAAGTCCTTTCCTCTTCCATGCCATAAGCAAGTACTGAGTTCCAATTTGATCTGAAACTGTGCTGGGTTCTGGGGGGTTAAAGATGCATGGACATGGTATTTATCTCCAGGGATCAAACAGTACATACTGAGAGCATCTATTGGCATAGGTTCATAGTTCAAGGTAATAGTATGCACCCATAAATAATGACATGGACTTGATAGAATGACAGTCTCATTGTATTCAGCCATTCCTCATATCTCAATTCTTTCCCTGGAAAGCCTTTTTTCTTGATATTTAGGCCAAGATTCAAGAGTATTCATGTGAGAATATAAGAAATGATGTGTTGCATCCTGTCAATGATCCACCAGGTCCCTACTCTGACTCTGCAGTGGACTAAAAGGAGGTTGTGCACCTAAGAGACACTGTCTACTCACTTTGAAAATCTCGATCACATAAAGTCTTGTAATCCATGGCATGAATTTTGGATTTTACTCTATGTGAGATGGAAAGACTTTGGTGAGGGGCTGGGAGGTAAAGAAATGGAGTTAAGTTGGGGAAATGAAGCTATCAGATTTGTATTCTGAACTGATCACTTGGCCTGCTGAGAATGACATTCAGGGGCGAGAGTGACAGCAGGGAGGGGAGACCAGTGAGGAGGTCACTGCAGTAGACGACGCTTGGACCAAGTTGATGAGAAGTGTTCAAATTCGGGACAAGTTGTATAGGTAGACATAAGAGGACTCTTGGTGTGCTGAATATAGAGTGTGGAGGTAGAGGTATCAAGGAGGACTCTTAGACTTTTGGCCTGAGAAGTTAAGTGACTGTTAGTAAATGAGAAAGTCACGGGAGAAGCAGATTGGTGGTGGTGGTGGGAGCCATGATGGGTCTGAGCAGCACATCAGTCAACCCCACGGAGCTCTTGGCAGCTGGATGGACCAGTCTGGCATTCAGAGGAGAGGTCTTCATGCAGGTGGGGCACAGGCCTTGGGATCCAGGGTACTAAATCGCACTGGCTTCAATGACTTTGCCAGTCTCTTAGCCTCTTTGGACCTTAGTAGCCTCATCTGTCCACAGACAAAATGGAGCTAGATGGTCTTTCTGTTTTGATCTTTCATGTGACTACAAAACAAATCAGGTAGTCCTGGCTTTTTCTATTTGGATGGTTTAATCTTGTAGCAACATAAAGACATGCTAACAAGTGTCTCCTTGAGAGCCATTTAGGGTTTATCTCCAATAGACAAATAGTCATATTCTACCTCTACTTAGCAAATGTTTGTTGAGCATTGGCTTAGGGCCAAGTATTGTTTTAAGTTTAAGTAGATGTGCAAAAATGCATTAACCTTGGCTCCAGAGGGGCATCCAAATGGCTAATCATGACCTAAGGAGGTAAGTGATCCCGTGCAGTGAATGCACTTGCTGAAGGCACTTTTGACATTAGCCTGGCCCTTGGCGCTAACCCAGTGTCTGTGGGAGTGAAGACAGGAGAAGCAGGAGAAACGTTCCCTGCTCTTAAGGAGATGTCTAGATGTTAACTGGCAAGTCCTCAAAAGTCCACAGGAGAATAAATTATGTAAAGAAAATAGCTTTCAAGTGACTATAGTAAAAAGAAATCTAAGTTAATCTCTCTTTTAGGTTCTGAAGTGTAACAGGAACTGTATTGTTCATACGGTGAAAACTGATTCAATTTAAGCCTATTTCATAGGTGTCTAAAGGAATATGTTCATTCCAGATGTTAAACAGTTTGGCAGGGTTAGAGGTGGAACGTGTGTTCATTGTTGCAGATTTAACTCTGTAGAAACAAGGCCATAAGTAGTTTGGAAATTCTGCAACGTTCTCTTCAAATATGCTGTGTCATCATCTTCTACTCCTATGGCATATTTGTTTTCCGATCAGGCTTGAAAAAAATGTTGCCTTAAATAATGTTCACTGCTTCCCAATATAATTTTCCAGCTTCTTCCTGGCAGACCTCTCAGTCATGATTTGAGACATGTTTCTTTTTATAAAGACTGCCCTGCATTAGAACAATATAAGTGGCTACACCTCCCATTATGAAACATGATTGTTTGGGGTGGGTGATTTGTTTACCATGAACACGGTGCACTGGGAAGGAATCCTGTGGTGAATCCATTTGTTAGGAAATTTATTCTTTAATTGAAAAATCATCAATTGTCTCTTTTTTAAAAAGTTCAGATAGTAGGATTTAATATTTGCCATTCATTAAAAAGTTTCAAGTGGAGCTTTCTCAGATTATTTTCGTCTCCTCCTCCTAAAACAAGGACAGTGGGTTTGTGTTTTGAATCACATAACAAAACTGTTGTTTACCTGAAAGGCAAATACAGACTTAAACACAGCTTTTGCCTATAAAAGCACAGAAACAATTTACTTATGCTTACAATTTGACTTACCAAATTATTTCCATTCTTTCATGTTAGATACAAAAGAGCTTTTTTTTTTTTTTTTTTTTTTTTTGTGGTATGCGGGCCTCCCTCTGCTGTGGCCTCTCCCGTTGCGGAGCACAGGCTCCGGACGCGCAGGCTCAGCGGCCATGGCTCACGGGCCCAGCCGCTCCGCGGTCCCCTGCATCGGCAGGCGGACGCGCAACCACTGCGCCACCAGGGAAGCCCACTAAAGAGCTTTGATCTGCTAAATTTTAACACTGGCACAAATTCGGGTTTAATGAATGTTTGTGGAATGGCTGAATGGATAAATAGACTTTCAGAGCCTGAGAGGATCTTGTGATTCCAAATGAATATAATAAACCTATTAGTGAAATTTCTACTCCCTCCTTATGAATCTAAGGAGAATGTTGTTTCTAGCTGGATCTAAGTCAAGGACTTTGGGCTCATTGAAAAGGTCTTTCATATGACTTTTTTCAAAATTGCATTATGCCCAAATCAAGCTAATTTTACACTCTAAAAACTAACTCAGGTGGCCAAGGTAACCCAGCACACAAGTGGCCTGAACTCTACATGGATTGGACTTCTGTCTCAGTCTTTAACAGTGCTTCTCAAATTTAATGTGCATATGAAACTCCAATGTTGAATAAGTTCATCCTCATCACAGGCCAAGTACCAATGAAACCTGAGGATAATGATTTGTAAACTTTTTCAAAATTTATTCTGGGTCTAGAAATCTCATGTCCCTTCTTTTTTTCTGTAAAATTCACTCAATTCCCTAATTTCAGCCTGCCTAGAAATATCCTTTGAGCTGAATCTCTTGCAGTCATGAGTATTTTTGTCTTTGGCTGAAACTATGAACTGCAAAATACCACCAACAGTAACAACATAATAATTGATCCCAATTCTTCTCAATCTCAAAAGTTTGAAATTTTGTGTTAGCTTGAATCTGGGTCAATTTGAATTTCAGCTGAACTGGTTTATCCATCCTGAGAGATTAGTTCCCAAGAGGATTTCTGACTTATTTAAAAGGGGAGAGAATTTTATTTCTATTGAGTTGTATGTGGCTTGAAGAAAACTGACTTAAAAAGGAGAGTTCTGAAATTATGCATACATACTGGTAAATATTAAAGCAATAGAGATTCAGTGAAAAGCACAGTAGCACAACTTCTCCATTCTTTTTCTCATTGATTTTTCTATTTCTTTGTTGATTGCTAGTGTAAATCACTTTCTGAATCTCCTTTTGAATCATTTAGATCAAAAAGAAAAGAAAAGAAAAACAAGAACTTTCTAGGCAGCACACTGCCACCATGTTTGTTCAGCTTGGTACACAAGCCAAAGACTTGGATTTTTTCTTTTTGACAAACTTTGTGGTAGATGACACAAGTCAGGGGGCAAATGCTAGAGCAGGAATGGTAACAGTTTGGGGAGGCAGGCTGGGTTTGACTGTACAATGTCAAATTGGATACTATGACCTGAGGAGGGATTTTGTTTGGGTAAGGAACTTGCAAGCTTTCTCAAGAGCTAGAATGTGGTCATTCATTGTGGCAGCCTCAGAATATTACTTACTTAGTGTCCTTATCCATAGAAAGAAGACTGGCAGTTACACTATTAAGAACGATGATGATGGTGATGATGACAAAAATAACATTTATTAAGTGCTTATTATATGACAGACACTGCTCAATGTGAACAATCTAAGTTCAATCCCTGAATAGTAACCTTGTGAGGCAGGGCATTGATAGCCCATCTCAGAGTCCAGGAGATGAGGCTGAGCGAGGTTAAGTAACTTACACAAAGTCCCCCAGCTCATAAATGACAAGAGTTGGAACTTGAACCAATGTTTTTCTGATTTCAAAGCCCAGATGCCTACAAATATACTAAAAACCAGTTAGTGATTAATACATACATTTTTGTATTTATAAGTAAGGGTGTATAGGTAGATAGATGTCAGTGTAACTACAGGGAAAAGTAGGGAAGGCTATGCACTGTATTGTCAAACTGTGGAATGAGATGAGGTGACTAAAGGGAGGAATTTACTTCTTTAACTATATTTATTTTGAAAGTACTGGGATTAGAGTACATCTTATGTTTTGGGTGACTTTGGTATTTCATAGATGAAATTAGTTTTAAAATGGAGAAGAATCATTTGTCTCAATGATTAATTATGAATCTAAAGTTATAAAAATATTGAATTTTTATGAAATTGTTCATGAACTAGTGTAAAGATGTTAGAAACATATGGCGGCCCCTTTTAATATTTTTCCTTTATTGCAAAATGTAGACGTATAAAATTTTTGTAATATATAGACAAGCAAGAAATAAATAAAAAATTCCTCACAATTCTCATAATCCTCACAGTAGAATACCAGTACTCTACTACATAAGAGATCTTGGAGACTGTATTATTTCTTGTTTATTTCTAAATGATACCATTTTTGAGTACCATTGCAAAAGCAATGGCCCTGTGAATCAATTACCTAGTAGTAACTTTCCACCAGTTTTTTTTAATGCATAGATGCTCTTTTTAAAAAAGCATAGTAGTCTTAACATATATCCACATAAAAACTTGTACACAGATGTTCAAAGCAGCATTATTCATGATGGTCAAAAAGTGAAAACTCAAATGTCCATCAACTGATGATTGGATAAACAAACTGTGGTATATTCATACAATGGAATTTTATTTGGCAACAAAAAGGAATGAAGTACTGATACATGCTACAACATGGATGAACTTTATGCTAAGTGAAAGAAGCCAGTCACAAAATATTACATATTGTATGATCTCATGTGTATGAAATGAGAGAAAAGTAAATTAGTGGTTGCTTGGGCTATGGCTAAGGAGGGGATAAGAAGTGACTCTTAGTAGGTAAAAGGTTTCTTTTTGGGGAGATGAAGGTGTTTTAAAATCAAATTATGGTGATGAGTGCACACTCTGTAATTATTCTCAGAACCAATGAATTGTATATTTTAAATGGGTAAACTTTTATGGTACATAAATTATATCTCAATAAAGTTTAAAAAAAATCTTACAGAAGTGCTTTATTAATGTTAGCATAGCTGTAAAAGAGAAGAGTTCTACAGAATCCAATCTTTTTCTTTTGAGTTTTCATTTTCCCCTCTATATCACTACACTCCCCACACTCAACCCCAGGAAGAAACGTGGTTGATTGTGGTTCTTTTCATAGAGAATTTTTTTCCCCTTCCAATGTGTTTTGAACTTGTTTGGTTGATACCTTTCTTGAATCAGCAGCCCACAAACAAAAATAAAATGGAAGCAATACTCACCTTCAATAATATGTTTTCTTGACAACCCTCTTTCCGTCTCAGCTCTGACAAGAAAAAGAAGCAAATGACTTTGAGTGGAGGTGTGCTTTTTAAAAAAAATCACTGTTTCAAAATGACAGAATAATCATTCTAGACTGAATTGTTAATGGTATTCCCTGTTCTTAGCAAATTCTGTACCACTGCAGGCTGGGGAGAGAAGGCTGGTGGGCAGCACACCTAGCGGCTATTCTTTGGAGACCCCAGGAAATAAACTAACCATCACTGTCATCACACCACGTAAATAACAACTCAGCTGTGCACACCTTGTCCATATATAATTTGACACTTGACACATGGCTCAACCTTCCCACCTTGTTTTTAACCAATCCCAAGCCAAACAAAACAAAACAAAAAAAAGCTTGACAAAAGTTTTCGAGGTTACTGTAAGATTGTCAGGCTACTGACAGCATTGGCTTTTCTGAGAAAGGAAGCAAATTTGAAAGTGACTTTTGACTTTCAAAAGAAATTAAACAACTATTTTCTTTTAAAAGGTGATGTACCGAGTCTTCCTTAAAATTAGTTTCCTAAGAAGATGAATATTTAATGGACTTTTCCCTGCCCAGACCATTCTCAGACTCTAGCCAATTAGAAGGAAATGTGGTCCTTGAGTTTTAAAGTACTGATGAAATACTTCTTTAACACCAATACCTTTGGCAACCCCCTTTTTAAAAATTTTATTTATTTATTTTATTTTTGGCTGCATCAGGTCTTCATTGCTGTGTGACATCTTTCTCTAGTTGTGAGCAGGGGCTACTCTTTGTTGCGGTGTGCATGTTTCTCATTGTGGTGGCTTCTCTTGTTGCGGAGCATGGGCTCTAGGCACGCAGGCTTCAGTGGTTGTGGCTCACGGGCTCTAGAGCACAGGCTCAGTAGTTGTGGCGCAGGGGCTTAGTTGCTCCGCGGCATGTGGGATCTTCCCAGACCAGGGACTGAACCTGTGTCCCCTGCATTGGCAGGTGGATTCTTAACCACTGCACCACCAGGGAAGTCCCAGCAACCCCCTTTTAAAACATAGTAGTTTATCATGTGCCTTTGGTGATTTTGTATCTTTTAAAAGTATATTAGATAATACTGTATGTAGTACTCTACTACATAATGGTTCTTTCAGACTGTCTTATTTCCTGTTTATTTCTAAACCATAGGCAAGGTTTTGAATACTACTAAATCATAGACAATAGCACCAGGCAATGGCACCATGAATCAGAGTATACACAATATAAACCTACACTTCTCATATGCACCATGCGGCTTTATTTTCATATAGACTACAATAGGTATAAAAATCTAAGTTTCATATTTCTTTCTTCATATTTATCATAAAAAAACTCAAAATCAGCATTAAAATATGAGTGTGTGTATACACATATACATTTTGATTGGAAGATTCCCCTTCAATTTTATGTTTAACGATTCCTTATGAATTATAGGGAAATAAATAAGGTTTTGTTTGTTTGTGTTCGTCTTTGTTTTTTGTTAGAACTCCATGGAGATCATTGAGATTTCCATGAAAAAGAATAGGGAATAGCTTGCTGTTTTCTCGTATGTTTGACAAAGAGGCCAGTCTTCTAAGTCTTGCTGAATAATGTAAGTACCAGTTCAAATACCAGTAGGCCCATCAGAAGCCAATTCATCCTGTGAAATTTGTTCTGCATCCCACAACAGAGAGAGGACCACTCTTTCATTTGGCCTGACAGAGAGTGATACAGGCAGCTTCCTGTTATTCTTCGATGAAATGGTCCTTTTGATCAGCATTTTCAGAGCCCTCTGCAGGAATGATCAGAGACTTACACGTGGGTCCAGACAAGATATTTTTATCGTCGTTTTCCGTAGAAGTCTCTGAGTTTTTGGCAGATTTGAGTAGCTTTTCTTCTGTGATGCTATGTGCTTATTTTCTTTTCCTGAAATTTGAACTCTATTTTGGAAATGGTTCTAAGTATGATGTTGGTATTTGAAAATCTCCATGAATCACTTAGTAACAAGTGACCACATGCTCTGCACTAAACTTCTTTGGGGGTATCTTGCTAAAAGTGAATCCTAGGCTAATTGCTATTTCCTTCAAGTGAAAAAAAAATAAATCTTTCTTTCCAAACCAATTAATTTTAGTATGTTAGATGTAAAATGGTTGCCTAAAAGAATCAAAGCACGAACTACTAGTTGTTTCCTGTCAAGGAAATAAAAGGTGTTTAACTTACTTTCCACCCCAGTAGAGTTTGGTTGTTATGACCAGGCTGGACCTCCTGTATGTTAAACAAACACACAGAGAAATAGTAAATAAATTGCTGGTTATAGTACTAAGTCATATTATTATTATAGCATCAGAAAGAATTTATTGTACCTCACATTTTAAGAAACTGGTGAAGAGATAAATTTGTTCATTTATGTCATTGAAACCTAAGGACAAAGGGAAGCTGATGAGTGGGGAGTTGAAGTCAGATCCAAGAGAAAGAGTTCTGAAGGGAAGGGAACTTTACTTGGAGGGGCCAGATGAGGAGGAGGAGGGCTGTGACCACACACAGGTGATTGGGTGGTAGTAAAGCAAAGGTGAGTGGTAGGCATGGAGAGTCAGAAAGGAAAGTGAGAAGAGTAAGTTAGAAGACTTAAAGCATGGACTGCATTAGGAACTCAAATAGACAGTCACCAACTAACACTCATCGAGCATCTGACATAGTGTTGATTGATCATGAACTTTCCTGGGGGTACATCCACCCTCTGCCAAGGACAATGGACCTTAGTGTCTCTAGTTATGACTCTTTCCAACCAATTGGAAAGAGTCATGCAACCAACTGCATTCACAGGAAAGAACTGACTATATGGAAATACGAATAAATTTAGTCAATAAACAGGAATAAAATTTCTTTGAGTGTCTTATTAAATGGAAATGTTATTTTAGAAAAACAATCCTAAAAATCCTTAACTCAAAGTTTTACCACTTTATTCCTAAGGGAATGAAATGTAGAAATCTTGTCAGCAAATTCATTACTTCCTCAAAACCACACCCAAGGGCAGGAAATACAATCGCACCATTATGATTGTGGAATATGAATATGTCTTGAGAACTATAGTCATATAATTTAAAATTGGGAGGCAGATATCAATGTAATTTACTTTCTCCAAGTGTATAATTCAGTTGAACTGGTTGAGGAAAAAAAAAGGCATTTGAGATTCAAAGGTTAAGACCAAACTTCAGGAGTATTTGAAACAAGGCATTTATAATTCAGCTGTAGAGTCAATGCCTGGGGCCCTCAGATATAAAAGCCTAGCATGATTAATGATAACCAATGTGGAATGGCGGTGACAACTCTGACAACTTGGCTTGCAACAAGAAAAATTTGTAGAAAATGTCAGTAACCCCATCCCCCTGAAGTTAATTCCCTGAAAAGTAATTTGAATCACTGTAACAGAAGGTCTACAAATATATGCATCTGGAGATTACACACTCCAAAAGGGATGATGCACTTTCCAGGTTAATCCATCAACCTCGTGATATGTAGTATAATAGCAATCTGCCACAGGGGAGCTGGGTCTCCTTCAGAAAACATTTTCAGAGCTTCAACACAAAGCTGGAATCTGATTAAAAAATGAGTGCAGCCCTCTGGATTATTCAGAGCAATTGGGCCTGCCAAGGCCACACATTCTATCCTTAGACCACCATAGATTTATTTTTCCAAAATTAGGCTTTCTGTAAAATATATGGCCTCTGTGGATGTGCACACTAATATTTATGTTCAAATAGCAAGAGTAGACAACAACCTGATGAATCATCACTGACCTCACGGAGGCATCTAGAGCAACTCTTCTGAGTGGGTGAAGAATGATATTGTGAGTATTTCACATTGATATAGCACAGCTTTCAATATTCTTTTGTCCACCTTATCTCACTTTATCAGCACAATACTCCATGAACAGTTTTGCCATCCATTTTACAGGTGGGGAAAGTGAGGCTCAGAAAACAGAAGTAACTTGCCCTGGACAACACACCTAGCAAGGGGTGGTCTTGGGACAAGTAGGCAAGGATGCTGGTTGAAACTGCTTTTGTAGCCTCCATGCTGTGATGTTATGGTTTATCTTTTCAGCCATCTCAGGTGGGCAGCTGTGAACTGATATGACCTGATATCAATTTTCTGTAGCATTGGGATAGCTTGAGTTTTTATTTGCAAGACAGAAAGGCAGTTTGTGAAAGATGCATGTTAATCTATTTTCTACAAAATGTATAAAAGAAGCT
The DNA here is from genome assembly GCF_002837175.3 of Physeter macrocephalus. NCBI lineage: Eukaryota > Metazoa > Chordata > Mammalia > Artiodactyla > Physeteridae > Physeter > Physeter macrocephalus. The sequence continues at coordinate 51,092,576 of NC_041214.2, read as the reverse complement.
TTGCAAAGTATGGTGAGTGATGAGTAGACATTCTCTGGATACAGAGGGGAAGAGAACTACAGCACCGAAGTTTCCCCTTCGTCCTCAGGTGTACTCTGGCAGCCGACACCTCGCTGTTGATTTCACTGGACATTAGTGGACTCATCTCCAAGGTCTCTGTTATAGGTTGAATTGTGTCCCCCGCAAAAGATATGTTAAAGTCCTATCCCCCAGTACCTCAGAATGTGAGATTATTTGGAAATAGGGTCATTGCAGATGTAATTAGTTAAATTAAGATGAGGTCATACTGGAGTAAGGTGGGCCCTTTATCCAATATGACTGGTGTCGTTATAAGAAGATGCACAGAAACACGAGGGGAGAATGCCATATGAAGCCAGAGGCAGAGGTTGAAGAGCTGCAGCTGTAAGCCACAGAATGCCAATGATGGCCAGCAACCACTAGAAGCTAGGAAGAGGCAAAGAAGGATTCAGAAAGAGCATGCCCTTGCCCAAATATTCATTTTGTACTTTTGGATGCCAGAACAGAGAGAATAAATTACTGTTGTTTTAAGCCACCCAGTTTGTGGTACATTGTTACAGCAGCCCTAAGAAAGTGATACAGTCCTATCTGAGCAGTGATGGATGAGCCAACATTCTGAGTAGGAAGGTGACTCAGGCAAGGTGGAGGACTGGGTGGGGATGTGAATATTTTCTGTATTTAAGGTTGAATACAATTTTCTTTTCACACTCTTACAGTCCCTGGAGTAGGGAAAGAGGAGAGGGAGAGGGAGAAAGCAGGTCACCAAAGTTTATTTGTTCATATCGCCATACACTTCTGGGTTTCCATTTCCACTCGTCCTATAGAATGGTTATTTATTTGGCCATCAGCAGATCTTATACCAGAGCAGAAGAGGACTCCAGATTTGTCCTGTGGCCTTGGCTGGACTCTGCCTGATCCTGTACTCATGCTGGGGGAGAAGTAGCTGTTGGGGCTGACAGGTGTAGTGAGATGGAGGGGGTTGGCCCCCCACCCCGCCACCACTATTGCATCACTCGTTACTACTGGCTTTGGCTCCAGAAGGTGATGGGATGCAACAGGACCCCTCAAGGATAGCAGATGAAGCACTTTCCTGAATGCCCAAATAGGGCTCCCAGCGCACAGGAGAGATGCTGGCTAATTGTGTTCAGGTAAGAAAGCTTTGGGATATTTATCCCAAGGGTTTCTTGTTTCATCATTTATTTGCATCCAGAGTTGTTAATAAAATGAACAATGAACATAAATATGTGTGCAGAGATAATAAGTTTTCTGTCAGCTAGCTTCCTTCACCAGATTACCACAAATGGCAGTCAGAATCCATGAAAATGCCACTTTCTTTTACGCACAAATATCTCATGAACATTCTCTGCTCAACCCATGGTAATTCATTGTGATCAATGACAAGTCAATAATTTTTGAAGCACAAGTAATGAGCTCGCTAATATTTATTTTCAAAGCGCTGTAAATCATTTCTTTACTAAGAATTGACTTTTTTTGACAGCCTTTCGGTCAGTTGTCATGCAGTTTTATTTTCTCTTCTCTGGTACAAAATAACAACAGTCTTTTTAAAGGCAAGTAAATGATTATGGTGAATGCATTACCTCCAGCCTTTCTTCTTGATAATGCTCCCCAGAATCACTTCAGCCCTGAAGGGGAAACAGATAATGTCTTAGGATACAGTGTCCTGGAAACGCAAGAGTCAATCCAAAACACCAGATCCCCTCCTTGTTTGAACTCTCAGTGCCTACATGTCCCGAAAATAGAAGCTGCTCTCGGCTGGTAGCACAGTTTCCACTGTTTCTGCTTGTGCCTGCGGAATCCTGCTCCTGGGGCATTCCAGAAGCACCTGCCAAATCCTGACACACTGGCAGGAGACCGCCTGCAGTCCTTATACTAGGAAACAGCAGAGTCACTTGGCAGTTTGGTGTTTTTGAACCAATGATCCCATATATAACTGTCCTGCTTGGCGGTATCCAAAGGGAGTCAAGGGTTTCTTTCTAACGGCTGTGGTCTCCGATTGTGACTGGGGAGGACAATGAGACCTCATGCTTTTCAGACAGAAAATACTGACTCCAGGCGATGTTGCATGGTAAAAGAACCCATGTGTGGCTTTAGATGTCCCAAAGCCAGGATTGTAGATGCAGCAGCCCACATAGAGAATGTCCTGGGTTCCAGTGACAAGCGTTGTCATAGGGGGAGGATATAAGAAGTTGTAGGGAAGTGTCCTTCCTGCCACTGACACCGGTCATGGACAGTTATACTGAGGACACCCTCACCATCCTCTCCCCCTCCCCCTACCCCAGCTGGGACCCAAGCTTAAGGAGACCAAAACTTTCTTCTAGGTTCCTCCCAGCCAGACCAACATTGTAAGAAGTAGTGGGGCTCTCAGGCTTTGTGAATGGGGACATCAATATAATCAGCACTTTGTCCATTAGCATCTGTCTCTGTTGGAGTGTACAGCCTGGCAATAAACCATGAGGTGGGTTAGCTGCGGAGCATGCCCCAAGTAGACACGTGTTGAATGTTACTTCTAGGTTCTTTCCCCAGTCTATCTTGCAACCTTGCATTTCACAGTGGGAACCTATCTCATTACACACTGACAATCAATCAATAACTAATCAGGACCGATTATCCTTCACAACAGGAATACAAACACAGCTCTAAAGACTTGTCAGTCACTCCCCCTTTTTCAGCCTTAGGCCCATTTGGTAATAAGCAGGATTTAACAAAAGAAGAAAACGCTGAGATAGGGTAGGATGTGGAAAGGAACAAAGCCTCGTCAATTGTATTTTCTCTCCTTGGACTCGACAGAAAACATCAAGGATGTGGGCTCTGAACCTCCCTGATGGTCCTTAAACATAGACCTGCCCTTGAAAAGGAAGAAACCCAGGCTAGGAAAATGCACTTTTATCAGGCAGTGATGAACCTGATTCAGCAGTTTGATTGTTATTCTTACCTGGAAGTGGGGGAATTAGGCGTACAGGTGATTACACTCCTCAGCCCTGTTAGAAAACTGCAGAGCTGCTCAAGCAGCTGTCCAGATGTTTAGCTTCTTTCCTGCATCCACGTTCATAGCAGGAGGCCAAGGCGTTCCAATTCTGTTGAATGTGCTTATTGTGCAGAAACAGAGGGCATGGACCCTGAAGGCACAGCACCCATGTGTTCTGACTTAGCAGTGAGCCCCAAACCTGCTCTCAGGTGCATAAGAAGGTTATAGCTAGTTGTGACTTCTCCAGCAAAAGAAGCAAGGCCTCTTTGCAGCGCTCTCTGTCCTTAGAATGGGGTCTGAAATGTCCTCTTATAAAAGATATTGGGTTTCTTGGCATCTTTGGGAGTCCCTCCCTTAATCTCTGATTTACCTGTAATGCCCGGTGGAGGGACAGGCCTGCAAACAGGAAAAGCAGTCCCTGCTTCCCTGCAGAGAGGATGTGTCCATTTCCCTCGTGGTTGAGGAACTACGAGGTGTGGTTATGAAATTGTGAGACTAGCTTTGGAACACCACGCTGGAATCTGCTCACTTATGTTAATTACATTCAGCTAATATTTACAGATCTCCACTGCCACCACTCTGATCTCAACCACCTCTGCCCCTCATGTGGCAATTGCTTCCAGTCCATTCTTCATATAGGCACCAGAGGTAGGCAGAGGGGCCCAGAGATGGTCAATAGCCCCAATTCTGGTGATGGTGGGAGACGGAGGGAGAAAAGCAGCGGCATCAACATGTGTGGGAAGGACAGTCCCTTGTCAGCAATGGTCTGGGCAGAGTCTCTTGGTTCCAGAAGTAACACCTGAGAGACACATCAAGCACTGACTTACTTTCCAGCGGCGTAGACCTCAGCTGTATCAAAGAGATTCACTCCACTCTCGTAGGCAATTGTCATCAGCCGTTCAGCAACCTGAAAGAGGATGCAAAGGTCATGGGGAGGGGGAAGGGTAAGCTAGGACGAAGTGAGAGAGTGGCATGGACATACATATACTACCAAATGTAAAATACATAGCTAGTGGGAAGCAGCTGCATAGCACAGGGAGATCAGCTTGGTGCTTTGTGACCACCTAGAGGGGTGGGATAGGGAGGGTGGGAGGGAGATGCAAGAGGGAGGGGATATGGGGATATATGTATACCTATAGCTGATTCACTTTGTTATACTGTAGAAACTAACACAACATTGTAAAGCAATTATACTCCAATAAAGATGTTAAAAAAAAAAAAAGGTCAGTCGTAAAAGCCAAATACTTTCTAAAGCTGGGAAGCAACTTGGAATCCTCTGGTGGTCTTTATGAGCATGGAAATTTCACCGACCATTCTTGTTTTTCTCAGTTGCATTAAAGAAAGAAAGAAAAAAGAAGATTCAACCGGCCTGAATAGGGTAAAAGTATCCCTTCCCTCAGACCTATACTGGGCACTGAGGGATTTCCTTCAGCGCTGGGATAGGTCAGCTACCAGGAACACAGTGAGATGGAGAGACTTGTGTTTCTCACTCTGCTTGGAAGACGTGGTTTGACAACATGCTCTGTGGCATTGCAATCTCACTGACCAAGAGGGTCATTTATATCCCTGGTGACTTCATTTCTCTTCTTTCTCTTTTCCCCAAGCCAACAGGTTCTGGCAGCTGGGTGACTCCTGACCTAAAAGCTTGTGCCTTTTTTCCCTGGAGGCTTAGCAGACTGTACTGATGAACCAAAAGTTACATGGAGCTGGGACTGTTGGAAAACTCCTGCCATGCACAGCTCAGCACAACCCCAGGCACCATCAAAGAACGACCACTAGCCGCACTGACACTACATGGAGAGGAGCGGGTGAGTGCACCGGCGCCTCACAGGTCAGCCTAAGACCTCCAAGCTCCTTGTTCCTTCCTTCGTGCTGCTGAACACGAGTGGCAAGTGTGACAGAAGAGCACAGGGAATAGCCATGAACCACACCTTGAGGGATGGCTCTGGAGGGACAGCGATAAACAACACTGGAGAAAGGACATTTTTTTCATTTTGCTGATAGACTTATTAGTCAACTGAAAAATTACACACCTCACAAATATTTGAAATTGATTTTTCCATCATGTTTTTCATTGTGGGCTAAAGGTGCTTCATCAGCATTTCCAAGATAAACTCTTTTCCTGTTGTTTTTTAAATTGGCATACCAAGAAAATTGTCAGGCTAGCACAATGGACTCCATGCAAATCCTTTAGAATAATAGCAGCAAAAATGTTATTACTGCTTTAAATTTGCTACCATTATGACATTTCTCCTAAGCAGAAGTTAAAAGTTAAGAACAGTATAGTTTTTCCATCATGACTGCCATATATATATATATATATATATATTTTTTTTTTTTTTTTAATTTTTTAATATTTTTGGCTGGCCCGTGCAGTATGCGGGATCCTAGTTCCCTATATTTTTTTTTTTTTTTTTAATTTTTTAATATTTTTGGCTGGCCCGTGCAGTATGCGGGATCCTAGTTCCCTGCCCAGGGATCAATCTCATGCCCCATGCAGTGGAAGCACGGAGTCTTAACCACTGGACCACCAGGGAAGCCCCATGCCCTATATTTTAGAAATTATTTTGCTTGCTTGTATTGTGTATCATCCTTGTGTTATGTCACATGACATACTAGTAGATTATGATTGGGAAATGTGTATAATAAATCTTATCTAGGGAGAAATTTTAAGATAAGATGGAGAATTCTGAATGGAGAATTGAACTAAATGATTGCTGAGATGTTTCCCAATCATGGGATTTGAAGATCCGCATGTGGAATAATGAAAAGAAATCACTGAACTAAGTTAGAGGATCAGTGTCCAACCTTGAGTGTACCACTTACTAGATACATAAACATGGGCAAATCATTTGACCTCTCTGTGTTTTAGTTTCTTTATCTGCAAAATGAGGATGATTCTGTTCAGGCCCCCTAGGGAGCCCACAGGTCTCAGGGGAAGCTGACCTTACCTCCCCCTAAGGGGGGCCTGGTGGGCCTGACATGGTTCAGGGAAGGTCATGTGACACATGTGGGCCAATGAGATGTGAGAGGAGATTGGCTGAGGACTTCTGGGAACACTTGCTTGCAGAGTTTCTAGAAGCGACACTCTTTCCCTGGAGTTACTATTCTAACTGAGGTCTAGAATTCCTGCTGCTACCTGAGGATGAAGTGATATACAAAGGAACACAGGGTCAGGAGAATCACTAGGAAATGGAGTGGAGGCTCTGAATGAGTCAACCTGGAAGCTTGCTCTATCTCTGCACTTCTAATTTAAAAGTAAAAATATTTTTTTCCCTTATTGGTTAAGCCAATTTCAGTTGAGTTTACTGTTACCTGCAAATGAAGGAAGCTTAACTATGTCACAGATGAGAAAACATAAATAAAACTCTGAAAATTAATGCTATAAGATGGTAATATACTCTTATCATTATTTTAAAATATAATTCACATGAGTAACATCTATCTTGGTTTTATGATGAAGCCAAATCATCTTTGGGAGGTACCTCACAGAGTTATCTAGTTTCCAGTTTGAATCCTTTCGATAATATTCCTGCCAAGTGGCTATTCAATAAAAGGTTGAACTCTCCCAATAACGGGGACATCACCACCTCCCAAGGTGGCACTAATGATTATGTGACTCAGCACATTACGGTGCGCTCATCCCGGGATCCCATATTTGTATCTGCTTTGTGCCTACGTTGCCACATGGAAATAGTTGAGCTCCATCAATTCAGCCACGGGTGTGACTGTGGTCTGGCTGTGCCTTCATTCCTCCTTGCTGGCAGTCTCTCTGCCGGGCCCTGGGGGGAAGCCACAGCTGCTCTTGGGAAGGACAATCTTTGGTCTGCGTTTGAGTGAGAGCCTCTGCAGTCATTCACAACAGCTTTATTGTGTAGTTTCTGGCATCACAATTTTGAAGTGATTTATCTCAGAGGCCAGCCCTGCATGCTCTGACCTGGGCAAGCTGGGCTCACTGCAGCAGAGAGCAGACACTGTCAAGGGGAGAGCAAAGATGAAGGGGAAATAATATGCTTATGGTTGATCCTTCTGCTCCGAAAGGGAAGATATATTTGTCTTTCTCTGCTCCACACACCATACCAGGCAGTAAAAGGTTATGCACATGCTAGATACAGGGGATTATTAACTTTAGACCTCCTTCCTTCCTTGTCCCTTATTTTGCATCTGATTAAAGTCTGCAGCCATTGCTTTGATATCTGTGGATTTGCCCCTGTGCCTCCTCAACTCACCCTTCCTGATGTCAGTCAGAGGGCCCTGGAGTGGACCCTGTGATGACCACCCTGGTCCTCCTTCAGAGCTCAAGGACTTATTCCCCCAGCTCATAGGAATGCTGCCGTCAGAAGGCACCTGGCTAAAGCGAGTCACCTACCCCAAGGTCAGACCTGCCTCCCAGGGCTGCCTCTATCCAACGACTGGTCATACAAGGGATATAAACACTCAACTCCTCTTACCCCAACTTGGGACAACCCTGCAGGGCCATCTGAGCTTCAGAGCTCCCCATGGGGTCAGCTGAGGTCATTGCTGAGACTGCATCATGGCCCAACTTCCTGATAACTGTTCTGCATGCTAATTTCCACCAGAGGTCTGCTTTCCAAGGACTCCCCTCTGCAACAAGCTCTCTGTGGCGACCTATGCTCAATACTGGGAACAGAAATTCAGACAGATAAAAATATGCAGTAAGACTCCTCCCTATGGATCTATTAAATAACATGGTGACCTTGCGAGTTGTGGAAAAGATCCTTTATCTCCCCAAGCATCTCCTTAGGAATGATAGTAAGACTACCTTTATAAAGGGCTCGTCCTGGGCTAGGCACCAGGCTGAGCCCTTCATTAATCTTAGGGACCATCATCTGCATTTTACAGATGTGGCAATTGTTGGTAAATGGAAATGTTAACAAATCTATTGTTAATGCAGTGAGCTGGATCCCACTGAGTGTATCCACTCAAATACACTATCCCTGACTCCTCAGTGGTATGGAGGAAGGCAAGAAAGGCTTGGAGGGACCTGGGGGGGTTTCCTCAGGGAAGCTGTTGGTACTCAATGCCTGCATAGCTCACTTAAGCCGTGAAGGTAATCGTTAAAGGCAATGGTAAGAATATTACTTTGGTAAGCACTGTTCTGAATGTGTAAATGAAGGTTTAAAGGAATTTTGTAGTAAATACAATTATTATAGGTCCCATTTATTGTGTGTTTGCTACCCTACATGGTTAATCTTTTCAACAGATCTTCAAGGTCAACATTATCATCCCATTTTGCATATGAGAAAATGAGGAACAGAGAGGTTGAATTAACTTGCCCAAGCCAGGGTGACCAACGGTCCCAGTTTTTCCAAGACTGAGAGATATTAAAATGGAAACAATGCAAACTGGGACTTGTTGGTCACTCTAGATGAAGCTAAAACACACATACACACAAAACACACACACACACCAGCAATAAAATCTTTTCATTAAGTTACTAAATATTAATTCCAAACTGGTTTGTTCTCTAATTATTGAGCCTGCACATACAATAGATTGACAGCTTCAAGGGTTATTAATAGTCTAAATGTGAAAAATACAAGAAGCAAGATAAAATGGAAAATAATCTTTAAGTCAGTCTTAGCCATTTCCTGTGATTAAACTATTATCCTTGTAAAATGCCAGAATCCCAGGAACTGTATTGTAAAATAGTTTGCTCTGCATTTTCTCCAATCAGCATAATGGAAGCCAAAAGTAACTCACCTCATCTGAAATTTGACCTCCAAATGTCACCCATGTTCCTGGAAAAGAATAAATATTTGCATGTTATTCATAATCATTTTTCTAATATTGCACATTAAGGGAAACACTTTTTCTTGCATCAGGGCTACTTCAGTAGGTTGTTCATGAAGGTACTTGGATGAGGAGCACTTGGGGGCTGAAGTCCTGCCCATCCTCCTCCTGTCGCTAAGTTCCCCAACAGGGATCTGTATTCCTCTGCATCCCTCTGCATGTCTTTTCTTCATTCAAAGGCCCAGTAAATGCTAATGGAAGCCCTGTCTACTAAATTCTTTTTCTTCTGACGTAGGACCATGTATGCTGCTGTGCAAGAAGCCCCAAGCCCACTTCGGCTGCACACCCATTCTTGCTCCAGCTTAGCTAAGAAGTTATCAGTTCTGAAAGTGAAGGTAAGACCTTGGGTCACATTTCTCCCTTTTTTTGCCTCCAGTGAGGGACTCTATTTTGTGTTCTCTATTCCCTTTCAAAAGGAACCCTCTCAAGGGTCCTTCCAGTCCCCACTTCCAAGCCCCAGGAGATGACACTTATGCATCTTCTCTCTTATGACCTGCTACTCCAGAATGGAAATTGCCATTGGTTTTGGGGTGGGGTAGAGGCACTAGCCAGCGTGAGGTTTGGGAAGGCAAGGAGGAGAGGCATAACCAGTAGCCAAAGATTTGCATTTGTAAAACAAGAGGGAAGCAGACACTGAGTGGGCTGTTTCCACTCCAGTCTATAGTCACCTCATTCGTATTCATAATTCTCTCCTTGATCTTTTTTTTTTTGAGCCCTAATTACATGCCAGGCAAAGACACTGCACCTAGGTGCTCAGGACAGTGAAGTGACTGCCCCAGCTCCTCTGTCTCAGGAGCTCACAGTTGACAATACTAGTCGACAAATGCTGTGACGGAGGCAAACACAAGGCAGGAAGGGAGGGAGTGCTCTACTCAGACTGGAGGTGGCCCTCAAGAAAGACTTCCGAGAAGAGGTGACACTTTGGTTGAGTTGCAAAGGAAGAACCTAAATGAAGAGGGGAGGGACAGGCATTCCAGGTACAGGTAAGAGCATGGGCAAGGCAAGTAGAAAACTTGAGTGGGCTGATGAGCCACGGCGTGGGCTCCTGCTCCGAGGAGTGAAACATGATGTGGAGAGGGAGGGGTGGCAGGAGGTTGCTGGGCACAGTTCGTGTTTGTGGGGGCAATGAAGAAATATGGTTGGAAACTTACGTTTTGTGGTGTGTAATAACAGGATAGCTACTGTTTATGGAACATCTTCCAAATGCCAACAGTACACTGAGAAACGTGTATACTTTCATCTCTAATAATTTTGACAAACTTACAAGGCAATTTTATTATCCGAATTTCCAGATGAGGACTCTAACATCAACCAACCTAATAAGTGATACACTCGGGATTCCCACACATGCTGGGCTTCCTTTCCAGTGCATTTTGCTGCCTCATCAGTAAGCTTCCAAATTAATTATGGCACTTGGATTCATATTCCATAGAAGCATGTTGATGTAACTGTACCTTTTTTCTTCTTAGTTCTCAGGGACTAAACAGAGGTAGAATATAGGTTATTTTACTGTTACACTCTACATCCCCAGAGGTTGTAAATGGGTGGCTTACAGATTGCACTCAGCTTGCAGACTTGTTTTGCCTGGCAAGAACAATGTTGACCCACTTGATATTTTAATAAACTTGGAATAAGTTACCAACATTTTGATAACTTAAGAGATTAACCTCCTTAATCTTAAGAGATATTTCTTTTAAAAGTCTGATTTCTAGCTTTTCTTAACAACAGAGGATCAGTGTCCCCACGCAGCAGGCATCCCCTAAATCTGAGGGGCAATGCCCTCTGTGGAAGGGCTATACCCTCCCTGTTTAGTCAATGGTCACACACTTTCCTTTGTATTTCCAACACTGAAATCAATTGGCAGTTGTTATTTAGTACCACGTGTTTACTGCTATTTTTCTTATTGTAAAATTTAGAGAAAAATGGACTTGTGCATCTCCTAAAAAACAAAGTTTAGTATTTCAAGAAAAAATAGGGGTGCACTTTTTTTTTGGTGGATGTGAAGAATATCCAAACAAAAAATATTTACAACAGAAAAATTACAACTTAAGGCACTATAATTAACCAAGCCATGACTGGTATACAGAAAAGATGGGCATTGGGAAACTTAATGGACTGAAGAAATGGCAGCATTTGTTTTGAATGAGAATAAAACAAATGATCTGCTATGAAATGCAGTTGTCTATTAAGTGAAAAAATTGCCTTGGCATCTAAACCTATTTACAGACAACACTTTTATAAAAGAGTTTCTTTTGAATGTAGCAGAAATTGTGTCCAGAGCATAAACAAGCACTTGCAAATGTTCGTATAATCAGAAACATTGTCGCTCAGCCTGTTAAAAATACAGCTGAGAACTTTCAGGACAAGTTAAATTATTGGTGGCATCTTCTATTGCAGCAAATGAGCACACAGATATAAATAACAGCACACTGTTAGCTATATTTATTTGTGATGTTTTGAGAATCTTGGAGGGGTCAAAGAATTTTTGAACAAGAAGTCTCTGCAAGGCAAAATTACTTTGTGATGAGAAGGGTCTCAGACCATTGGATATAGAAGGCACTGTTCCAAATTGTAAGTGTTACTACAGATCAGGTTCTCACAAAGCGTGGGGCTGACCTTGGACCCATCAAGCGACAGATCAGAGGTGACAGTATTTTGTAGGGGCACTATGCATAAATCCATTAATTTCCTCATTCATCAGGAATTGCTTTGGGCTAAAACGAAACAGGCCATGGATTCACTAATTAATATCATGAATCAGCTATTCTTCAACATCTTGGAGCAAAATCAGGTCAGTATTTGCTTAATGAATTTGCTGGCTTACTTGTGCTGTGATGTTGGAGAGAATTTTTTTTTTTTTTTTTTTGCGGTACGCGGGCCTCTCACTGTTGTGGCCTCTTCCGTTGCGGAGCACAGGCTCCGGACGCGCAGGCTCAGCGGCCATGGCTCACGGGCCCAGCCACTCTGCGGCATGTGGGATCCTCCCAGACTGGGGCACGAACCCGCGTCCCCTGCATCGGCAGGCGGACTCTCAACCACTGCGCCACCAGGGAAGCCCGGAGAGAATTTTTTTAACTGTTCATGTCATCAAAGGAAATAGTCCCATTTCCACTTAGCAGCAAAGATTGGCTCAAAGTGCCAAGCTTCTTGCTGACATTATACCTCATTGACACCTTGTGAATATTTTTCTATTGGGGCATTCAGAACTATTTGCACAAATGTCTCATTTGCTTCTCTCAGTACTAACAACAAAGTCTTTGGAAAATTCATTTGTTAAAGAATAATTTGGTTCATCTTCCAACAATGCAGTCAGTTTCCAGATATGAAAATGGTAGCCTGAAATTTATTCTCTGAAATGGGGCTTTTGAATACTGGATTTCACGCTTTAGGAAAATAAACTGGTATTATTTAGCTTACCTTTCTTAATTAATTTTTGATAGTACAGATGCAGGGCTATGAAGTTATCAAACTGTACTACAAAATGGTATTGAAGACTACGACAACATTGAAAGCTGGGACTGTACACCCATCTTGGAGGAAATAATCTTCCTATCCACATTGGGAAGAGGTTATGTTTAGGAGCAGTTTTATTCCAAAATTAATCTGAAGAAACTACTTACCAACCCCAGTTTACATATTTAAGGCTGCATACCATACATCACAGAAAACCACAGGGCCTGACTGACATTTTGGTACAGAAGAAAAGACATTAGGTTTCTGATGTCAGGTGAGAGCAGTAATGAATTATAAGGTAATGATAATAATAATAATAAATGTTTTTCTTTTTCAGTTTTAGATTAAAAGTTTAAATATAAAATAGAATATGGATATCAGTGCTGCAGAGGAACGGCTGTTGGCCTGTGGTTGGGTTCAAGGTCCCTGGCTGGTCGGGGGCTCCCGTGCTCTGCTTCTCCCCACTGAGCTACTGCCTGGTGCAGAGGAAGCCATGGTGCTCCGGATCACCAGGAACATGAACATTAATGCTGAAAATAAGGCGAAGGTCAGTATGGCAGGCGCAAAGTGTGTGCCTGTGGCCACTGTTGCAGCCTCTAAGCCCGGGCTGAGTCCAAGAACAGCTCCTGGGGACATCGGTAACAGAATCAGTGAACAGCCACAGGCCAAACTGCCCCTGAAAAAGGAAGCAAAAACTTTAGCTGCTGGAAAAGTTATTGCTAAAAAACTACCAAAACCTCTGGAAAAGACTCCTGTACCTGTGTTGGAGCCCCAGCTGGAGCCAGATCTGGAGCCAGAACCAGAACCCTAGCCTGTTAAAGAACAGAAACTTCCCCCTGAGCCTATTTTGGTTGATACTCCCTCTCCAAGCCCCATGGAAACATCTGGCTGTGCCCCTGCAGAAGAATATGTGTGTCAGGCTTTCTCTGATGTAATTCTTACAGTGAATGATGTGGATGAAGAATAGCAGATCCAAACCTTTGTAATGAATATGTAAAAGATATCTATGCTTATCTGAGACAACTTGAGGAAGAGCAAACAGTCAGACCAAAATACCTACTGGGTCATGAAGTCACTGGAAACACGAGAGCCATCCTAATTGACTGGCTAGTGCAGGTTCAAATGAAATTCAGGTTACTCCAGGAGACCATGTACATGACTGTTTCCATTATTGATCAGTTCATGCAGGATAACTGTGTGCCCAAGAAGATGCTGCAGCTGGTTGGTGTCACTGCCATGTTTATTGCAAGCAAATATGAGGAAATGTACCCTCCAGAAATTGGTGACTTTGCCTTTGTGACTGACAACACTTACACTAAGTACCAAATCAGACAGATGGAAATGAAGATTCTAAGAGCTTTCAATTTTAGTCTGGGTCGCCCTCTACTCCTGCATTTCCTTCAGAGAGCATCTAAGATTGGAGAGGTTGATGTTGAGCTACATACTTTGGCCAAATATCTGATGGAACTAACTATGTTGAACTACCATATGGTGCACTTTCTTCTTCTCAGATTTTGCTTAGCACTGAAAATTCTTGATAATGGTGAATGGACACCAACTCTACAGCATTACCTGTCACACACTGAAGAATCCCTTCTTGTTGTTATGCCACACCTGGCTAAGAATATAGTCATGGTGAATCGTGGGCTTACAAAGCACATGACTATCAAGAACAAGCATGCCGTGTCTAAGAATACTAAGATCAGCACTCTAGCACAGCTGAATTCTGCACTAGTTCAAGATTTAGCCAAGGCTGTGGCAAAGGTGTAACTTGTGAACTTTGGAATACTATAAAATCTGCAAATAAAATTGGCACCATGTGCCATCTGTACACATTATATGTTACATTTATTTACTTTTAATAAAGTTGTAGTCCTTTTTACTAAAAAAAAAGAGTATGGCTATCATATATATTTACATTAAGTTATACGTCTACACCATAATGTAGTAAAAATGAAGAGCTTGGTTCCTTTTGGGGATTTTGTCATTCTTCCATTCAGCTTACTTTGTTTAGGTAGGCTACATCCCTGGCCCTTTAGACATTTGCTATTTATATCTTTTATAGTTACTTGTTTACAAACTTTATATCCTTTACTAGAGAGTAAGCTATCAGAGGGTTAGGGTTTTATTTCATTTATCTTCTTACCTCCACAGTCCTAGAATGAAAGTGAGTCCTTAGTAGATGGTTGGTAATTATCTGGTTAAATTGAATTGAATTGGCTTTTTGACTATCATTAATGTACAAAATACTGGGATAGTTTCCCACCAAATAAACGTTTATTTTGATTTATAGAAACATGAAAAATGCTCATCAATACTCTTCAGTTCTAGTCCCTATGAGATTGATGTGTTTCTCCCCATCCCCTGGTACCCACGCAGTAGTGCTCCCTCCTGGAGAAGGGCAGGCGGAAGGTCCTTCTCCCTGGCTGCAAGGCCTGGGGGTGGGGGGTGAGGGCACAGTGTAGGAAGGGTCCACCGCCACCCATGAGGAAGAGTTGCCACTTAAAAATGGGACATATTTCTTCAGGACGGAGAGGGATCAAGTGGCAGCTTTCCAGACAAGGGAACTCTGCTTGTACGATTTTATCTCTACTACCCCCCTCCACAAGATGTAAGGTGGTTTATTAATTAATACAGTTCTCAAAAACCCTTGGTGGCAGTTTCCTTGATCGTTTTTCTCCCTCTAATGAGAACACGCCTGCTTGAGACATAGGATGGCATATGATTATCTCACTGTGAAATCTCAAATTAGTAGGTTGTCATTTAGAAGATCATTTTACTTAATTGACACTTGTTATTTCTAACCTTTTAAAAGCAGAGGGAGTATAAAGAGAACTTTGAACTGTTATTGTGTCTTCTGATGAAACTCCTTCATGTACCAAGGAATATATGCTTTTAAAACCTCTGTTTGAGGCCCTTGGCATACACCTACCAGGGCATAGAAAACGATCGGTGAAACATAAAAAGAAAAAGAAAACTACCTTGACACACACACACACATACCTATCTTGGTTACTTAATTACCTTGGTGGTGGTTTACAGGGTAATTGCTAAGCATAAGGAAACATGCATATCATTTAAATGATGCCCTTGCCTGTATGAAGACATATTTAGATATTCAGAAGTAATAACGTTTGTGCAGGTAGGCTACCTCCCTGGCCCTTTAACATCTCACATCACCATAGTGCAATTATCAAAACTGGGAAATGAACACTAGTAAAGTACTAGTAACTAAACTACAGACTTTTTTTTGAATTTCATTGTCCTTTTTTTCTGTTCCAGGATCCTAGGCAGGACCCAACATTGCATTTCATGTTTACGTCTCCTTAGTGTCCTCTGATCTGTGACATTCCTCAGTCTTTCCTTGTCTGACACTTTTGAAGAGCACTGATCAAGTACTTGATAGAATGTCCCTCAATTAGGGTTTGGATCATTTCAGGTTTATAGATTTGGTGACTTCTTTTTCTATACTGTAGTTTGACTTGTTTATGTTTTGGATATATTTTTTATAACTATCAAGAAGGCAATATAAAATGCAATTATAATATTTATTATGCCACAGTTAACTTTTCTTCATTCTTTTATTAAACAAGTATTTATTTGAGTCTACCATGTGCCAGGACTTGTACTTAAATTATCAGGATACAACAGTGAGAAAATTATTTCTCCCCTCATGGAGCAGATTTAAGAGGAAAGACAAAATAATAATAAATAAATAATAATAATAAAACTAAGTTAAATACATAGTGTTTATTTATGAATGTTAATTTCATCAATAAATAAAATATAAAATGCAGTTGATTGATGAGTGTTAAAGAAAGTCATGTTTATAAGGTGGGCTACAGTAGGTAAAATGTCAGGGGATGGGGTTGAGATTTTAGATGGGGTGGCCAGATAAGGTTCACAATGAAAGTGGCTTTTGAGAAAAGACCCAAGAAAGTAAAGGAGCTTGCCATGCAGTTACCTTGGGGAAGAACATTTCAATGGGGAAAATGGGGAAAACAATGTGGAGGGGGCTTACTTGGCATGCTCAAGGTCAATGAGGAAGCCAGTGTGGCCGGAGAAGAGAAGATGAGGTCTGAAGGGTAATGCGGAACAGATTGTAAGGGGTGATATCAATCAAGGACCTTGGAGAGGAGTTTTAAAAAGAGAAGTGACACAGTCTGACACTCTGAAAAGGAACCTCTGCTGTGGTGTTGAGGGCACACCTCTGAGGCTGAGGCTGAAGCACCAGCACCAGTGAGGAGGCTGTCGTGATAAATCCAGGTGAGACATGACAGTGGTTTGGTCTGAGATGGTGGTAGTGAGGATGGTCAGAAGTGCTTGAGTTTCTGATAGATTCTGAAGTAGAAGCAATAAGATTTGCTGATTAAAAGGATGTAGGGTGTGAGAGAAGGTGAGACTTCAAGTACAACATCAAGGTCAGAACCAGGGGAGAACAGAGAGCCAATTCAACACACTGCACTCTGGATTTAACAATTTTTAAGTTTGGTAAATAGAGCACACATTGACTCCAGGTTAATGTAGTCAAGGCTGACTAAATGATCAAGAGGTATTTAATCTAGTGGTGTTTAGAGTTATTCATCTGTTACATCACTGAAGAATTTAAGGTTGGAGATTCAAACCCCAGATCTCAGTGAACTTAGACTACACACTGCACAAAATTAATGTGTTCACCATCTCATTTTAATAGAATTATTCCCAGAGAGAGGTAGAAGTGGGAGGTGGGAGCATCCCCCCAAATTTCATGGAAAGCAGGAAACAGAGTGTAAGCCCAAATCAGTGTTGAACTGGAGGACGAAGAGCTAAGCTGTTGGCCACTACCTGACACCAGGACCAGGGCATTCCTTGCACATTCCAAGTGCACTGTGTGCACTTCCCCTCTTAGCTCTGGGCTGAGCCTTCTGAGAATGGAACCCTTCCACATGTCCTTACATCCAAATCCTACTTATTCTTCAGGACCCAGAACTTCAGCCTCAGAGTTCAGTGCTGCTGGACCAGTTCCTTAACACTTCCTCTCCTGTTGGTCTCTGTTCCATTAACTCTATGACCCGAGGGAAGTCCCAAACTCTTGATTTCAAGTTTCCTCACACACAAAATTAGGGACCTTAAGCTTCCTTCATCTCTATGATTTCATGATTCTGTGGCTGGGCTTTGAAGGGTGAATAACTCATCCCATTATACCACTTTGAACAAAGCATTATTACCACACCAACCATATCGCATTGTAACTACATGAATTTTTTTTCACATATGACTTGTTCACCGGACTGCATCTGTCCTGAGGGGAGGGACCAAGTTTAATCTAAATCTTTAATTCTAGCCACTGAAGTGAACCCTGGCACATAGTAGGTGCTTATAATCATTCGCTGAATCAGTAAATAAACACTTTAAAATTTGGGTGTCCAGGGACTTCCCTGGTAGTCCAGTGGTAAAGAATCCGCCTTCCAATGCAAGGGATGTGGGTTCAATCCCTGGTCGGGGAACTGAGATCCCACATGCCGCAGGGCAACCAAGCCTGTGCTGCACAACTATTGAGCTCATGCACCTCAACAAGAGAGCCTGCGTGCTGCAAACTACAGAGGCCATGCGCCCTGGAGCCTGTGCGCCACAACTAGAGAGAAGCCCGTGAGCTGCGACAAAAGATCCTACGTGCCTCAACGAAGATCCTGTGTGCCGCAACTAAGACCCGACGCAGCCAAGAAAGTAAGGAAAATAAACAAAACAAAAAAACTCGGGCATCCAGCCCTGTAAGAAATGTCTCTAACATGAGAACATGTTGGTTGTTTCCCTGATTCACTACATTGGATCAGAGGTTTTCAAGCCTGGCTGCACATTTGAATATACTGGGGAGCTTTCAATGATTCTGCTGACCTGGTCCCTCATCAGACCAGTTAAATCAGAATCTCTGGGAACAGGACCCCCAGAATCAGAATTCTTAAAAGATCTTCAGATAATCCTAATTGCAGCCAGGGTTGAGGACCATAGTTCTATTTTTTTTAAAATTTTATTGCAGTATAGTTGATTTACAATGTTGTGTTACTTTCCGCTGTACAGCAAAGTGACTCAGTTATACACATATATATTTTTTCATACTCTTTTCCATTATGGTTTATCTCAGGATATTGAATATAGTTCCCTGTGCTGTGCAGTAGGATCTTGTTTATCCATCCTATATATAGTAGCTTGCATCTGCTAATCCCAAACTCCTAATCCTTCCCTCCCACAACCCCCTTCCTTGGCAACCACTAGTCTGTTCTCTATGTCTGTGAGTCTGTTTCTGTTTCGTATAAAAGTTCATTTGTGTCTGATTTTAGATTCCACATACAAGTGATATCATATGGTATTTGTCTTTCTCTTTCTGACTTATTTTGCTTAGTATGATAATCTCTAGGTCCATTCATGTTGCTGCAAATGGCATTATGTCGTTCTTTTAAATGGCTGAGTAATAGTCCATTGTGTGTGTGTATATATATATATATATATCAATATATATGTATCTATATCTATCTATCTATCTATCTATCTATATCACATCTTCTTTATCCATTCATCTGTTGATGGACATTTAGGTTGTTTCCATGTCTTGGCTATTGTCAACAGTGCTGCTATGAACATAGGGGTGCATGCATCTTTTTGAATTATAGTTTTGTCTGGGTATATGCCCAGGAGTGGGATTGCTAGATCATATGGCAACTCTACTTTTAGTTTTTTGAGGAAACTCCATACTGTTTTCCATAGTGGGTGCACCAATTTACATTCTCACCAACAGTGTAAGAGGGTTCCCTTTTCTCCACACCCTCTCCAGCATTTATTATTTGTAGACTTTTTAATGATGGCCATTCTGACTGGTGGGAGGTTGTAGTTTTGATTTGCATTTCTCTAATAATTAGCAATGATGAGCATCTTTTCATGTGCCTATTGTCCATCTGTATGTCTTCTTTGGAGAAATGTCTATTTAGTTCTTCTGCCCATTTTTCGATTGGGTTGTTTGTTTTGTTGTTGTTATTGAATTGTAGGAGCTGTTTGTATATTTTGGAAATTAAGCCCTTGTTGGTCACTTCATTTGCAAATATTTCTCCCAGTCCATAGAATGTCTTTTCATTTTGTTTATGGTTTCCTTTGTTGTGCAAAGGCTTATAAGTTTGATTAGGTCCCATTTGTTTATTTTTGCTTTTATTTCTATTGCCCTGGGAGACTGACCTAAAAACATTGGTACGATTTATGTCAGAGAATGTTTTGCCTATGTTCTCTTCTAGGAGTTTTATGGTGTATTGTCTTATATTTACGTCTTTAAGCCATTTTGAATTTATTTTTGTATATGGTGTGAGGGTGTGTTCTAGCTTCATTGATTTACATGTGGCTGTCCAACTTTCCCAACATCACTTGCTGAAGAGACTCTTTTTCCCATTGTATACTCTTGCCTCTTTTGTCGAAGACTAACTGGAGGACCACAGTTCTAGATTCTTCACATACTGATATTTTAGTACCTCTTCCTTTTCTTTACACTCTGACTTGCCTTTCTAATTCTTTTACTCATCTGTTACTTTACCATTTCCATTTTCAGAGGTTAAGTTACTTGCCCAGAGTCCAAGTAACTAGTAATTGGTGGAGTTGGAGCCAGGATTTAACCAATGTCGCACTCTTAATCACAGTATGGTACGGAAAGATTGCTGTTCTTTCAGTAAGATACGTGAGTTGCACAGTTACCTTAATGTTCATATTGATGCAGGATCAAAACAAAACAAACAGAAAGCAGATACTCAGAAATCTGGCCTTAGAGAAAGTCTCAGTAAAGGGGATTGAGATGTACAGACAGGTGACAGAGGTGAAGAATTGGCTTATTGCCCTTGGTGCCCTCTTGAAGGGCATGGAATGGAGCTGTCCTCCTGCTGGGGAGGCAGCAGAGTGAGTGGCTAAGTAGCAAAACAACATTCTGAGCAACCCCATTGTGGCCACTGTAGATGAGCGGGATGTAGACCTATGTCTGGGCATGTGGGACATAGCTCAAGGCTCTACCTTTTTCAAATGGTACAGACAAAGCATTCTTTCTTATATCTGGTTTGTATTTGTTTTCCACCGAGCCTGGCCCTTATTTTTGGATCCAAGCTGCAGTCTGGTCTCTCGTTTTTTGGCTACTAGTGTATTGCTAATGAGCATCTGGCCTGAGATAACAGGAGTGATAACAGCCTAGCCTTTACTGTTTTACTTTGGTTACCTTTTCTTGCAAGAGCCAATAATACTATTTAAACTCTGGGCAGGGAGGGGGGCAATGAAAGGCTGCTTTCACACCTGCACTTTATAAAAGAGCATGAAATAGCAATGCAACTAAGCAAGGAAGTGGTAAAGGCCATGAAGAATAAAAGTTGGCTCTCAGGCAAGGGAAGTGCAAGTAGTATACTCATTCACAAGCAACTCTGCAAGATCTGAAGAATTCCATGTATATAAAGATGAGGAAGTGAAGTGGTAGAGAAATGACTTTCCACAGGTGGTTAGTGGTGGGATCTCCAAGGCCGTGGTCTCCCCCAGCCTCATGCTGTTTTCTGGTAATGATGCCTCCCCATCTCCCCCACATACTCTGCTCCAGCCAAAATGGTATGGCCTAGCATTTGCTCTGAATACTTGTAACAATATCTTGCTTTCATGAATCTTCCCACTTTCTTTCCTCTGTCGAATGCCTCCTGACTGAACCTTCCTTATGATAAGCTTTACATCTGTTTCTGCCCACAAACTTCCTTGTCTATGGATGAAGAACAGGCCACTCCTCTGGGCTACCTCCCTGCTCCCAGATTCTTCCATTTCCACCTGAGGACAGGTTTTATCTTGTCTTCTCATGAGACCTCATGCACAGAGCCATCCTGGGCTTTAAGCTCTCAAACCCTTAAGAGCCAGGAATGACAGTGGAGTCATAATGAGATGTACCTGTCACTGAAGGAATTCTTGGGTGTATTCTTGGGTGTATGAAGGAGCAGAGTGTACCGGTGGGCAAGGCAGTGGCAGAGGGGAGCCTGGTCTTAGATTAGGCAAGGCCAACGTAGAGCTGGCTGGCTGCGTCTTCCAGAAAAACCTGTGGACCTTCTTCTAATACTTGTCTGAAGGCTGGTGGTTTTGAGGGTTAAACGTCTAGGATTGACATTACATCTTTCGCGATCCTTAAAGAGAATGTACAAATATTTGATATTTTCCTTCTTTCTTTGACTTAAAGTTTTATTTACTTTTAATTCTGAAGGATACTGCTAGCTCCATTTTGTCTTAAGATTTGTTTCAGGGCAAATCTACCTGGAACCACTTTGTTCTGTTTCTCCATTAATCTGATCAGTAAAGTTTAAAGACAAGGCAGTAGTAACAGAAGTAGGATGAAGGATTGGGGGAGAAGTTTAGAAGAAGCAGTTTTGTTCTATAAAGCAGAATGCCAGGGTTGACAGTCCCCTCAGGAGCTGCTGTGTACATAGCATAGGAATGAAATTTCACTGCCTTAAATCTTCCCCCAGAAAGCAATGACCCGCTGCCCAAATTTAGATGTTAGAATTAATGATACATAGTAATGTAAATCCATGGCTAAAGCTTCTTACATTTCTTCATGTAGGTGTGACTCCTGAATTGGTTGATTTAGCACCTTTAGCCTGTTATGAAAAGTTTAAATAAAATAAAGCCAAAAAATTTTTTGATGAGTTTTTCTTCCTAGGGTGTTTTATTTTCTGCCCACACTATTGGAATGAATATTACTACTTTTATAATAAGAAGCGAAAGTTTTTAAAAAAAATCCGTATTGCTTTACTGGGAAATCCATTGATAAACAAGGATTCTAACAAATTACAACTCTTCCTATTTCCTGAACATGAAAAAGAGGCAGAGGCACTGTTTACATTTTGTTAATACTTTGTCCTAAGTTTCTTGGTCAAATTTCTCATGTTTTATTGTACTAATATTTACATGTTGAAAATTATTTCTTACAACAAAGTTTCCAGGGCATTTATAACCAGCATGCATCATTAATGTGCCTTATTCATTTTGTTCTTTGGAAGCACTCCTATAAGAAATGAACAGAATAGTGGTGCTAGGAAAACTGGACAGCTGGACATGTAAAAGAACAAAATCAGAATATTTTCTCATGCCACATAAAAAAATAGATTCAAAATGGGTTAAAGACCTAAATGTAAGACCAGAAACCATAAAACTCCTAGAAGAAATCATAGGCAGAACACTCTTTGACATAAGTCTTAGCAATATATTTTGGATCTGTCTCCTCAGGCAAAGGAAGCAAAAGGAAAAATAAACAATGGAACCTAATTAAACTTAAAAGCTTTTGCACAGCAAAGGAAACCATCAACAAAATGAAAAAACCTACAGAATGGGAGAAAATATTTGCAAATGATATGACGGATAAGGGGTTAATATCCAAAATATATAAACAGTTCATACAACTCACTATAAAAAAAACCCTGAAAAACAAATAACCTGACTAAAAAATGGGCAGGAGACCTGAATAGATATTTTCCCAAAGAAGATATACAGATGGCCAATAGGCACACGAAAAGATGCTCAGTATCACTAATCATCAGGGAAATGCAAATCGAAACCACAATGAGATACCACTTCAACTTCACACCTGTCCAAATGACTATTGCCAAAAGGACAATAAATAAAAAACGTTGGCAAGGATGTGGAGAAAAGAGAACCCTAGCACATTGTTGGTGAAAATGTAAATTGGTACATCCACTGTGGAAAACATCATGTAGGTTCCTCAAAACACTGGAAATAGAACTACTAGATGATCCAGCAATTCCACTCCTGGGTATATATCCAAAGAAAATGAAAACACTAATTCAGAAAAATATATGCACCCCAATGTTCACACCAGCATTATTTATAAGAGCCAAGATATGGAAGCAACCTAAGTGTCCATCAACAGTTGAATGGATAAAGAAGATGTGGTGTATGTGTGTGTGTACACCCACATACACACACAAATGGAGTACTACTCAGCCATAAAAAAAGAATGAAATTTGGCCATTTGCAGTAACATGGATAGACTTGGAGGGCATTATGTTGAATGAAATAAGTAGGACAGAGAAAGACAAATACTGTATTTTATCACTTATATGTGGAATCTAAAAAATAAAACAAACAAATGAATATAACAAAACAGAAACAGACTCACAGATATAGAGAACAAAGTAGTGGTTACCAGTGGGCAGGGGAGAAAAAGGAGGGGCAAGAGAGGGGTAGGGGATTAAGAGGTACAAACCATTACGTATGAAACAAATAAGCTACACAGATATATTGTATAGCACAGGGACTATGGCCAATATTTCATAATGACTTTAAATGGGGTATAATTTATAAAAATATTGAATCCCTATGTTGTACACCCAAAACTAATATTGTAAATCAACTATACTTCAATTAAAAAAAAGAAATGTACAGAATATTTAACATAAGTGAAATAACACTGTTGGAATAAAATTAGACACTATGGGATACTAGGACTAAATGGCAACTTCTGTTTTTTTTAAACAAATTCAAATATTTTCAATACCTTATTCTAAAATGGGATCTATCATTAAGGTTGAAAGTATGTATATACATATATATATTTTTTCTTTTTCTGTGAACTCCTAACATGGGACCTGAAACACAGTATGTGCTCAAATACATATTTTTATTTTTGGCTTTATCTCTTGTCTTTCTATAGTAAGTTACTAAGAATAAGAACTCTCTGGAAAAACACTACTGTCAAGAAGTTTGAAAGTCAAGGTGACCTCCTTTACACTTACTTTTATCTTTAAAAAGTTCACGGCAAATCTTTATCTTTGTGCAGGGATATATTTCTTTGATAGTTCAGTGAGTTATTCTCCCCCAAACAGTAATAATTTTGAATAACTCTGGTGTAGCTGTACATAAAGAACAGTTTGTGCTCATAGGACTAACAAGATATACTGGGAAATAAATTTTAATTCCATGGCGAGGCAAAGAAACTTTCTTAGTGAAAACAAGATAGGGATAATATATTGTGAAAAAGAATGAAAAAATTTTATGACAGTCCTTTCAAATTCTCGCTCTTGTGCTGTGAGTTTCATGATGTTTATTGTATTAAATATCACTAATGAAAACTCAAAGTTGGAATACAAAGTGCTTCACATACTTTTTGACTAATTAGTTTTTGAAATGTAGAGAAATTAAAACTAAGGAAATATATAAGGGATAATTTAGCAAAAACCTAAAGATTTTTAAAAGTTCCCAACCCTATTACACTCAAATTAACCCAATTCCCATCTTTCCCTGTAGATTTATATATTTACATACAAAGATTAGCTTATTTTATCTGTAGCTGTTAATGATTTCACCTTTTTCTTTTTAATCTATAATGTCCTTTTCCTATTGGAAAATTAGGAAAAGGACATTATAGATTAAAATTAGGAGGTATTTTAGCATTTTCCATAGAACTATGCATGAAATTTTTTATGCACTCTTTATTTCTAACTAAGCTACCAAGGTCTTCCTCTTTCAGTAATTGTATGTAGAAATTTATCGTGTTTAAGAAAACAGAGTAATACTAAATCATAAAACCATGTTGGTATATCTTTAGTTTTAGGAGATCCCGTTTAATTCAAATTCTACATAGAATCACTCACCTTTGAAATGATATTTTATATTATACTGAAAGCTTAATTGTGGTATGGAAGAAGCCCAGAACAGCTCCTGGCAGCCTCATCTGGACACTGGTGCCCCCAGGCTTTGGCACTGAGGCAATGGCAGTATTATAAACACATAGTCCGATTTTACAGGTTGGAATGAAATTTCCTAACATGCTATATAGAAAGTTAAATGTAGATAACCAGAGGCATCAAAAAATATTAAAAATATACTGCTATGTCAACAATACTTTGGATTGTTCTCAAACACAGAGGACAGCCCTTCTTGAGACATTTTCAAAACTACTAACATCTTGGGATAATCTCGGCATATCCTCAAAGACTACATAAAACCTGGTACATAGGAGGGGCTTATTAAGTGCTTGAATGAATGAATTCAAGAACAGCAGGGAAGAAGTGATCCTCAGAGAAGTAGTGTTCAATAAACTCTTTTATTGCCTGCTGATTTTCTTTTCATTAATTCATTGCTTGGAAATGAGTAAATATGAATAAATCCATCTGTGACCTTTATATGAGTTTGTGACCTGGGTACCCATCAGCCACCACACTGATATACATGGTGAGAGAACATTCTGAAGGGTGGCTGGCAGCTTGGCCTGGATCTAGGGAGTCATTATGGTAGAAATAACACTTGCGTTTGCCATCTTAAAGCAGTGATGGCATCTATTTCTCCTTCTGCTAGCACCAGGGGCCCTGATTTGGGAAAGCAAGGGAGGGTGTGCCCAGAAGGAACTCCTGGGGCAGCAAAGATAACCTCCTGGTGACTCTCCATCTTTGATCATTTTGTGGTTAGTCAAGAACCTTAAGGATCACTCACTATGAAGAATCAGAACCTTCTGTTAACTAGGAAATAAAAAGAGTACCTAACAGCAGTGAAGGGTGTGCTACCAAAAAGTTGGGTGTGTACAACCCCTCATGATTCCTGAAGGCTGGGTAGAGAGCTCAGCCTACCCTCCCCAAGGACAGGGGATCTCTCTCTCTTGTTCATCACTGCCTCTCCAACACCTAGAACAGATTTGAGTTTTGCAGATCAACTATCTCACATGTCCTATGCAATGCGTTCTAAAATCATCTCTTATTTTTCAAAAAATCATGAAGGGTAGGTATTTTCATTTTCTTTCAGATACACCTGAGGTTCATTATGTCTGTGGCTAAATAGCTTCACCTTTGAGACCTGGTTCATCTCTAAAATAGACACTGATACCTACTCCAGTATTGCTGTGAGAACTAAACGAGACAACAATGGAACACTTTTTGGAGAACTTACATTGTGCCAGGTGCTGTGCTACACACTTTATAGACATGATCTCATTTGGAACTCATGACCACTCTGATTTATTTGCTGGGGAGGGGGAGGGGCTGGTTGAGCCGGGATGTGAGCCCAGGCAGAGTGACTCCACAGTCCACACCCTTAACAATTTCAGTAGTATAAGCCAAATGTCTAGTACAGTACTGAGTATACAACAGGTGCTCATTAAATGTTACTTTCCTTCTTATCTTCTAGAGAGATACTATTTGAAGCAGCAAAAGTTCCATAGGAAGATAAATGACTTTTCCTGAGACAGCAGTGAAAGCGAAAGTCAACATTGGAATGCACCAATTCTAACAGTCTACTCATCTCAACAAAGCTCAGGAAGATTTATTATTTATTACAGATCATTCTGAAGTGACACATGGAGAGTGATGAATAGACTAAAACGTCAAAAATGCTGCAAAATTCTCAGTTTCAACTGGACTAAAGCTAGATGAAAGACAAACACCCCACCTGGTACTTGTTTCTTCATTGGGCACCAGAAGTGGCATCCGTCTTGTTCTCTGGTTGTGCCTCCTGCATGCTGCCTGGGAATCCAAATCTCTTAGGTGCTCAAAGCTTCCATGGTGGACCTAGCCATCTGATGAGCAAGTAACTCAGGTGGCAAGCCAGGCCAGCTATCCTCAACTCTGGCCCAGTTAGTAGGACCACCTGGGAGCTGATGCCCTGGCCCCATCCCAGAGATTCTAGTCTGGTTGATCTGAGGAAGTGCCCAGGTACAGGTATTTTTTGAAAGCTCCCATGCAACTGTACTGGTAGCCAGAGTTGAAAACTGGTCTAGGCAGCAGTCAGGATGTCATTGAATGAACTCAATCCCTCTGCGAGCTCCCCGTTTGATGGGAAGCCCCAGAGTGGTAGGGAGAGAGACATTACGTACTGGGCCCAGAAGCTGAAGAACAATTCAACAAAGAAGGTGGAAGTTGGCTTTGACTGCAAACTGGAGAATGTAATGCCTTTTTAGAGTCTTTAGCCCTGACCACATAAAGGGTTACAGACTATTCTTTCAAGATGTTCTCTTTGGCACTTTGCCCTTCATTTTATTAGTACTATTAATCTTCTGCAAAAATCCCAGTGGCAGTAAATGACTGCAGCAAAAATAGCTTAGTGGAAATAAAAAAGGGTGGAATAAAAAGAGCATCAGCAGTCTTATTTTCTGGGACAAGATTACAAGGGCCACCAATCCTAACAGAATAGGGTACAAGTGAGACACATCAGTTTGATGGGGTCAGGGTGGAATTTCTCCCACTGGTGCCGTACAGAATGATTAATTCATTATGGAAAGTTGAAAGCTTCACTGAAGCCTAGTCAGAGACGGGCTATGAGATCATTATACTGTTCCTACATGTTTTATTACCTCTAGACAACTCTTGATTTTTCACTAACAGGTTTTCATGTCTACAGCACCCGTATTCAAAAGAAATACAAAGTTCACTCCAAAGACAAACATAAATGTATGTTCAGCTTTCTGTGTCACTGTCCCCTCTCTTATCAGAGGTAGTTGAGAGTCCGCTGTCTTTTCCTTATGTCTGTCTCCAGTGGCTCAACTGGAAGAGCAACACAGCAGCCACTAAAGTGCCCAAATAAAGTGCCCAGTCTTCTTAAAGTCACACTGGTATAGAAACTACAGACATTTAGCACACCCTGAAATTTGCAAACTCTCAAGTATAAAACTCAGTTTCAGAAAATGTAGGCAATGATTATCAGAAGAAACTGTAGTAAAGGTTGATGGGGTGGAAATAGAAGACCACAATGGTGCCATGAACAATAGAACTGAACTTGCACACAAGGGAACCTGGGTGGGGCTTCCCTGGTGGCGCAGTGGTTGAGAGTCTGCCTGCCAATGCAGGGGACACGGGTTCGAGCCCTGGTCCAGGAGGATCCCACACGCCGCGGAGCAACTAAGCCTGTGAGCCACAACTGCTGAGCCTGCACGTCTGGAGCCTATGCTCCGCAACAAGAGAGGCCGCGACAGTGAGAGGCCCGCGCACCGCCATGAAGAGTGGCCCCCGCTCGCCGCAACTAGAGAAAACCCTCGCACAGAAATGAAGACCCAACACAGTCAAAAATTAATTAATTAATTAATTAATTAAAAAAAAAAAAGAGAACCTGGGTGGAGGTGTGCCTCATTTGTATTCCAAATATATGCATTAATGACCCGGTCATAAGCCCTCGCATGCTACAAGCTGTCACTCTTGCAGATTTTGTGTAGGTACATCCCCCGCCGCAACTGGAGAAAACCCTCGCACAGAAACGAAGACCCAACACAGTCAAAAATTAATTAATTAATTAATTAATTAAAAAAAAAAGAGAGAACCTGGGTGGAGGTGTGCCTCATTTGTATTCCAAATATATGCATTAATGACCCGGTCATAAGCCCTCGCATGCTACAAGCTGTCACTCTTGCAGATTTTGTGTAGGTACATCCCCACACACGTTGTCCTCAAACTCTTTACCTTCCTCCAGTCTATCTATTCTGTCTTCAATTCCTTCCTTAACCAGGGAGCTTAGGCTAGCTGGATGACGTGGTTCACCATTTAGACGATTCTCTTGCCCTATTCTCAGCTCCATTATTTCACTGTTCCTTCATTTCACCTGCCTGGCAAAAATTCACACCTGGATGAGTCTGACTGTCCGGCTGCTCATCACCTATAACCAAGATGCTGAGCTGTGCTGGAGAAAATCACGGACTGCAGAGAAACATGCATCGTAAATTCTTGGTCTACAGTAACTACACAGAGAGCCCACCAGTCCTCTGGTTTTTCATCATTCCCCCCACCCCGTTTGCATTTCAAACCTGCCCTACTTTTCTCAACCTCAATCCTACCCTCCTCCTTTTTTAATGTCACCAGATAAACCTGCCTCCTGCTTCACAGAGAACATAAAAGAAATAAAATGTAAACCCCTCTACTTCCTGCTACCAAAGCTATCAAACTATCAGACGTGACTGCCCGTTTCCATGTGGGCTTCCAGCTGCCTCTGGTATGAGAAGAGCCTACCTCCCTCACCCTCAGGTGGGTGTGCGCTCAACACTGGCTTCCGAGGTAAGGGAGCACAGAATAAGACAACACCCATCCTCTCCTTTCTTCCTGTCCCTGTGGAAGAGTGTCCCTTTTCTTTCCAAGGCTGTTTCTCTGCTGATCCCATTTCCTTGCTTCTTCTCAGGGCCCTCACTCCATTGATTATCACCTCTCATTACTGCATCTTCTCTTTGCTTGAATTCTACTTTTTTTTTTTAATCGGAGTACAGTTGCTTTACAATGTTGTGTTAGTTTCTGCTGTACAGCAAAGTGAATCAGCTATACGTATACATATATCCCCTCTTCCTTGGATTTTCTTCCGATTTAGGTAATCACGGAGCAGAGCAGAGTTCCCTGTGCTATAGTCTGTTCTCATTAGTTATCTATTTTATACATAGTAGTGTGTATCTATAAATCCCAATCTCCCAATCCATCCCACCCCCCCTACTTTATTTCATTAATTTTACACCCACATTTCACTTCCTTTTGGTTCATATTTGTCTGATTTTTACTTGCCGGTTTAAAAATTTTCCATTTATCTCCATCCTCTCCCTTAAAGAAGGTATCTAGGAACTTTTTTTTTAACCCAATCTCTGAAACTCTGTAATTTACTACACTGACACCTATGTTAGTTCTTTACTTCAGATATTTTATGCTTTTAAAAACACTTCCTTTTGTATTTTCTTTACCAGTCTTTTGCTAATTTGGTCAAGCCTCATTTACCTCACAGTCCCCCCACATATTCTGCACAGGATCTGTGTATATGCTCACAGTGTGATGAACTGGGCTCACAGTTAGTGGGCAATTAACTGACTGTTACATTTAATCTTCTGTAAAAGTGAGAATATTGGGCTTCCGTGGTGGCGCAGTGGTTGAGAGTCCGCCTGCCGATGCAGGAGACACGGGTTCGTGCCCCGGTCCGGGAGGATCCCGCATGCCGCGGAGCGGCTGGGCCCGTGAGCCATGGCCGCTGAGCCTGCGCGTCCGGAGCCTGTGCTCTGCAACGGGAGAGCCCACAACAGTGAGAGGCCCTTCCCCAGAAAAGGTGGTTGCTTCATCATCTGTGCCGTTTCTGTGTCCTATACCTCTATCTCTCTGTCTCTCTACCTCTATTATTGTTAAACTGCTTTTTCCCTTGTTTTCTCTTTGACCTGGCTCTATCCTACCCTATTCATCCTTTCATACTCAGCTCAGGTATTTCTTGCCCCAGGAAGCCTTCCATGATCTCCTCTTAGGCAGCCCTCATAATGTGTTCACACGGCACCTCATATTTCTCTCAGAGCCCTGGTCACATTGTGATTCATTCATTCATTCATTCATTCCATAAATGAGTATATATAAGCATCTTCTCTGATCTAGGCATGTGTTCTGAATGGATAATCAAGCAGGTAATAAGTCAGACTAATAAGCTATCACCAGCAAACATAAATGCAAGGTGTCCTCTGGGGGCACACAGCCCAAGGATCTCATCTTGCCTGGGAATCAGGTCACTGCCCCCTCCCCGCCTCCCCACTTGTGGGCTGTGTGAGAGTGGCCACTGGTGCTCTGCTGTGTCTTTTCTCCTGTTTCCCCAGCATGCCATCTGGCACATCTTGTGAAATCTTTGGACACACAAATGAAGGAGAGGAGTGCTGATCCCGTGCTTTCCAGGGATGATGGAATCAGCCTCAGTTTCTACCCTCTAAGAGCTCAAACTGAGACATGGGTGGCATCAGAGGCAGCCCATCCACCAGCAGGACCAGGGAAGACAACCAGCCCTCCCAGGAAGGTGCTGTTAGAAGGGTGACTGGAATGGTGTGACAGGTAACAAAGCCAGACAGAGGGTCTGGCTTTGAGTCTCAGGGCCAGTCTTGCCTTCTCTCTTCAGCCAGAAGCAGTTAAGTATCACCACTGAAAGCAGGTTGGCTGAGTTGGGCTACAGTTTCTGCTCAGAAAGGGTCAAAGGAGAGGGTGGCATAGAGCAGAGGGTGGAGAAATGGGAAGGGAGGTAGAGTAAGAGACTAAGAAGAAACATGACAAGTTCCCCCTGAAAACTTGTTTCTAGTAATTGCAAGCAGAGCCAAGCCAGGACCTTCATCTCCTGTTTCCTTCTCTTCAGCCTGAAGAAATCCCCATGGTTAGATTGTCAGCTCTAATTTAGCTACTGCTCATTATCTCATCACCCATTTTCTGTAATTGCATGTTGGGTAGCCTCCTCCTCCTCTCATTTTAATTAGTAGTCAGATATAAAGTGAGCATTGATGGTATTTTCTGCTTTGCTCTCCTGGAGGTCCTCCTTTGCCTATTCCAGGTGTTAGGATGAGGCTTTTATTTGTAAATGAGCCTCAGGTCTCACTGATCCTTCAACATGATAAGGAAGTATTAAAAAGGCAAAGCTACATATTTATCCTGCTGAGGAAAATTCTGTCCATTAGGCAAACTGAGGGAGCAGAAGGTAAACATGAGCTGACTCAGCAAACTCTGAGCATACCTCATGCTACAGAAAGGGTTGGGAGAATTTTGATTTTCAACCTCGGCTACCAAAGACATAGAAAAGGCTCAGATAAGCTAAAATAAGTGGGGGAAGGGCTCTCAGGATCCAGGGATATCTTTTCTTCTTAACTCAGAGCAGAGAAACTCAGAGCACTTTAAGCAAGAGTGCTTTAAATTTCCTTTAGGAATCTGCATTCTGTGGTTGGGGTGGATTTAAACCCTTCCCCATCTTCAGGGGTGGCTCTTGATTGCCGGCAGTTCTCCAGTGACCGATTAACAGATGGATATATAAGGCAGTCAGAGCCAATGGGATATATGGCTTGGAGCATGTGCAGCCATCTTGTCACTGTGAGGGCAGCCTGAGAATGGACAAGCCTCCAGCTTGCAGAGCTCACAGTCTGATCCCTGGATCAAGCCATTTGGGTCCACTGTCCCTATGAGCCTAAAAATTTCTGTTTCTGCTTAAGCTGATGCTTCGCTTTGCTTCGAACTGGGTTTTCTGTTCACTGACTCTAGAAGGCTCCTGGTTGATTTAGTAGTGCTAAAAAGAACTGGGATTTTATTCCTAACTTCATCCAGCTGAGGCCTCAAAGGCCTACATACAAATCTCCACACATTTCCCCTCAGTGTGTTAACCCACAGCAGCCTACCCCTCAGGCATTTAAGCTGCCCTCCAGGAATGGCTCCCCATGGCCCTGCCTCACTTAAGCCAAGCACACCAGAGGCACGGCCCCAACCATACGAGACGACAGCACCCCATCGGGTTCCCTCATGTTTTAGCTTCACTATTGGAGTAGCTCAATTGCATGGCTGATTGAAATTGAAACTTTCATTTTGGTTTTTATATTGCAAAGGGTGTAGGAGGGAGTTCCCTGGCAGTCCAGTAGTTAAGACTCTGCCTTTCCAATGCAGAGGGCACAGGTTCGATCCCTGGATTTAAAAAAAATAAGGGGGTATAGGAAAATAATCTTATAAATGTACTCTTCATAAACGTAGAGTGTGTACAGGGCACAGTCTGGGTAAACAATATGAATACACTTGCATATACACAGGTATGTTTCTTCTTTGAGTACAGGAGCTATGGCAGGACTTCATGAGGTCTTTAGGGCTGCACAGGAGGGAAAGTCATTCAGGGCATCCACACAGAAACAAAATGTTTGCACTCAGCTGCCTTCTCACTTTGAAATCTCTTATGGGGACAGCTCACCTGATCATGCACCAGAGTCACAGATTCTGGTTCCCATTCTGCCTGTGGAGCTTGGACAGATCTTTGTCTACCCTACTCTGGAGAGTGATGCCAGGAGTTGTTTAGGCTCTGACATTTTCTAGTTCTAAAGTAGAGTAAAGGCACTTTCACCCAGCTGCCACCATGGAGTCTTAGTGAACTTGACTGTTGCCCATATCATGGCTGATAGAGCTGGAGGGGGTCTTACATGCCTGGTCCAGCTGTTCACTTCTCAAGGAGGAGAGAGGTGGAGAGGGCAGTGGCTGTGGGCCCATGGAGACTGGAGGCGGGGGGTGGCGGGGATCAGGCAGCTGGTGGAGGGGCAGGAGATGCGGGCTCTGTCGTCTCTACCACTGGCCTTGAACGAGACGTTTCCCCTCTTCCTGCCTCTGTTTTTCTCATCCGTAAAGGTGGGGATGAATGCAAAGACTAATTCCTCTCACAGCTGTGAGACCATGTTTACAAACTGTCATCACTTCTAACACATTGCCCATATCTGGGTCTGGGGAAAACCTTTTCTCCCCCACTATCTGATGGTTTTGCAACTACTTGTTTTACTTTTGGATCACAGATTAACAAATGAGGGCTACTCATCCTTTTATAACTGCACTGAGGGAGATTAGGGTGTGTGTGTGTGTGTGTGTGTGTGTGTGTGTGTACACTTGAGGTTGTGTAGACTCTTCTGCTTTCTCTTCTCCAGTGTGTGTGTGTGTGTGTGTGTGTGTGTGTGTGTGTGTGTGTATACACACTTGAGGTTGTGTAGACTCTTCTGCTTTCTCTTCTCCAGTGTGTGTGTGTGTGTGTGTGTGTGTGTGTGTGTATATACACACTTGAGGTTGTGTAGACTCTTCTGCTTTCTCTTCTCCAGTTCTTCCCTGAACCGTCTCAGCTCCTGACACCCTCTATGAGGGAAGCAATGGCACATGGCCAGCAGCCACTGATAATTCAGAGGGCAACCAAGTTGTCAGCAATTCTGAAGAAGGATTTTATCCATCAAAGTAGAAAATGAGGAAGAAATATTCTAAAATAATTTTATAAAAATATAAATGCTTCTTCATTTTTAATGTGTATGTACCATGGCATTTATTCAAGGTAGACGTTCCAGGAAAAGTGACAAGCCTATAATTCTCTTGTTACATGTTTAATATTCATGCATGATTTAAATTCTGTGGGTATCCTGGTCTTAAGATAGTTCACTTTGTGTTAAGCAAGAAAATTGGTAAACGTTCTGAGAGAAGAAATTGCCCTTTTAAAATTGTTTCTTGTGTCTCAGAGGCATTTTATAAATACTTAATGTTGTCGTTGTTATGTTATTATAATAATAGGAGAGATGGCTAGTTTACATTGGGTTTAGCAACAAGAATGAGAGTCATGAAGGGTGTCAAAAATAATATCATTCATGTTACACATTTAATGTCATGTTTTCCTAGTGTCAAAATATTTAGTGCAGTGAGAGCATCTCTAAGGCAGAGGGAGATGAGCCAGGAGTACATTCTGCACATATGCAACACATTAAAAAGAAGCCCACACAGTTTAGTCATAAGATTCACTGCATAAGATTTTGCTCTAGAAGTTTCCCTTGGCTAGGGCAGGGCACAAGGCAGATAGGCCCAGGTGGCAGGCGCTGAATGGAAGGGGAGGTGAGCTCAATCTGCCTGCCCCAGGAGCCCTCCCAGGACACTGGCTCCAGAGAACCCCGAGGCCAACCCTGAGCTGGGCAGGTTTTCCTCTTGGCAACCGCAGTTCAGGTGGAGATGCCTCAGCCAGCTCCAGGGCCTGGGCCTGGAGGCAGCAGCCAGGATAGAAACATAGCCAGCACCTGGCTCACCAGACACCAGTCCACACATGTTGCCATGTCCTTCCTTCCACCTGGTGAGGACAACAGGTTCCAACCCTACCACTACGCCTCAGAATCATCGGGACAGTCTTTTAAAAACAACTGTGCCTTGGGAGACTCTTATTCAAAAAGTCTGGGTGGAGACGGGTTATCTGCTTTGTAAAAAGCACCACAGGTAATTCTGCTGTGCAGCCAGAGTTGGGAAGAAACACCTCTTGAGAGACTCAGTGTCTCCAAGGTGTTAAATATTTTACTTTATGACTTCATTCCTTCAAGGATGAAGTGTGAAAGGCCTGCCTGAATGAACACAGAACATGATGATCGTGGAGTCAGTTTGCTCTGACAGACTCCAAAAGGCAGGTGTCCTAAACCTGTCCAAATACCTCAGTCCTCTGTATTTGCAGGTGACCTCAGTGACAACCATGGGCTCACCCTTGTTACAATTTCCTGGGTCTTTATTTCCAGCCGGAGCTCTCTCCAGCCCTCCCATGCCCTCTGGATATCTGAAGCTGAAGTTGGCAGGCTCTCGGGTCTCCTCTTCCTACAGTGCCCCTGCTTCTCCTCTGTTCTCCTTCCTCTTACTGCTCCCTCCTGCATCTCCTTCTTCTGAGATTTCAGCCCGTCCACCTATACACCCAACCCAGGAACTGGGGCACCCTCCTCTGCTCAGGTAGACCTCTCATTCTGTATCCTAAGGTCACCAAGTCCTGTCTATTTTTCCTCCTAAAAAATCACCCTCTTCCTGTACATCTTTAATACCACTACCTCATCATCTTGATTCCAGTCTCAACCCTTTCCCCCTCTAATCTAGCCTTCATATCATTGCTGGAAAATAATTCTGATACATCTTATCATGTCCTACTCCTGATCCAAGTTTTTCAATGGCTTTTCACAAGCTGGAGCAGGGTTTTAAAACTTTTTTTTTTTTTTTTTGGAAGACGGATGCTTGTTTTCCTTCGAAATGTAATATGAAGCACTGAAAAGAAATGAGCTATCAAACCATGAAAAGACACGGAGGAAACTTAAATGCGTATTACTAAGTAAAAGAAGCCAATTGCAAAGGCTAGATACTGTAGGATGTCCATACTATATGAAATTCTGGAAAATGCGAAACTATGGAAAAGTAAAAGGATCAGTGGATGCCAGGTGTTAGGGATCAGAGAGAAATAAATAGGCAGAGCACAGAGGATTTTAAGGGCAGTGAAACTACTCTGTATGATACTATAATGGCAGATACCTGTCATTACATTTATCCAAACCCATAGAATGTAAAACACCAAAGTTTATACCTAATGTAAACTATAGTCTTTGGGTGATAATGGTGTGTCAGGGCAGGACTGTAACGAATGTACTACTCTGATGTGGGTTGTTGATAGTGGGGGAAGTTGTGTGTATATGACGTAAGGGGAAATTTCTGTACTTTCTGCTCAATTTTGCTGTGAACCTACTCCTGTTCTAAAACATGAAGTCATTTATGACATACTACATTAAAATTTTACATTTAAATTTACACTAAAAGTCATATTTATATTCGCATTTAGAAAAAGTGGAGCTACATTGATGGAAGCGGTGGCAATGGAAGGAGGAGGGCAGGGAGAGGTGGAGCCCTGTCTGTGCCTCATCCCCCAAGTATTCCCTGAGACCTTGGGGATGTAGGACTTGGAGGAACACCAGAGACCTAGAGGACTAGAGCTCAATGCCTTAGCAAGGCAAACAATGGCCCTCCTGATCAGGCCTAGCTTTCCTTTCAGGCTCGGTTCTTGTGGTTCCCTAATACCCTGCATTCGAAATATTCTGCACATACACTAGTGTTTCCCACAGTACCTCCTGCTCCATGGGTCTCCCTCCAGGCCATTGCTCGTGTTGCCTCCTCTGTCTGGCATCCTTCGCCCTCTTTCTCTACTTAATGACTCCCTTCAAGTCTCAACTCAAGCAGTACTTCCCCTGTGAAGCTGCTCCAGATTCCCCAGAAGACCTTCCTCATGCTTGATTCATCCTGTACTCTCCATCATGGCATCTGTCCAATGCACTATTTTTGTGTGCCTGACTCCTACTACACTGTGAGCAGTTTGAGAGCAGGGCCCTTGCTTCTTTCATCTGGATATCCCCGTAATCAGCATGGTGCCTGGCTTCCTAAATGTTTGCTGAGAATGAATGAGTGAGTGAATACATAATTCTCTCTTCCTCTCTCAGAAGATGGTCCCACTAGACTGAGATGACGTTCAATCTCTCTTTGGTGGATTTTCTCCCTTCCCATCAGTTTCTTTGACTTTGGCTCTTGATAGCAGTGGTCAGTGTATTAACAGACCAGTCCAGCCACAGCAGCCCACAGGCAGGTTTCCACTTTATTTTTTTCCCCTATTCTTTTGTTAGCAGAACTGTGTTCCTTTAGATGTATCTTCAGTTCGTCCTTGGGTTATTTCACCTTTCTGCTCCCATTTACATATGCTCTTAGTTTATCAAAAAGAAGGTTGGCAGGGCAAGAAATTCCCAGCCTGTCCTTCTCTGCTGGAGAAGAAAGTCAGAATTGTTAGCTTTAATATGACCTTTAAAGTACTTCAATAAAAGACACCTGTAGTCGTGTGATTGCTTGGAGTATTTAATACTTAATTTTCAAAGCCTCAGTTGAACATGGGCTGTAACTGAACTGATATCCCTATAACAGCCTATAACAGTAAACCCGGCTCCACCTGGACTTGAGAGCTGAGGTCTGCAGAGCCTGACAAATTATCTAAGGCTGGTGCATTATTCTTTTCTATGAATTTTTTTGGTCTCCTATGGTTTACAGAGGTAGCTCAGAAAAATTCTCAAAGAATACTTATTCAAGCTTTGTTACCTGTTTTGAATGAAGCCAGTCAATCCCATGAACTTCCTTGTTTCCTCCTAATTTTTCATGCAGTGTCTTATCACAAGCATTCAAGCTCTTAGAAAAAACTTGAAGCTCAAATCAGGACTTTCTGCTCCTGAATCAAGTCTGTTTCAAAGTTCACCAAAATACCTACAGCTCACACACAGTTTTAAAAAACTGTAGTCTGCCCTCTGGAGACTCATTTACATGTGGCACTTCATAGGCACCTGAATTTTTTATAGTCTTAAGGGCTTTTGGTTGCGTTTTCTCGGTACTTTTGATGAAATTATTTTCCACCATAGATACTGATTCTATGAGATAACTGTGTATGATTGTTTACCGTATTTCTTAATTCATATTTTCTTAAATTGCTGTATTTCTTAATTTCTTTCACTAATAGTGAATAGTTATTTACCGTTAAGCACTCTCAAAAAAAACTAAGGTTAGAATATCCCTGATAATGAATCTACAGGGTCTTTCAAATACAAGTAAGTGGTAACCAAATCAAAGCCATAAATTAAGCAAATGTCAAATTCCCTTAGTCTTATGGTGAGCAAAGACCACCCTCACCTCCCAAATCATACCATTAAGAAGAATCAGAAAAACTCAGGCATCATTAGCCTTCAATGTTTTTGCAATACTGTAAAAGGAGGCAGAAATTGTTGCCACTATCTTTTATTTATTTTTTATTTTTTTGTTGCCACTATCTTTTATTCATTCACTACCATCCCTTCCCTGGTCTCCACACTTCCATTCAACAGGGGTCAAGAAACCCTCCTCCCAATTCCTCCCCCCAGCCAGCTTTGGATCTCACATCATCAGTACCCCCATGTTGCAGTCACTTACCCATCCCTAGTCAATCCCTCTCATCTGAAAATTTTAGCTCTGCTACACTGTCACTCTCTCCAGTATTAGTTTTGCCATACGTTTTAGTGATTTCAATGACCCCCAAAGTAATCCTTCCCTGAACCTTTATCTTTCAGGCCCTCGACCTCTTCTGGTCTACTGATCTTGCACTCAGCACAACCTCAGCCACTCTCTCCCAATGGACATGCCTTAGACTTTGTCATTACCAATAGCTGAACCCCCCATGACCTCAGTTTCAAGCATCCCCCTTTCAAACCACCACTTTCTATTCTTCCAACTTACTATCTCTGCTGATCTTACTCCAACAATCCTTTGGGCCTCTGGAGGCACAATTCACTGATCCTGCCCACTTTTCACTGTCCCTCTGCCTTCTCATTTTCCTGGCTCCAGTCCTCCTTTTCCTCCCTGCTCAGCTTCAACCCCAAAGTCCACCATTACAATCACCCCTCTGCATAAACTCTCAGCATCTCTGCCTCTCTTTTCTTATCTTATGCCCTTGAAAAACCCCACCTGGACCTGCATGGTTGAACATGACTGGAGGAAAAACACATGGCCATAGAGACGGTCTCACTTCAAGTTTATTAGCATGAATCTCAAGCAGATCCTTAATGCTGTCTGGCCACTTTGATCCATCCCTTTGGTCCATTCACACTTCTGCTCTCATCATCCTCTCTCTCCTCAAACTTTCAACACCTCCCTTTCATCCTCACTAACAGCTGATGACCTTGCTTCTTATTTCACTGAGAATACAGAAGCAGTAGAAGATAATTTCTAAAGATACCGCCACTGCTACCCCATCAACCCACCTACCAGCCTCAAAGCCCATGTACTCTGCCTTCTTTCATGTTACTTTCCTCTTGTGTCCTCAAGAAATCATTCCAGGTATTTTTTTTCTCTACTTATCTTAACCATTTTTTTCCTTCTCAAAAGAATTTCTTAATCAGTATGTAAATATACTGTCATTTCTTTTGTGTGTAAAGGTACCCTCTCTGACCACACGTGCCTGTCCAGCTTCCATTCCATTTCTAGGCTTCTCTTTATAAAAATAGTCACCAAAAGAGCAGCCACCAGTGTTTCTCTTTCCACGCTCTCTTGAACCTATTCCAATCATGCATGAGCCCCTGACCCCCCCATAACCGATCTTTTCAAAGTCATCAGTGACTTCCATGTTGCTAGATTGAATGATCAATTCTTGGCCCTTGTCTTGCTTGACCTATGAGCAGCATTTGGCAGGGTTGGTCTCCATCCCTCTTGAAACGTTGGATTCTTAGGACTCCCTGCTCTCCTGGTTCTCCTCCTCCATACCCACTGCTTGTTTTCAATGTTCTTTGTTGGCTCTTCCTCATTTACCCAACTTCTTAATGGACTTCCCAGGTCACAGACCACGTGCTTTTGTTTTCTGTACTATCCATGCTCACTCCCTTAATATTCTTATTCAGTCTCATGGCTTAAACAGTATCTATATGTTGGTGACTCTCAAGTCATCCTACATCCAGCTCACATCTCTCTTCTCAACTCTGGATTCATATATCCATTAGCCTATATACCTCTTTTCTTGGATGTCTAATATGTCCCAAATCAATTGGCTCTCCCTCCTTCCTAAGTCTCTCTTCCTTCATTCTTCTACATCTCACTTACTGGCAACTCCATCTTTTCTGTTTCTCAGGCAAAAAAATCCCTTACAGTCATCTTTGACTCTTCTCTTTTCTCTTGCATCCCAAATAGAGTCCAACAGAAGATCTGCCAGGCTTGACCTTCAAAACATAACTATAATCTGACCATTTCTCACTACTTCCTCAGCTACCATCCTGATCTAGACTCTCTTAGGTTACAGAAATAGTTCTGATGATGTTGAATTGCCTGAACACCAAGGCTGCCTTTTCCCTTGTCTGGGGGATGTCTGGAAGCTGTATGCTACCCCACGTCTCACACTCAGATTTTACCGTTTCAGATTCATTCTTATGATGTTAAAATTGCCATC
The DNA here is from genome assembly GCF_002837175.3 of Physeter macrocephalus. Classification (NCBI taxonomy): domain Eukaryota; kingdom Metazoa; phylum Chordata; class Mammalia; order Artiodactyla; family Physeteridae; genus Physeter; species Physeter macrocephalus. The sequence continues at coordinate 51,052,090 of NC_041214.2, read as the reverse complement.
TCTAGTTACTATTCTTTAAATATTTACAGTTTCTGGGGGGAAATGTATATATAAAACCTTGTCCCTAAAACATTTAAGGTACATTATAAAAGTACATAACATACATTAAAATATAGAAAAAAGTGAGAAAATTAGGCAAAGGTAAGATAAGGATAGAAGAAAATTCATATGATGCTGCAGGTGAGGTGAGCATACAAATACATGCCATGAGGTTCTTCACACTTGCTAAATGGGAATAACAGAGGAGTCTCTTCCTCTAAGATGTGGTTTAATATCAGGTTTTTTTTTGCTTAATGGGCCCCCATAAGGCATCATGATCGCAGTGGCTCCTTGGGTCTGAGAAGGGGAGGGCTGTGTGGGGCAGGAAAGGCTCAGAAGGAGAAGTGAGGCAATGTTGGTCAGGAAGTCCCTTCTCACCTGAGACTGGGTCCTGACCTACACCGCAGTCATTCCCTGGTATCCTCCCCAATCTCCCACTTTCCAGCCCACCCCCACATGATACCCTGAGTACTTACCAAGACCCAAGCAAGAAACTCTGAGTCCTGATTTTCCAAGATTCCTAGAATAAAAATAAAGCAACACATGGTCATTTCATCAGGTGAATTTTAACTGGGAGTATTAAATCTCACTTAAAAATTTTTTTAATTGAAATACAGTTGATTCAATGTTGTGTTAGTTTCAGGTATATAAATCTCACTTTTGATGATGTTGCTTCTGACCAGAGCCATGGTAGAGGGAGAGCCCCAGATGCAGGCCTGTGGTTTGGGGAAGAGATTCTTTCATCTCCATTTGGGCACCAGAAAGCCCAAAATGTGCTTAGGCTCAGCACAACAACAAAGAGTCTCCACAAAACATAGCTTTTCAGCCCTAACGATCTTCTTCATTAATTTGCTTACAAATGTATTGTCTCTCTCCTTCTAGAATGTGAGTTCCTTGAGGGCAACTTGATGGATAGGGATAGTAAAAGAATAAATATAAAATAATCCTTTAGGCTATTTAAACTAAATTTTATATATATATATATACATATATATATTTAACATCTTTATTGGAGTATAATTGCTTTACAATGGTGTGTTAGTTTCTGCTGTATAACAAAGTGAAACAGCTATACACATACATACATCCCCATATCTCCTCCCTCTTGCGTCTTCCTCCCACCCTCCCTATCCCACCCCTCTAGGTG
>NC_041214.2:51030120-51050767 GCF_002837175.3 Physeter macrocephalus | reverse complement strand
GCTCTAGTAGGTCTGTGTTTTATTCCCGTCCTACCCCTAGGCTCTTCATGACATTTTTTTCTTAGATTCCATATGTATGTGTTAGCATACGGTATTTGTTTTTCTCTTTCTGACTTACTTCACTCTGTATGACAGACTCCAGGTCCATCCATCCCACTACAAATAACTCAATTTCATTTCTTTTTATGGCTGATATATTATTTTTTTTAAAGAAACTACACAGGGACTTCCCTGGTGGTCCAGTGGTTAAGAATCCACCTTCCAAAGCAGGGGACGTGGGTTCGATCCCTGGTCGGGAACTAAGATCCCACATGCTGCAGGGCAACTAAGCCTGCGCACCACAACTACTGAGCCGGCGCCCTCTGGAGCCCACATGCCACAACTAGAGAGAAGCTCGCACGCTTCAACAAAGAGCCTGTGTGCTGCAACAAAAGATCCCGCATGCCGTAACAAAGATCCTGAGTGCTGCAACTAAGACCCGATGCAGCCAAAATGAATGAATGAATGAATGAATGAATGAATAAATAAATAAATAATTAAAATAAAATAAAATAAAAAAGCTGAAAATGCAAACCTAAACAAAAAAACTACACAAAATTCCTACAAGAAGGTCTGATAGTCCTTAAATGATTATTCCTTTCCTCATCAACACCTTTGCTTTTCATCCTTAAAAGTTAATCCAGGGAAAGGAAATATTTTTTCATTCTCTAAGTAGGGAGAGAACTAGGTGCTCTAATCTTCACTGTAAAGTGTTTGTCTGTGGAGACCCAGACCCAACCCATTTTTCCTGTCATCCACCTAACTGCCATCAGAGAAGAAATCAAATTCTCAGAGAAAGGATGCCTCATAGAATTTTGTAGGGGCCCAGTGTGACAAGATGAATGTTACACTATTGAAACATGGTAGCAAAGTGTATTCCTTATTCTCTGATCAGATGCTCTTATAAGAGCATAACTTTTCTCCTTGCTTCTACCCAAACAAAACAGCACCAACTTTTCCAATAAAATTTTTTACAGCTCGGTTCTTCCAGGTTCTCTCTTGATTCCTCCACAGTTTGCCTTCTTTAGAGCTAGTAACCAGTGCTCTTGTTTTTGCATCTATTTCTTTTCCCTGCTTGCTATTATTGTCTATAAAATTCCACCTAAGCAACACATTTCATTTCCTAGCATGGTCCAAAGTGCATCACATTGCAAAGAGTTGAAAGACCCAGGTTTTTGTGCATTTGTTGCAACTAGCTAGGTGACCTCGGAGAAATCACTTCCTTCCTTGGAGTTCAATTTCTTTATAGTACAATGGGGTATTAACACTTATGCCATTCATTCAGCATCACTGTGGTGGGGCTGGAACATGATAATGTATGCTAATATGTTCACAGTAAACGAATGCAAAGCGTAATTATTTTTGGTGCTTTCTGACTCTACTCACCCTCTCACAGACATAGTGCTAAATTTTCCATATGAATTAGATATGTCCACCTAGCAGGAAACTATCGCATAAAGGTATGTGTGAAAAATATTTTGAACTGCTAAATAGGAGAAAAATAACTGGACTTCTCCCATGAAAATAATTTGCACCAGGAATTGTTCTTTTAGTAGTTTCTCAGAAAACCACAGGATATACAGCCAAAAGATCTTGCTTTGTGGTCTAAAAGTCTACATTTTTTTTTTTTTTGGCCGTGCCACAGGGCATGTGGGATCTTATTCCCCCTACTAGGGATCGGACCCATGCCCCTTGCAGTTAAGCGCCAAGTCCTAACCACTGGACTGTCAGGGAATTCCCAAAGTCTGCTGATTTTAAAGGATAGGAATCTAGAGCAAAAGCTATAGAGTGGGGAGAATAAAAAAAGACCTACACCAGAACAAATAAGGCAAAAAAATACATAAGTGAATAACAGTCTTCCAGGTAGAGATACTTAACATTGATGAATTAGTGAAGATTTATTCACAGGTTATGATGTTCAAGACAATGTGCAAGGACATGAGGATACAGAGAGGAACAAGGCACAGTTCTCTACACTTAAGGATTTCTCTATCCTCTACCTTTTCTGAGGGACACAGAAAAGCAACCATATAATCACAATACAGTGGGGTATATCCTCCCATGGAGGTCTTTGAGAGCACATGGAGGAGCTATCTCAGGTTTGTATTTGCATAACTATGTGGGTGTCATGGGGGAAAAGATCTAGGTAAAGAGTTTCATGTAATTTTAATATCTTTCAGTGACTCTGAGCACAATAGGGAACCGTAACTTGGTGCAGAAAACTATGCAAAGGAAGAAATGTTTCTAACAAAATCAAATAGGGCAAGGTTATGACACTGGGCACTTACTGAGCAGCATCTCAGCACCCAAGGTAGGGAGACCTACCCTAAGTTTCCTTACGACAGTGACTTAGGGAGATATTGATCACTCTGCTATGGGTTTGGAAGGCCACACTTGAGAAACTTGAGAATTGTCAGCCAACACAAACTGCAAAGTAACAAGTACTCAACATGGCCCATTTTATTGCCATTGCTGTTTAAACACCCAGGCCAGATTTTCTGGAAAGAAAGCCTTAGAAGATTTTGCACTGTAAGAAAAGTTCAATTAGAGACAAATATTGATACAGTGGTGATAGGTCCCGCACTGAGCCTTAGTGTTTTTATTTCCTTTAACTCTTTCTCTGAATATTTTTACCTGCTAGAAGGAATGATTACCAAATAGAGTTGGTTGTTTTTATTTTTTATTGTTAATATTTATTTATTTATTTATTTGGCTGTGCCAGGTCTTAGTTGCAGCACGTGGGATCTTTAGTTGTGGCATGTGGGATCTAGTTCCCTGACCAGGGATCGAACCTGGGCCCCCTGCATTGGGAGCAGGGAGTGTTAGTCACTGGACTACCAGGGAATTCCTTACAGTTGGTTGTTTTTAAAGTGAGAGGTATTTTCCGTGCATAAGCCATATCTGGTCTCTAAGTCTTATTTTCTCCAGGGGTAATCCCACGTTCATGTCTGCACAATACTAAGTGGAGGTAGGGTGATTGTTTAGCCCCTCTGATCCATTTAAGCTCTGCTGGATAATAGAAGCCCAAATACTTGACACATTTGATCTAATGAGCCCAAAATACATCATCTGAAAGCTTGTTTGTGTGGCTATAACACCAAATAATGGCCAAGCTTACACATCCTGCTGGGCTGTGACAGATGTCTTGGAATCTTCTCTATCCCAATCATAAGGAATTTTCATGCACACTTCATGACCTTGTGTGACATTGTGCATTGAAACAACTTAATGTAATTGCATTTTATTTCTTAATTCCTCAGCGTTAGCACAGGTGAGGCCACGAAAAGATTCTGTAAGCACATCAAATGTATAATTAGATTGAATTTCTTTCCCATTTGATTCAAAACAGTTGCATTGTACTGGTTTTCCTATTTTATCTGTGTCAGATATACCAGAAGGAAGTCTCACTGTGTTCATTTTTAGTATGTGCTCCTGTTCAACTCAAAATAAAAGCTCCTCTTTCCCAGGTGAACCTGAGCTGCTCGTCTGCTAATATTAGAAATGAATGACATCAGTATGGGGGCACGGGACACACAGCTTTGTCAGTCAAATTTTGGAAATCCTAAATCTTAAATCAAAGCTTCAGGAAAGAGTTACTGCAGAAGGGATATACCTTCTTGAGAAGCCAAGGTTACACTTCTTCTTTCTGAAGGCAGAATTGTCCTCTCAGTGTCTGAACTTGTTTTAGGACAATGGTTAGTTCCATGGCAGATGCATTAAATATAATTTCTAGTGTCATTTTGTGGAGCATCCATTATGCACTTTTTATTTTAAGGCGATAATAGAATTGTGAGAACTAAAATCCAGTGTCACTTAGGCACAGTATCAAATGCCATTTGATGCTTACAGGTCCTTTACAAATCAAAGATGCTTAAAGCAGAAGATTAGCAACCTAAATGTGCTGTTTTAAACTGCATGCTTCTGAATACGTATATCTTAGACATTACTCACAGCTGTAAACTGCTTGGAAGAGAGGAATAGCTAGCTAAAATAGGTACCTTGCATTTGACCAAGAAGGATGCATATTGCATAGGACAAAAATCCCTTATTTAAAGGTTGACACAACAGAGACAACCTGAAAGCACATGTAAGGGACTCCAGTGGCCTTGTCAAGCTGGCAGAAACAAGTTTGGTTTGACCTGGTTTTCATGTGCTCAGATCATTACATCATCTGCTGTTTTAGTATACTTGAACAACTTTCTGATCCCTCTAAATCACACTGTGTGCGGTGCCTTACCTGGAAGCTACTAGTCAAATCCGGGGTATGGAATGAAAAAAAAATAAAATAAAAAAGAAAGAAAAGAAAAGAAAGAAAAGTACATTTAATCTTTCTTGAAAAATCCAGAGCAGAAAGTATGTGCATTTGTCAGCCAGCTGGTTTTGATAGTTGTATGAGAACATACATCTTGACAGCCATGATGGTGACTACAAATGGTAGTAACATTTTCTTATGAAGGCACTGTTCATCACTGTTGATAGTGAATAATGATTCATTTGGAAACCACCAGGCACATAAATGATTTAGCCATGCATTTGGATGACAGACATTGATAAGTAGCACAAAGAAACTTTCTTTCCTTTATCTAAGTAGCAGCAAAGTAGAATGGGATTATTTCAGATTTTTTTTTTAAAGGTTCAAGTCATTGTCTGTTGTAAATTCCAACTAGGTTCTTATTCATTTTCTTTGGACATATAAAATCACCTGTTGGTCTGTGTCATTCTAGAAAAGTCTACAGAAGTATGGCAAAAAGAGACTTCCCTATAATTAATTAATTAGTTCAATAGAGATGTACTGAGTTTCAACTACATACCAAGCCCTGTATTAGGGTGTGGAGATGGGCTGAATAGCAGATAATTGCTGCTTTCAAGGAGCTTACATCATAGAAGGGGAAACATGTCAAATAGTGAATTGATTATTTGACCATAGTACTAAATAAAAGAACAGTATGCCCTAAGTGAAAAATCACCCTGTTGAGAAAGCTGACCTGGTCTGGATGGTTAGGAAAAGCTTCCCTAGGGAAGCAGCATTTAAACTGAAATCCAAACAAGTAGGAAGTAACTTAATGAAAAGAGTAGGGATCAGCATTCCAAGCAGAGTCAACAGCACATGCAAAGGCTCAGAGGCTGGAGGAAGCATGGGTAATTGAAGAACTAAAAGAAGTACAGGTCAGGGGAAGAGTAGGGTGCAGAGTGAGCCCAGATGAGTCTGTTGGGGGTGGTATGAAGCAGCTCAAACTGGGCCTTACCAATTTTGGTCTTAATATGAAGGAGTAATGGAAAATTGTTGAAAACCTTAAGCAGGAGAAATGGGGTGAAGGGAGGCAAGAAGAGGAGCTTGGAGGCTGCTTTAGCAATGATGATGAGAAGTGATGGTTCAGATTCAGTCCAGGTATTCTTAGTGGGCAAAATCTATAGGACTTGGTGTTTGAATAGGAGGGTGAAAGAGAAGGAGAAGGGGCCATTCTCAGGTTTCTGAATTGGGCAGCTGGGTGAAGAAAAGTGCTTTTCACTGAAGTGGGGTTCATTCGACAAACAGAAGGGTTTTGACCACCTTTGGGCATGGGGGCAAGATATCCATGTCAGTTGCCTGGAGCTCATAGCAGGGAGAGGGTTTTTCTGGGTATAAAGGGTAATGAGTGCCATGGGCTGGGGTCAGCTTGCCAAGGGAGACAGCATTCAGTTAGAGAAGAGGGGGCCAAGGCTCGGCTTTGAGGGGCTCCAACATTATAGGTGGCCAAGAGGAAGCTACACTGGCAAAGGAAACTGAGAAGGAGGGGTCAAGATGTAGGAGGAAACCAGAAAGTGATGCTGTCAAAGCTAAAGGTGGAGTCGGTTTCAACAGGGTGTAAGCGGCCAGTACTGAAGGCTGCGGGAGATCCAGCATCGGGAGGACAGAGGAATGCCCTTCACGTTCAGCCCCACAGGGACTGCTGACGACTTCTGGGCAGTCATTTCAGTGGTTCTGTGAGTGTCAGGTCTGTCAGACTGAAGAGGGGGAGGAGGTACAGAAATAATGCTTACTAACTGTGTGTGACCTTGGACAGGTTACTTAAACTTTTAAAGTCTCTTTCCTCATTCATAAATGGGGATATTAATAGCTCACTGCTTTTTATTTTCCAAAGAGTGAGAAAATATAAATACAGCACCAGTCCCAGGATACTTCAGTGTTCAATAAATGCTATTTACTTTCTTCCTTTCTTATTTTCTAGGAAAAGTGGTGTCTCATACACTGAATCTGGTGAGGTTCTGATTCAGGTACTAAACCTGTTAGGAGGTTGCCTCTGTGGCTTTCAAGACCTACTTCTGTGACTCTATGATCCTCTTACTTCGTGGATTTGTGCTTAGACATTGCAAACTTCCTGAATCTATTTTATGTGAATTGTGAGTCATTTTGCTAGAATCATTAGGATAGTGGGAAACAGGGGAAAAGATAGATAAGGGAGGCGAAGGAGAAGGTGACACCTGGTTGGTAAAGGCAGTTTGGAGAAATCATGTGGGTCTGAGAAATTTAGAACCTTTCTTCTGTGATTGCCAGGAGGAGGGAAATGGAGTTGGAACACAAAGTTGTGCGGATGGGGCAGAACTTGGATGTTCTCCAGGGGTGGGGATGGGGAGAAGGGTTGAGAAATGCTCACCAAAATCTACTTATCACTTCAATAAAAGTTACTCACTGCTTTTTCTGTCTCAAGTATCCAAGGCATTAGAATAGCTGGAACTCAATAATTCAGAGTCTTAAATCAGAAGAATCTAGACCCTTTATCTCAGGGCATATCACTCGGGGTTCATGAACTTGAATGAGAAAAAATACACTTTTATTTTCACCAACATCTAACTGAAATGTAGCTTCTCCTTCAAGTATGAATGTAGGCAAGAAACCTCAGAAGTACCCACATTAACTGTTACTTTGCCACCAAAAGGAATTACAGGTACTTTTCTACCACATCACAGTTGCCTCAAAAATTTCAAAAAATTATTTGCACTCACCATTTACACTCATCACCTTTTGGAAATTGTGGTATTCAACGCACTCCTAGAGCTTGTTGTTTAATATATTCACAAAGAAGTGCATGGATTTTCCTGGTGGCGCAGTGGTTAAGAATCCTCCTGCCAATGCAGGGGACACGGAGCAGCCCTGGTCCGGGAAGATCCCACACGCCATGGAGCAACTAAGCCTGTGCGCCACAACTACTGAGCCTGTGCTCTAGAGCCTGCGAGCCACAACTCCTGAAGCCTGCTCACCTAGAGTCCGGGCTCCACAACAAGCGAAGCCACCGCAATGAGAAGCCTGCGCACTGCAACAAAGAGTAGCCCCTACTCGCAACTAGAGAAAGCCCGCGCACAGCAACGAAGACCCAACGCAGCCAAAAATAAAATAAATAAATTTTTAAAACAAATAAATAAAGTGATTTTAAACACATAACATAAAATATACATAAATATATTAAATATCCGATTAAATGGAAATACAGTTCAAAATATTTAAAATCCAAATTTGTGACCTAGTAAGACATGCACTTCAAAAAAAAAAAAAAGATTCTGAAGAGCCTAGGGGCAGGACAGGAATAAAGATGCAGACGTAGAGAATGGACTTGAGGACACGGGGAGGGGGAAGGGTAAGCTGGGACAAAGTGAGAGAGTGGCATGGACATATATACACTACCAAATGTAAAACAGATAGCTAGTGGGAAGCAGCCGCATAGCACAGGGAGATCAGCTCGGTGCTTTGTGTCTACCTAGTGGGGTGGGTTAGGGAGAGTGGGAGGGAGATGCAAGAGGGAGGAGATATGGGAACATATGTATGTGTATAGCCGATTCACTTTGTTATAAAGCAGAAACTAACATACCATTGTTAAGCAATTACACTCCAATAAAGATGTTAAAAAAAAGATATGCACGTCTTTGTTTTGTTTTTTTCTTATAAATTTATTTATTTATTTATTTTTGGCTGCATTGGGTCTTCGTTGCTGCACACGGGCTTTCTCTACTTGCGGTGAGCGGGGGCTACTCTTCATTGCAGTGCACAGGCTTCTCATTGCGGTGGCTTCTCTTGTTACGGAGCATGGGCTCTAGGCTCGCGGACTTCAGTAGTTGTGGTTCACGGGCTCTAAAGTGCAGGCTCAGTAGTTGCTCTGCGGCATGTGGGATCTTCCCGGACCAGGGCTCAAACCCATGTCTCCTGCATTGGTAGGCGGGGTTTTTAACCACTGCGCCACCAGGAAAGTCCAAAAGCACTTTTTCTAAGGAGTCTGTAGGCTTCACCAGACTGCTAGAGGGGTCTGTGCATCAAGAGTCTCGAATGTAGCTAAAAGATAAATGTTGTTTAAAAAAAAAAAGCCTCTTGGTTCATCCATCTGCCACAAAGCAACATGAGTTTACAAGCATCTTTTTCAAACTGGGAGGGAAGGCAATCCTGAAAAGTTTTGAAAGTGAAATTAAATATGCCATACCCCAGAGCTACTATTTAAAATGTGTATAATAAAATTGATAGTGTTGGTGTTTATTATCCCTTTGTTTAATTTTAGTAAATTACAAAACATTTTTTAGGCCCTTGCTGAATTTACTTCCAAATTCAGGCCTGCTGCTTGTATTATCTCTACATGGGTATAAATCCATGACCCTAAGGTCTCCCATTACAGGGCTCCTCAAGGGCCTCATCCACCCACCTACACAGCTGGGGAGTCTGCCATGCTTATGCCTGAGGGCAGAGGAGACGGAAGAGGATTTGCCATCCCCGGGGCTCTGGGTTTCAGCCTCATGCACGATATTTCTTTTGTAACAATTTCCTTTAATGTGATTCATTCATTCAGCCATTTCCTATTTCATTCTGTATTATATCTGTGTTTGTTTTAACATAAAATAATGTTTCCTTCCTAAATCTTCAAGCAAGTTTGTTGTCTCAGAGATGTGCCATGTTGGTCCCGTGGCTTTACTAGGTATCCCTTGGCACCCTTTGCTGTCCCAGTTTGAGAGGCTTGGCTATAAACTATTATCAGTCATTTATACCTTAGTGTGAAGAAGTTTCAGAGCTTTTTCTTACATAGTTTGGAGGGATTAGAAGGAGCAATCAAGAAATAAAGCACTAAACCTCTGGCAGAATTGGAGGGGAAATAAAAGTGGAGTGGCGGGAGGATGAAGGAAGTGGGCCCCCCAAATGGGAGAACACACTGTTCCACCTTCCAAATTTTGTCCAAGATCACATCTCTCCTCACAACAGAATGATCACACTTTCCTATGTGAATATCACACATGTACTTGCATTTTCAACACTAAGAAGAGAGAATCTAAAGATTTCAAAGTTTTCTTCACCCTGGGGTGATGATTTATTTTCAAAGAAGCTCCACAAGATGAAACAAAGGTAAAGCCTTCGCTGTCATCTACTTTGTAATGAGAGCTGTGTTAGTTTCCACTGTAATGAGCTGTGTAGTTTTCAAAGGCAAAGTAAAACAAACAAAAAAGCATCTGAGACAGAGCTCATGCTCGACATCTTCCCAATTCCGTTTACTGTGCATGAACTTCTTGCTTTCTCTTTAGAAAGTAAAGTCAGCCATGTGATGGAGACTGAGGTGTGAGCCTGACTGAGGGGCAGGGTGATATTTAAATATGCACTTAATCAGAAGTTTAAGGTTGCTTCTAGCCATTATGCATTAGCTTGCCTTTCACTTTCCTTGACAGAGGAACAGAAAATTAATGCCCGTTTTCTCTGTGTGCCCAATCCTTTACACCTGCTGTCAGAGTGCCATATATCACAGCGCATATTGTACTCATTGTGTACAAGGTTGTTTCTCCTTCCAGACTGAGATCTGTGAGGGTAGTGACTGTGTCTAATGCATCTGTTTATTCCCAGCACTTAACAAAGTCCTGGGCACATAGCTGGTGCTATGTGCTGGTGCATTTTACAGAAGAGGTTCCCTCTTCTGTAAAATGAGTTTCTATGCCCTCCCTGAGTGGAGGGATACAGTAAACATTGTAGCCTTTTACTCTTTCAACCAGTATAGGTGTTAGGGCTCCTTCTTCTATTTTACAAGAGGCTGGAGCTTGGGAACCTGCTTAGCAAGATGCATTCTATCCCCACCCATACCATTCCTCTTCTCCCGCTGACCCTTCAGTTAAGTGTGGTCACTGTTCCAATGGGAGGGTGAATCCCAGCCATCTAGTATTTACAGCCTCAAAGCCTAGAGCTGGGGCTAAAGGAGAATCATGACCAAGGTCAACTTCTATGTCCAGCCTGCTCTTACTTTTTGGTTCAGTCAGTCCACCTGCAGGTCACCCCATCTGAACTTTCAGTGTACACTTCAAATCCAGAATATCAATCTGTGGCCCCGCCTCTACACCCCTCCAAAAAATAAGCAACATATTTTAACTCCCACAGATCTCTTCCTTCTCCTTTGGCCTCCACAACCAATCAGTCAGCAAAATCTGAGGAGCCCACTTCTGCACCATCCCTCACCTACATCCTGACTTCTTTGTTACCACCACTAGATCAGACCTTTATATTAATGGCTTTCTACCTGTTCTTCTGCCTTAGAGCCTCTCCTACTCTTTCGCTGCTTATCTCTGATTAGCTTTATACCTTCTTATTTGTATGTAGTTAACTATTTTTCATGTCTTATTACCTTTCCTCAACTGCAAAGTACTTGATGGAGAGATCCAAGCCTGATTTTATATTTGATTTCCTTTTAATACTTTGTCTCATGGAGATACCAGTAAATATTTCATTGACTAAATTAACAATCAAATGACTAAGTCTGAGAAGCCTTTCTTACCTTCCTGATGTGAACTTCCAGAGTTTGATATTATTTTAGTCCTAATTCTTTTGTGTTTAGATTGACTATTAAAATTCAGTTGTACCTATTCAACATCATAGTGCAATAAGGCGATACAAAGAAATAAAAGGCATGCAGATCGAAAAGGAATAATAAAACTGACTCTTGTTGAAGACAACATGATTGTCTATGTAGAAAAATCCCAAAGAATCTCCCAAAGAGCTCCTTGAACTAATAAGTGGATTTAGCAAGGTTGCAGAATACAAGGTCACTATACGAAAGTCAATTGCATTCCTAGCAATGAACAATTGGAATCTGAAACTTCAAAGAAAAAAATACTTGCAATAGCACCCCAAGAATGAAATATTTATTCACAAATCTATACAAATATGGGCATTATCTGTATGCTAAAAGCTATAAAACATTAAAGAAAGAAATGAAAAAGGATTTAACTAAACGGAGAGACATAACATGTTCATGGATTGCAAGACTCAGTATTGCTAAACTATTCCCCTCAATTTGATCTGTGGAGTAAAGATAATCCCAATTCAAATCCTGGCAAAATATTTTATACAGATCAACAAGGTGATTCTCAACTTTATATGGCAAGGTGAAAGAACTAGAATATTCAAAAGAATTTGAAAAAGAATAAAGTAGGAATCACTCATATTACTTGATTTCAAGATTTAATATAAAGCTACAGTAATCAAAGCAGTGTGGTATTATCAAAAGGAATGAAGCACATATAAATGGAACAGAATAGATAGTAAATGGAATAGAATAGATAAGCCAGAAATAGGCCCACACAAACATAGTCAACTGATTTTTGACAAAGGTGCAAAAACAATTCAACGGAAAAAGGATAGTCTTTTCAAGAAATGGTGCTGGAACAAATGGAACAATTGTCCATATGTAAAAAAAGAAAATGAACCTTATACACACCTCTCATCTTAGGCAAAAATTAACTCAAAATGGATCACAGTCCTAAATGTAAAATTTTAAATTAAAACTTCTAGAAAAAAATGATAGGAGAGAATCTGTGAGACTTTAGGTTAGGTAAAAGTTTTTTAGATATAGTACCAAAAGGATGATCCTTAAAAAATTTGAAAAATTGGTCTTCATAAAAATTTAAAACTTTTGCTCCGTGAAAGACACTGTTAGTAGAATGAAAAGACAAGCTACACACTGGAAGAAAGTAACTGCAAAAACCCAATAAAAGGTGGCCTGTGTCTGGTCAAAAGTGTTGAACAGACACTTCACTAAAGAAGATATTTGGATAGCAATTAAACATATGAAAAAGTGCTCAACATCATTAGGCATTAGGGAAACACAAATTAAAACCATAATGAGATACCGCTACACACTTATTTGAATGTATAAGATAAAACCAAAACCAAAGCCAAACACAATGCCAAGTGCTGGCAAAGATGCAGAACAAATGGAAACTCATACATTGCTGGTGGAAATGCAAAATGATATGCCCCACTTTGGAAAACAGTTTAACAATTTCTTATAAAGTTAAACATACTCATACCATATGACTCAGCAATTCCACTCCTAGATATTTATCCAAGTCAATCAAAAACTTATGTTTACACAAACAACTTTAGGAAAATATTTATAGCAAATTTATTCATAATCCACTGAAAACTAGAAACCACCCAGATACCTGTCAACTGATGAATGGATAATCAAATCAAGGTGTATTCATACAATGGAATACCACTCAACAAGAAAAAGAAATAAACTATTGATTCATGATTCATGCAATAATATAAATGCAGTTAAATACATTTTGCTAAATCAAAAGGCTACATATTGTTTGAGTCCATTTATATGACATTCTGGGAAGGATTATAAGGGCAGAGAAAGATGAGTAATTATCAGGGGTTAGAGGTGTGTGGAGAGATTGACTACAAAGAGGCAGTATGAGGGATACTTCGGGGTTATGAAATTTATTCTGTATGGTGCTGTGGTGGAATGACTGTGCATTTATCAAAATCCATACAACTGAACAAACACAAAAAATGAATTATACTCTATGCAAATTAAAAAAAAAATCTACCAGGATGTCAGGAGAACCCAAGATGAGATGCAGACTGTGAGATATGAATCTAACTGTATTACAAATGGATGACATACCACACAGAAGTGGGTGGGGAATGAAGGACCTAACTTAAATAACTTTTGACTGGATACCGTGGGGCTAAGAACAAAAAGAATTGTACACAAACACTGTTGTCTAGTTGGCAAATTTGTCTCTCACAGGGGTATGAGTTAGCAATTTTGAAACTAAGGTTGAATACTAACGTTGACAAATAAGAAATGTAGTGAGTGAACACTAGACCCAGAAACTAAACAAAAATAGAACAAAATTGAGGACCCTTTGAAGCCAACATCCCTTAATCATTTAATTTCATTGTATATGTAAACACTCTCACATTGACAGAACATTGGTTTTTGTTTGTTTCTTCTTTGTTTTGCTTTTCTAATTCAGCAGATGTTTACTCAGCAGCTACTAAGATGCATCCAGAGTTCGTCACTGATTTTGAGGTTAATGCATGCTCTTTCTCTCCAGAAGAATAACAAATCAAAAACTGACCTGGGAACTAGTGAGAACTGAATGCAGTTGGCCCGTGACGATTTTGAGCCCTGTTATAAATGGCTAATGATTGGTCAGTCTGGAGTGCTGGATTTAGTTTATTTTCATTCTCCAACCTCTATGTTGGTCTTTTTTAATTCTTCTGGATATCTTAGCTTGTGATGTCTCAAAAGTAGGGAAACTGCATCTCATTCTGTGGTGACAGTGCTCACTAGAGGGCAGAGAACTGCACCTTCTCGTGGTGACTAGGAAAATACCCACCTTCAGCCACGAGAATTGCTCTCCAAAATGAGGAGCTCTCTCTGCTCCAGTCCTTTCTGATTGCACTTGATACAAAGGGAAAGCTCTGCCTATAGATCCATGAAAGGGAGGAAGGGAGAGAAGACCACCCTTTTATGAAACAGCAAGGCATCAGAATATATTCTTTAGGACTTTAAGATCTTTCTGAAATTCTCTTGAAAATGAAATCAAAGTTCTCTCTCCTTGGGCTTGGGTAAATTTTTACTAATACACATAATATTTAAAAATTGACTCCAGGCATTTAAAAATAATCACCGCATGGCAACTATAGAATCCTGTGAAATAATCTTGCTTTATGCTTTTGTGAATTAGTCCATCCTCAGAAATTAATTAATTTCAGTTGGTTAAAATCATTAGTGGTACTTCATTCAAGTTGACTAACTGGTCCTAAGCAAGATTTAGATGGTAGGAATTCACAGGATAGGGCTCAATATCGATGGCAGAATAGCTGAGGATCTGATAATTCTTTGATGTGGCCCCAAAGAAGTCAATTTCCAACTCTAGTATCGTCATCATATGATGAGAAGGAAAATCATGACGGGAAGTATGTGCTGTCTACACAATGGCAGGCAGAGAGCTGGTTATTTTAGTAAAAACTGATGAAGCCTAATTTTTTGACAGTATGATGCCAAACTGGACGACTGAATAAAAGTTTGAATCCACTTTGAATCTACTAGGATGTTTAACATCTATAGCACATATCTTTGACTTTTAAAATGGAAAAATAGGACTTCCCTGGTGGCACGGTGGTTAAGAATCCGCCTGCCAATGCAGGGGACATGGGTTCGATCCCTGGTCCAGGAAGATCCCACATGCGGAGAAGCAATTAAGACTGCGTGCCAAAACTACTGAAGCCCTCACGCCTAGAGCCTGTGCTCCACAATGAGAGGAGCCACCGCAATGAGAAGCCCGCTCCCCACAACAAAGAGTAGCCCCTGCTCGCCGCAACTAGAGAAAGCCCATGTGCAGCAACAAAGACCCAACGCAGCCAAAAATAATAAATAAATAAATAAATAAATAAAATGGAAGAGTACAGGCAATCATCTATTTTTTATTTTTCAAGTATTGAGTAAACATAAACATACTTTATTTTCCCTGTACCTGAACTCGGCTTTTTAATAATAGCAACAATTTATAGAGTACCTACCATATGCCAGCACTGTCCTAGGTGCTTTTACACATAATTCGCACATATAAAGGCACACAGTCTTTCCAAGTAGACGCTCTTGTGCTCATTTTATCCACGAGGAGGTGGTGGCTGAGGTTAAGTAACAGACCAGGGTCCCACACCCCTAGCATGTGGCAGAGTCAGGAGCAGAACTCTGTCTGCTGTTGAAGTGTGTGTTCCTTCCACTGTTCCCTGCCTTCACGTGGCCTGCGCATCGGAAATGACCCAACTGTTAGTGATTCCCTAGAAGAGACAGGCAGTAATGGGGTCCCTGCCCGGGGTAGGCCATTTTGGGAGGCCTAGGGAAGAGAGAAATTGAGTTTCTGCGACTCTTGCTAGGCATCCACACCCACTCCTGGTGCCTCCCCATCGGTTCTGGGCCCCCCAACCTCCTACCCCTGACTGTAGCTTTCCACAGTCTCTGTGACTGATGCCACGGCAGTGGTGGGAGTTGGTGAACTGCCACTCATCTCACCCCTCTCCCCATCAGTCTTCAGACTGAAACAACCGGAGAAGAAAACAGGCAGAAGGAAATGTACCACTCATACTGGTTCACATTTCAACAGAACTGATTTCCTCCTGTTCTTTGCTCTTTGAAAAGAGAAAAAAAAATGAAGTCATCAGCGTGCTCTGCGGATTGGAGATGGGATGACCGATGGGGCTGGAACAGACCATGTTCACAACTTGTGGGGTGTGGGGTTAAGGGCATGGAAAGGGGAATGGGAAAGAAAGTTCAGAAGGACTGAGGTAGCCTTGCCTGAAAAAGAAGGCTGGATCAAGAATGATTTTTAGCACAACCATCCAATGAACACTTTGGAGCTACTGTGGGCAGGGAGCTAAGGACATAACCTTGAATAATTCACACCTCAAAGCTGGATTATTCATTCACTCAGTACATGTTTATTGAGCACCTACTGTTAAGGCAGACACTCTTCTAGGTTCCAGGGCTGTGACAGTGAACAAAACAAATCAAAATCTTTACCTCATAAGGCTTACATTCTAGTGGGGTGGCCACAGTAAATAAGTCAACACAGTAATAAGTTCAGTGAATGAGAGGTGCTCTGAAAACACAGACGCTAGCTCATGGCAATGGCAAGGTGGTCAGTGGCAGCCCCTCTGAAGAGCTGACACCTGAGCAGGGGCATGAAGGATGAGAAGGAGCCAAGTCAACCCCGAAAAGATCTTGGGGAAGAGAGTTTCAGACAGAGAGATAAGCAAGGCCTGAGGTGGGACAAGCTCGAGGAACAGAAGGAGGAGACTGTGATGGAGGTCAGTGTGTGAGGCAGGAGCAGTTCAAGATGAGGTTAGAGAGAGAGATGGGAGCCAGGACTTACAAGGCTGCTGGCAACCAGCTTACCTCTCTACCTGGGCAGCAAAGGTAGAAATGGTCCCCAAATTGCTATGGACTGTACACGAAGAACTATTTTATTTAAATAGAGCTGTAAAATAGAGAGGGGATGAATCTTTGCTGGAGAAGTTTTAGAAGAGAACTGAGACTTTGTAGATCAGGGTAAGGAAGCTTCATCTGGGGCCAGGTCACACCTCCCTAGACTGGTGAGGGTTGTGGTGTTTGGGACCTCAGGTTGTCTTGTTGCACAGCTCTGGGGGCCCATTGTATTCTATGTGCATAACCTCCATTTCCCAGCCATACAGTTCAGTGGTCCTGTCTTGGGCTCCCTGCTTCCCCTTTCTGTACCCCTTTCCTTTATGGTATTCTCTTTTGCCCCTTCTGGTCTCAAGTATCTCTAGTTCTCAGGCTCTGTCTCTTTTCCTTTTAACAAATTCTGCTCTCAGGAAAGTCAGAACAACTCATTCTCACTAAGGTGTAAATGATCAACATGAACAAAGTGCTGGAAGAGGAAATCAGCACCCTATGATTCTCAGGAATCAAAAGAAGTGCTCTTTGCATGTGCATCTGTTTGGAATGCTTTTCTCACATATTCTCACTCAAGACCCAGCTCCAAATTCCCCTTCCCAAGGAGGCTCCCTAAGGAAGAGCTATTAACTTCTTCCACTGAGTTTGCATCTCAGTTCTGCCCTTCCTGTGTTGCTTTGTGCATTGTCTGATTGATCTGTCACCCTACAAGCTTGTGGACTTCTAGAGGACAGACACCATACCTCATTCTCCTGTTCCTCGGGCCCTGACATGTTGCCATGCTCGTTGACCATCTGACCAAGGAGCTGGGAATGGTCATAAGAGCTGTGTTTACTTTGATCATAGTAGGCTATGATTTTCATGGGGCTGAGTTTAATTAATGCTTATTAGAAAAACTTCCTTTCTTGATAGACCTGCATTCATTACAACTTTGATTTCTTCAATATTGTAAATATTGCAGCCTGAATTACTACCAATTTAAGATGCATTGGTTGACAAATTTCCTCTTTTAAAATGCAAATATTCCTAATGGGGTTAAGTCCATTCATTCATACAAAACACATTTATTGTGTCTCTGCTCTGTGCAACACACTTTCTCATCACTCACACCAAAATACTAAGGAGTTTACCAGGAACTGCTTTTTTTCCCCCATGTAATGAATCAAGAATCCCAAGTCAAGGCCTTATAATTCTACTTTTTCTAATCTACCTAGCGGAAAAATTTAGAGATCTGCAATTAGTTTTACGTACAAAAATATGGATTGTAATCATTATTTATAATGGTCAAAGGAAGAAAACCATTCAATAATACGAGGAGAATCAAATTAACGTTTCATCAGTATGATGGATACTTATGTAACTACTTAAAATTACATTAAAAAGAATGTTTTATTAACACAAGAAATGCTTGCATTACCATGTTAAATGATAAAAGCAGGATATAAAACTTGTTGCAGTATGACCTTTTAAAATGCACAGAAGAAATCCTGTGAGGAAATTCACTAAAAATGTAAATAGTGGTAGTTCTAAGTGGTAAGATATTGGTTGACTTTTAGTTTCCATATATTTATATTTTATAAACGTTTTATACTAAGCATGTATTGCTTTTATGATGGAAAAAAGGAAATTTACTGTATTGGAAAACCAGAACCACTTCCCCGTAGTTGCTAAGATCAATCACAGAAAGAGGATAGGACCAGAGGGGATGGGGACAGCTTTATAGGCAAGATGAGCCTGCGCCTGTGTGAGGACAGCACGAGGGCCCAGCTGGCAGTCTAGGGTGCTGCCCCCTCCTGCAGGTGGAATCGGGAAGAGCGAATACCAGGAGATGGGAGGGCACAGAAGACACGTTCTGGGGTAGCTCCATCTTGCCTAGGCCAAGCCTAGGATGAAACTGTGACTCCTCCAGGTTTGGCCAAGTAGAACAAAGGCTCTGGTCCCAGACTAGCTGCCCAGCTGAGCAAGAACCACCTTGCTGGGTTTGTTTCAACACAGGTATAGTGAGCTTTTAATCTCAGCAGGGATCACTTTCTTTTGGCATTTTTGTAGCTTAAGACTCTGTTGTTAGTGTAGTTTATCACCATCTAGCAATGTTAACTAACCATCACAAGGAGCTGAACTTCTAGGTCTGACTGAAGGTTACAGCAGATCTTCGAGGGCTGCAGAAACTCAACCCTGACCCCACAGGAACAAAACACCCACATACAGCTCGGGACCCCCAGTGAGCTCTCTTAAGTTTTGCTTCTGAATCTTAAGCTCATCTTGCTTATGGCTGATACCTTCTTTTCTCATTCTCCTCAAACAGAAACATTCAGCAGCAAAGCCCTCAAACTGTTTTGCAGGAAGTCATTTTTGACTACTTTTCCCATAACACCCCTACCCTCCTCAAAAAAAAAAAAAAAAGATTTCAAGTGAAAGTGGAGGCAAGGAGGTGTAATGTTGAGAAGCTGGAATCAGCAGCAAAGATGTCTGATTTTAAGGCTGGGCTCCACCCATCACTCAAATCAGGTTGCTGGGCTAGTCACTTAACCTCCCCAAGCCTCAGTGTCTCCATATGGGAAATATGTATAAACACAGTGCCTGCCTAATCTGCTCACAGGCAGTAGGGAGGATCAAATGAGACAAAGTATGTGAAGGCCTACAGAGTTTTAGAGTTCTTTACAAATCTTAGTTATTGCCATGATAATAACTAATGGGATTAATAGTTTCAGGAGCTGCTGCATAAGGTGAAACAGTGGGGAAAAGGCAATCCATCATTTCTGTGCTCTCAGGGGGAACAGTAGCCTTAGGTTCCATGGACTGGTGGACAGACTTTGTAGTGAATCAAATCATTCACACTGTTAAGAACTATGCTGAAATGTTCTGTGTAGCCAGTTATGCAGCAAAAAGAAAAAAAAAAGGTTTAAAAGAATGAAATTAGAACACTACCTAACACCATATACAAAAATAAACTCAAAATGGATTAAAGACCTAAATGTAAGACCAGACACTATAAAACTCTTAGAGGAAAACAGGAAAAACACTCTTTGACATAAATCACAGCAAGATCTTTTATGACCCACCTCCTAGAGTAACGAAAATAAAAACAAAAATAAGCAAATGGGACCTAATTAAATTTGAAAGCTTTTGCACAGCAAAGGAAATCATAAATAAGATGAAAAGACAACACACAGAATGGGAGAAAAATATTTGCAAATGAAGCAACGGACAAAGGATTAATCTCCAAAATATACAAACAGCTCATGCAGCTCAATATCAAGAAAACAGACAATCCAATCAAAAAATTATGGAAGGGCTTCCATGGTGGTGCAGTGGTTGAGAGTCCGCCTGCCGATGCAGGGGACACAGGTTCGTGCCCCAGTCCGGGAAGATCCCACATGCCTCAGAGCAGCTGGACCCGTGAGCCATGGCCACCGAACCTGCACGTCTGGAGCCTGTGCTCCACAACGAGAGAGGCCAAAACAGTGAGAGGCCCGCGTACCGCAGAAAAAAAAAAAAAAAAATTGTGGAAGACCTAAATAGACATTTCACCAAAGAATACATACAGATGGTCAAGAGGCACATGAAAAGATGCTCAAAATCACTAATTATTAGAGAATATGATACAATGATACAATGAGGTATCACCTAACATGGGTCAGAATGGACATCATCAAAAAATCTACAAACAATAAATGTTGGAGAGGGTGTGGAGAAAAGGTAACCCTCTTGCGCTGTTGGTGGGAATGTAAATTGATACAGCCACTGTGGAGAATAGTATGGAGGTTCCTTAAAAAACTAAAAATAGAACTACCATATGACCCTGCAATCCCACTACCAGGCATATACCCTGAGAAAACCATAATTCAAAAAGACACATGTACCCCAATGTTCACTGCAGCACTATTTACAATAGCCAGGACATGGAAGCAACCTAGTGTCCATCGATAGATGAATGGATAAAGAAGATGTGGCACCTATATATACAATGGAATATTACTCAGCCATAAAAAGGAATGAAATTGGGTCATTTGTAGAGACATAGATGGATCTAGAGACTGTCATACAGAGTGAAGTAAGTCAGAAAGAGAAAAATAAACATCATATATTAACGCATATATGTGGAACCTAGAAAAATGGTACAGATGAACCGGTTTGCAGGGCAGAAATAGAGACACAGATGTAGAGAACAAACGTATGGACACCAAGCGCGGAAAGTGGCAGGGGGGTGGTGGTGGGATGAATTGGGAGATTGGGCTTGACATGTATACACTGATGTGTATAAAATGGATAACTAATAAGAACCTGCTGTATAAAATAATAAATAAGATTCAAAAAAGGGCTTCCCTGGTGGCACAGTGGTTGAGAGTCCGCCTGCCGATGCAGGGGACACGGGTTCGTGCCCGGTCTGGGAAGATCCC
>NC_041214.2:50978991-51029994 GCF_002837175.3 Physeter macrocephalus | reverse complement strand
AAACAAACAAACAAACAAACTAACTAACTAAAAACAGAACTACATATGACCCAGCAATCCCACTATTGGGCATATACCCTGAGAAAACCATAATTCAAAAAGACACATGTACCCCAATGTTCACTGCAGCACTATTTACAACAGCCAGGACATGGAAACAACCTAAATGTCCATCAACAGATGGATAAAGAAGACGTGGTACATATATATAATGTAATATTACTCAGCCATAAAAAGAAGTGAAATTGGGTCATTTGTAGAGATGTGGATGGACTTAGAGTCTGTCATACAGAGTGAAGTAAGTCAGAAAGAGAAAAA
Source organism: Physeter macrocephalus (assembly GCF_002837175.3). NCBI lineage: Eukaryota > Metazoa > Chordata > Mammalia > Artiodactyla > Physeteridae > Physeter > Physeter macrocephalus. The sequence goes on along the minus strand of NC_041214.2, from coordinate 51,029,676 downwards.
CAAATATCGTATATTAGTGCATATATGTGGAATCTAGAAAAATGGTACAGATGAACCTATTTGCAAGGCAGGAATAGAAATGCAGAAGTAGAGAACAGATGTGTGGACAGAGGGAGGGAAGAGGAGGGTGGGATGAATTGGGAGATTAGGTTTGACATAAATACACTACCATGAGTAAAATAGATAGCTGCTGGGAATCTGCTGCATAGCACAGGGAACTCAGCTCAGTGCTCTGTGATTACCTAGATGGGTAGGAGGAGGGGGAGGGAGGCCCAAGAGGGAGGGGATATAGGTATACATATAGCTGATTCACTTCACTGTACAGCAGAAACTACACAACATTGTAAAGCAATTATACTCCAATTTTAAAAAAAGAAATATTCTGAACAGAAGTGAAGACAAATATTTGGTGACAAAAGAAAGTTCATATTCCCTCCTTTTTCATTGAGACCTGCACTCAAATTCAGGACAAGGAAAGAAATTAGGAAGTGATTTCGCTTAAATTATCAAGGTAGTAAAATAATGTGTGTGTGTGTGTGTGTGTGTGTGTGTGTGTGTGTGTGTGTGTGAGAGAGAGAGAGAGAGAGAGAGACAGAGACAGAGACAGAGACAGAGACAGAGAGACAGGGGTGGAGAGGAATAGGAGAAGCAGAATTGAGGCAAAAAATAGGAAGAAAAATAAAATATCATGTTCAGACTAAACTGAAGTTCCTTTGTGCAACTGCAAATTATTTTATAAATAGTTCCGAGTCTCCTATTTCATTTGTTTATTCAACAAATATGTGTTAAATGTCCACTGTATGCAAGGGATGACAAGGCAGTAGAAAAGACAAACACACTTTGCCCTCATGGTCTTTAAAGTCTAGTTGGGGAGATAAACATTACACAAATAATTATGTTATTACATTCTGTTAGCGTTACAAAGGAGAAGTACAGGGTACAATGAGCACATCCCTCATGTTGTCAAAGGCCTAGTGTATCACAGCCTAAGACATCCTTATTATAAAACCCCTCAAGAAGAAGTTACTGTGAAATCTAGAACCAAAACCAAAAAGGAATGAATTTTTTTGAGCATTTAAAGCAGAGAACAAGGGCTCTCAAGGTGAGTCCCTGGACCTGATTATGGCTATTTCACTTATTCTGTTTAAGGCTTTACTTCCACATCTATAAAATAGATATTTCTCAGTTTTTATCTCTTAGGATTACTGAAGGGACTTAAAAATTATTCATGTACAAAGCCTAGCTCAGTACCCACCACACAATAAGCACTCAGTAAGTGTTAACTGTTATAATTATTACCTTATAAAGCTATGGTCTAATGGACTTTAAGTTGTGAAACTTGCAAGCAAGTTTTGATAGGCTCCTAGAAAGCTTAGAATCAAATATGTGGCCCAGAGGATAACAATTTTACATCATTAGAGTATGCACATTTAATCTCATCCTTGGCTCCATTTTTGGTCACCACCTTGTTTTTCTTGACTAGAATAATACATGGTATGGATGAATGGGTGGATGGAAGGATGGAGTGATGGATGGATACATGAATGAACTCTCTCAACTAAGTCAAGAAATAGCTCTTTCAGGTAGATAAATAGTGCTTGGGAGTTGGACATTCTCCCTACAATTTCACAGAACAAGGAGAATTCTGACTCATACTAACTCATTCCTTGACTTTTATATCTCCTCAGACATGAATGGATATATTGCTTCCCTGAGTTAACACTGAATGGATCTAAATGCTGCAAAAAACAACCACCACCACCACAAGAACCAATTGAGTAACTAATCCACAAGATAGTCTTAAACAATGTTTTACAGGTCAAAATTCACCTATGCTCCTACCCTCTATTGTTTGTGTCCTTCTTTCCGTGGCTATAATACAAAAGAAGCTGTCAAGATGATTCCATTACTGGGTTCAGTCAATGGCTACTTATGTCTCTAGACTCTTGGATATACACACACAGGTAATCTTTCCTTTCAGAACTCCAGTATATACAAAGAATTTACTGGGAGATTTCTTGCTGCATCACTGTGCACTGTTATTTAGGAAGAATAATAGAAACAAAAAGCAAAGAATCTTAAATCTGGAGGTGGAATAGTCCCACTTAACTAGAGACCATACATCCTGGTTAACCCAGGCCAGCCTCTTATTACTTGGTGCACAGTTATTCTTGGGACCACCCCTTCTTTCACTTTCCAAAGTATACTACTTTGCATAATAAAGTATGCGATCACCTTAATCTAATCCAGTTGCCAACTATGTGACCTTCAGCATCAGACTGGAAGGAAAATAGAGCCTCCTTCAGCCAGAGAGGGGAAGAGAGGAAAAGAAATATCCGAAGTGAGTGACTAGGCTCACACCTTCCCACTTTCCTCCCACCTGCCCACTATGGTTAAGGCTCTCCAGAGTGAGAAGGGATCAGAAATAACCAGAGAGGTCTGTGGGAATCTCAGACCAAGTACATGCTCCTTGGGCTCCAGGGTGCCCAGGAGAATTCTGAGTCCTAGCAGGAAGCTTCACACTAATCTCGTGTGGCTAGGAGAGCAGGACAGCGAGCCTCCTAAGCTTTCTCCTACTGACTGACACCATTTGCGGAAGTGGGAAGAGAGATTCCTAACCGAGAGTCTGACCCTTAAAATCAGAAGAGAGACAATTAGCTTTGAATGGGATATTTTAAATGCCCTCTCATCTGCTCCAGCAAAAATGGGGACTTTAGTGAAAAATAAGATCAGTTATAAGAATCAAAGAAATGTCTTTTTTCCTTCACATGTAAGTATCAATAGTAGGGGCAAATATCATCCAGTCTACACTTATATCCTCAGAGCTCAGCTCCGGGCCGGGGAAAGGGGAGACCCTCAACAAATGTTCATTGAATGGAGACTCTAACTTCAAATCACACCAAAAAAGACAAAACAACCCTGGACTATTCAAGTATAATCCTGCAGAAATATTAAAATGCTTCCTGAACTAATATTCATACATCTAGTTACCGTAACAGGGAATGAAAAAAACAACTAAGGAATTTAGAGAATCATCTTTGTCAGCTACTGAGCCTTAGACAGCACTATGTCTCCCCATGGTATCATATTACAAGCTAGTCTCAGATATTACAAGGATTTAACCTTCCTTTATGGCACTTTACACAGGATCCGCCAGAGGCAAGCTAATAGATTATAGTCTCTATTGATCTTACTCGGATAAGGAAATCCCAGTGTCCCAATCTTCTCTGGCTGGACAAGATACATTTTGAATAATTACATATCATTGCCCTGTCTGTTCTGCAAAGGGGGAAAAATATGCTCTAGATTTATCATTAAAATAGCAGGTATTGGAGGAATGTGGATTAAATTATTGAGAATCTATTTATTTAACTCTGGGCAGTTTGATGACAATTACATTTAAAATAAATATTTTCAGTGAAAATCCTGGTAAGCCAAAAGTGTGTGTTTAGAAAGAGAGCTTGTATGAAGTTTGAGAACAGAACTATTTCTTTTCTCTCAGTGAACAACAACAAAAAAATGTATCCCTTAGATTAACTGGTAAATATATTATTTCTAAATTTAGAGATATTAGATTCTGCTAGTACTTAATATTGGTCTCAAAGGATTATAGAACACTATGATTGCTGCATTTCTTAACGTGTTCCCACCCATAACACTTTTTCTTTTCTTTTTTTAAGTCAAACTGAAATTTGCTTTTCCAAACAGTTTTCTAACTGGTGTAAAAAATAAAGTTGAAAATCTCTGTGGAGACTCTGCCCTTTTCTCTTAATAGTGCCTTGCCAAGCAGTCATTCTTTTACAAATGTAGAGAGGAACATGTTCTGGAACGAGCTTTAAATTTAATTTGGCTCATTTTGGTAAGAGTACTTTGGAAAACTGGCTATACGCCTTTGTTGCTGTTCTATAAAACATGACGATTCCATTGGGGGGACCGGGTCCTTGCTGTGGTGAATCGTTAGCTGAAAGGAAAGTGGGTTCTAATCGTTAGACAAAGAGAATGGAAATTGGGACTGAGACATTCCTGGAGTCTTTTCTACGGATTAAATGAATGAACCTGGACATTGATGGGTCAAAGCAGCCTCATTTCGTTGCTAAGATGCAGCAATTAGCCACCACCATTAACTTGGAATTCACTGCCTCCCTATAAATTAGGGGGAAAAAAAGACAATCAAGACCCAATTCAGTGACTCATTAAGTACATCTTCTATGTCGAGGGCCGGTCCAATCATAGAACATCAGATGTAGAGTTGCTGATGAAATCCAACTTGCAGCTGGTTTGCCCAGGATTTATGCAGTTTGCACATACATGTATGCATAAAGCAGAACTAAGATCTAAAAGGTGGCCAATGTCTGTGAGAGGAAGACAAATTAGCACTGAAGGACATTTTCTGAATAATGTTGCTGTTTATATTCTATTTCAGTTTGAGGTTTTACAGAAAGCCCTATAATTTGATTTAAGATGTTTATAGAGAAGTGGTGGCTGTGTCTGAGGTCCTCCATGTCCAGACCTGGGGATTGGGCCAATTACAAACAAGGATTATATAAACCCCTCAGGAAGGAGATTTCCTCATTGGGAAACCTTAAAGATCACTAAGTTCCTTTCGTGTAGTCACTCATGGAGGATTTATTGAGTAGCCCTTGGTATCACTGTGTCAGTTTCTGGGGGTATAGAGGCAAAAAGGATGATATGTAGACAAGAATCAGTGTATGCCAATGGTGAGTACACAGCAGAGCTAACTGGGAGGTAGGACAGGAGCAGAGAAGTGGGTGAGGATCCCTGCTTGGTGGTGTTTGGATGAAGCTTCAGGAAGGAAGGCTCTGAGTAAGATTTGAGGAGAGAGGAGGTATTTACAGGTGAAAAAAGGGGGGAAGGCATCCCAAGCAGAGGAACTAGTTTGAATAGAGAGATGCACCTAAACCAGATGGTATGGCTGAATGGATTAACACTGGGTCAAAGTGAGGATCTTGAAACAGGGCTAGAAAGGTCAATCGGGACTAGAGTGAGAAGGGCTTGAGTGCCACGTTTAATTAATTTGAAATGTAACCTGTGGGTGATATAGAGCTATCAGAGTACTTAAGCAAGGATAAACTGTCATCCAATTTACACTGCAGAAAGATACTGACAGCAGTGTGGAGGATGGCTTGGAGGAGGCAGTGATTGGCAGGAGGGAGATCAATTAGGAGGTGATCTCAGTAGTCTACAGAAAAGTCTCAGAGTCTAAACAAGAGCAGCTGCCTTTGATTGACAAGAGGTCTGCAAGGGATCTGGGGTACAGCAGCTGTTATCCTCACAGACTGCAGAGCTTTACAGGCTCTAAAATCATTGCTTGTGTGTTTGGTGAGTGAAGGGAGACCAACCCAGGAATCATCCTCAGGAAATAAAAACATTTTTTTTTTTGCAATAACCTCAGACCTTTGCAATCTTTCCTCCTCGTTTCTATGTCACTGATGGATAACTTCTTTTCCTCCCTAGGAGGCATGGAAAGCAAATGAAAGGCTCACACTTGGGAATCCTGCGAAGAACTCATGGATTTGTCTTGACTCTCAGGTGCTTAGAACTGTGGCCACCACAGAGGGGCACCCCTTCTGATATAGCTGAGTGAGGAGCACAGTGTTGCCTCTGTGGGTCGTAGAAAATAACAGACGATGCTGGGACCTGAGCTGGAGAAATGGAGGCCCAAAGCCAGAGGGAAGAGTGATGGTTGAAAAGGTGAGGCAGTGATGTGAGATTGCTTCTGAAGTGGATGATAGCAGACTGTTTTACGATTGAATGATTTTTATTTTTCTGCTTTTAGTGATGGAAAATTTTCCCAGCGATGAGACTTGCCCACCTCTTAAATTTTACTTTACAGTCTGCTTTTTCAAGGCTGATTCTACTCATCAAGAATGGCTTCTGAACCACTGCAAGGGTTGCGTTCAGAACCCCGTTCAGCGTGAGTTTCTATTTCTGGTCAATTTGGGCATCTCTTTTGGGCAGTCATGGTCTCATTGGCTGTGTTGGCAGGCCTCAAATAGGACACAAACATCTTCCTCTGGATGAGTTTGCCACGTCCTATCAATAGCAGCTGCTTGCCGTGTAATTTCATTTCTCTAGTCCCCACTTTGTCTTCACAGGAAGACCGAAAACTCCCTGAAGAGAACAACCCTGTCTTGAAGTTCTCAGCCTATAATAGGACCTCAGCACATGTTTGGTGAGAGAGCTATTGTGTGGGCTTCCTGAAAAACCCACAAGATGGCCCAGGTTCTACTGTCACACATACCCCAGCCATCCCCACCACCCCTTTACCACACCACCATCTGCAACCTGGAATGAAAAGCCAGATTGTTTCTTTAAAGAATGTTTTCCACAATTTTCGTGGGTGGCCGTTCCGCAAGGCACACTTAACGTGACTGAGTAACCGGGCAGACTGCAGGATCCTTGTGAACCACAGCCTCTAGGGGCATCTTGTATCTACTAGCAAGAAGGGAAAATGCAGGCTGCTGGTGCACCTTTTGCATCCAGGAAAACAATCATGAAAAGCATGAGTGTGAGTTAAGTAAGAAATTAGTCACCCAGATGTTCCCCCAAATACCTGCAGAGTCAGTGTGTGCGGGGGAGGCACTGAAGAGAGAAAGCATGGTGGGCAGGAAAAAAGCTACCTGGAGTAGACGTCTGGGTCCTGGGTGGCCAGTGTTACTGCTCAGCCCTAAAACAAACTGGTCCCTTCCTCAGTGCTGGGGGCAGCAGTCTCCAAAAGGGATGTACACGCCCTACAAGACAGCTCACTGCAGTGTGGGAAGAAAGATGACAAGTACTCATATTTGCATCTTTAATTCCCTTCTTTTTAAAATGTCTACTTTAAAATATACTTTATAATTACTATAATATTGGCATAGTAATACATGCATGTATTTTAAAAATAAATATTCATTTATTGGAAGTGCCTGGTTTTTCCAATTAAGGCACACAATGAAAGCACTGTGGAGATACTTGCCATGGCACAAACAATCCATCCATCAAAGGTCCTGTTTTCGAAGAGCTGACATTCTAGTTAGGGAGCTGAAAATACACATATACATAACATACATTCAATAGCTGCTGTTTTCCCAGATACACACACACACACACACACACACACACACGAGCACGGTAATGGTTCTCAAAGATCAGGACAGATGTAACAAAAAAGAATGAGTAGAATGGTGATGAAGAACAAAGATCATCTGTTTTACCAGTAATAGGATGGGTCCCTGGGGGCTGATGTTGTTATTCTTGTGCGTATGGGATTCTTAATACACCAAAGGAAAGGAGTTTTTAAATGCCCTATGAAAGGAAATAGGAAGGAAACACAGACATCTTCATATCGGCTGTTGGAAGCCAAGCCATTACAGTTCTCCAAGAGGCAGTGTGAGTCATTATAAAGCAGAACAGAAAGGCATGGAAAATTCTGAAAATTCCATTTCTTCACAAAGGCAGCTTGACTTCCCATGTGAACTATTCTAGAGCTCTTTCTTCAAGTTAGTGTAAACTAAACATATAGGCAATTCAGAAGTTTGCAAAGAGATTCAAATCTGCACAGTAGGTACCCAGTACTCATAGTACTATTCTCTTTACAGAGAACTTGTACCAAGCTCTTTACATACATTACCTCATCTATGCCTTAACAACTGAGACTTGATAGCTCTCCCATTTTTCAGGGAAGAACACTGAGTCACAGAGAATTTTAGTGACTGATACAAGGTCTCTTAGCTAGCAAGTGTTATGAGAATTCCACTCAATCCTGTCTGACTCTGCCATGTCACATGGCTCTTGAATGTTTTGTAAAAGGATGCCAAGCTTCTGATGACCTGGTGTGGTTTCTGGTAGCCAGAGTGTGTTACTTCTCTTGCCTCAAGGCACAGTGGTGATTCCTACTCCTCAGCCCAATATTTTTACACATGCACATCAATATATTCTAGTAAATACCACCAGATCAGCAGCCAGCGGTCTTCCCAAATGTTTTATAATTCTTTCATATGTGTTTGTTTGCGTCATTACGTCGCCTGTCCTAATTAAGATGAAAGGAATCTGAACCTAAGTAACTGGTTCTGTGAATGCCAGAGCCACTCAAATAGAATTCCTTGTGAACCTCAGGCTTCCCAGCCCCAACACTGCTCATGTAAACTTCCTGAGTGATTACACATCTGCTGTCTACTCCTATTTTTAGAATAATTAATTGTCACTGAAAATGTTGAAAAAATGAGTATTCCTGTCAAATATATACCCAGACAGATAAGGCTTACCCAGAAAACTTAGGGCAGTAGAAATCATATGTTTAATTAAACTGCGTATTTGACAGAAAGCTTTAGACTCCTCTACAATGTTCTTTTGGTCCTATAATTGGTGGGAGGGCTTAAAGTCACAGGAGGCAGAGACAAACAAGTGGAAATATTGAACATTCTATCTGGTTGATTGGTTCTGATGTGCTGTGACTGAGCTCTTTAGTAAATGAGGCCGATCTAAGCAAAACATGGTGAGAAATCTTTGCCTCGTTCTGGTAGAAAAGTTGCATTTTAAGTATAGGAGAATGAAAGTGGTTGCCCTGTTCAATAATTATATTGAATTTTAATTTTATAGTTTTTGTGGCTTTAAAAAAATTAAACAAAAGAGAGTTTCTCACTTCTTTTTAGAATTTGCATAATATACATGTTGAAATATGTCCATCGGAGTTCGCTCTACCTACCTGCAAACAGCAAGATTAGCGCTGGCTATGCCTGAAAAACCATCATGGGCCAATAAATGCATTAGAATGATTAGAGCTGACTTCAGAGAAGAAAACAAACACGACTTTTCCAAATGGGTATGTTCTTTAGCCTTGCAAAGTCATCTAAAACAAGGTTTACATAGCCAGATTGTTCCACCAGAATCTTTTGAGTTCACTGTACGGTTTAAACTTCTCTTTGCTAGTCCCCGGCACATTGTCCCTAACCTTCAGAGTAATACTCATCCAGTTCAGTTTGACTGTCCTTTAAAAGTACCAAACCTGGGCAGGGCTGAGCAGATGTTTCCCACATTGGTCACCAGGTGTAAAGGAGGAAGGAAGGAGGCTGCTTTTCCTGAGTATTTGACGCTCTTTACAGTCCTGAGTCTGCCCCTTACCGCCTGCTCACGTAGGGGTTTGTGCACCCCATTGGCAGTGTACATATTCAAACATGGAAAGAGAGAGCTTCCTCAAATAAAACATTCTGCTTTGGGAATGTTTACCTCAAACCCACAATCTATTGTTTTCTTAGGAGGAAAAAAAAACCACAATAAAAATGTCAACACCAGCTTCCTTTCGAAAACATTTGGTTGGGACCGACAACAGCCTTCACCAATCAGAACTCCTGGTGTTGAGGCTACAAGTTACAATGTGGCTGAAAGCTTATTGATTAAGTACACAAAGGCATTTGTCTTGATACATGAAAATCGGACCATGTATTGTGAGCATTTATATCTGGAAAGAAAGATGACCGCATTCTTAGGATTAAAGAGTGCAAGTCCATTACTTCAATATTTTGAACAAAGAAGCCCAAGAAAACTAATTTAGAGAAGTTCTACTTTATACCTGAAAGTTATATGAAATAGAATGGCAAAGAGGAACAAGAGCTTGCATTTAAAACAGCTCCCAAATCACTGTCTTTGGTTATTTAAGAATACATCCATTTTTGCCGCGAGCAGCTTTCAATAACACTGGATGATTGACACAGAATTATTATGTTCATTTATATCCTGAGACATTTCCTAGTTTCCTGAATGGAAAAGAGGAGGAAACTCCTACCGCAGTCTTTCTTGGACTTGAGGAGAACAGAATAAAGCTGGAAAACAAAAATATACAAAAACTGGAAATAAATTGGTAGTTACAAAAATTAGTGTAGTGACTGTGCTTGGCGTGCTGTGTTTAGGGGTGACATGGAGGCCAAACAGCTTCACAGTATCTACCTGAGGCAAACATGTCAAATTCCTCTAAGAGATTTGGCCTCAAATATACTTTTTTTTTCTTTCCAGCCCCACGGGGCTTGTCCTCGCCGTGTCAGTAGAGGTAAGAGGCTGACACATGGTTGGGAGGGCACCCCCTCCCTTGCACAAGTCAGCTGAGGAGGAGGTTTCTCTTCCCCTCTCCTCTGCCCCAAATCAGCACTGTGCGACATCCCTGAGGGCCAAAACGCCTCTAAAGCTCTTTGTTCTAATCTTAGCCCAAATTCCACCCCCCTCAAACTTCTTGCCCCTACCTTTGAAAATAGGCTTCACTCCTGGGATCCTTTTTAAATATGGCAGAATCAACATTTGTCTTATCCTACCTCCCTCACTACTGCTGAGCTCCACTCTAGAAGACTGTAGGAGAAGTGGTGAAGCTAATAAAGATGGAATGTTTATTTCCAGGTTTTTCTTCCTGAGCATAAGCCAGATCCTGCCTCTGTGAAAGACCTACTGTGTATCCATATAGATCCATCTCATTTGAACCCACTAGACTCATTATTCTGATTCAAAGTGGGCAGCGTAGGTCCTGCTCTTGCCTCATGAATGTCTAATTGACACTCCAGAGGTTAACTGACTTTGCAGAGAAGAAATGACAGGATAGACGCTGACCTCTAACCCAATTCATCTGATTCCTGGGCTGGTGTTCTCTCCTTAAGCTACCGTGCCACTCTCATCCAGCGAAGAAAAGGTTTTAAAGATAAGAAAAAGCCTTTCTCTTCAGCATCTTCTTCCTGGCACTGCTGTGGTAACCATTTTCAGCTTGGCAATTTAACACAGGTTCCAATTTGTGCAGATGAATAGATTAATCACATATTTCTCAACTAGATCGAGCTATTTTCTTTTGACTATCCTGTCTTCAACCCTCTCCAGAATGAGGGTATGGAGGGAGAATAAGACCTCACCACTTATTCTGTCACTCGCTGGCTGTTATTTTTGAATTCAAGAGCACTTATTGAGAAGGGAGTACCACGTGAGGTGGGGAAGCTTGATCCTTGCCTTGAAAAAGGTTGCCCTTTGGGTTGACAGACATGAATGGTGACTTGGAAGAATAAATACAGAAAAGCAAAGAGGGAAGGAGTAAAATGCTTAGTTGTGCAGTGGGGTTGCTGCAGCCGTGAGGATGGTAGTGGAGACTGGATTAGTAAGAGGAGGGGTCCACAGAAGAGGTGGGGCTTAGCAGTAAGGTGGGATTTGAGCAGCCATGGGCTGGGGGCTGGGGGAGACATCTCCAGAGACAGAAAGAGGCAGTGAAGGTGCAGAAGTGGAGAGGAACAGGTGGGGTTGCTCTGAGGAAGGGGATGTGCCTAGGGGACAAACACACCAGAGAGACGACCTATTGTACTTTGAAGTAACTGTAGGGCCCCTCAGAGAACCATCACTGACCATCGCCAAGCTAGCGAAGGTTGCACTGGTGGAAAGATACTACAAAGTTGCCTACAGAATGCTATACACAGCATAAGCTTACACTTTCACCATCATTCTAGCTTAAGATAAAGTAACAGCATGTTTTTGGTTTTTTTTGCAGTACGCGGGCCTCTCACTGTTGTGGCCTCTCCCGTTGCGGAGCACAGGCTCCGGACCCGCAGGCTCAGCGGCCATGGCTCACGGGCCCAGCCGCTCCGTGGCATGTGGGATCTTCCCGGACCAGGGCACGAACCCGTATCCCCTGCATCGGCAGGCGGACTCTCAACCACTGCGCCACCAGGGAAGCCTAACAGCATGGTTTTAAATTGGTTAATTGGAAAATAGGCAATAAAAATCCTAGATATAATCAAGACCTGAGAAATCCAATATGACAGCCACCTGCCAAGCCTCTTGAAATGTGGCTACTCCAAAATGATAAATACATATCAAAATGCAAAGTATATATAGTATGTCCTTAATAATGTGTGTATCATTTACATGTTGAAATAATACTTTTGATATATTGAGTTAAATAAAATATTTAATACAAATATATAAATAAGTAAATAAAATAAGTTCAGCCTTGTTCATCCAGATAAGTGCCATCTCCTTCAGAGCCGTGTCCTTGGGAATCTAAACAGTAATTCCTATAATCCTGCCTCATGCAAGCTGGTCCTAGAGCTCTTTGGGGGGGATCCTCTAACTCCTTTCCATGTTTTTCCAACTCTAACATAACTCTCTGAATATTCCCAGTAGTGTTTTCTTTTCTTTAATAGCCAGCTGAAATTAATGAGAACAAAGTCTGTTTTTCCTATCCCTTACCATCCCCTTCCCCTACATCATATACTGTAATAATTAATGAGTGCTTGTTATGTATTAAGTATTGTTTCATGCCCTTTACAGGTAACATCTCATTTAATTAAACTGTCTGATGAGGTAGAAACGATTGTTATCCTTATTTTACAGACGTGGGAAGTGAGACTTAGAAGGTTAAGTAACATGACCAGGGAAGTGCTATCAGAGCCAATATCCTCACACAGGCTGTCACTTTCTTCACGGTGTGCCTGGTGGCCTCTCAACTTGTCCCTGTTTCCTCTTTGCATTCTTTGTCCTCTCCCTGGAGTGACAATTCCTCCTCTTCTCTACTGTTTAACTTCTGCTCTTCCTTTAGAGCCCAGACTAGAATATAACCTATTAACTAGCTCCTCAGACAGTATCAGTATGCTGTCTGTCCTCTCTGTGCAAATAACCTTGGTTCCTGTCTGTAATAGTACCTACATTTTGCTATAATGTTTCTGTCTTGATGCCTGTCTCTGCAGTAGACTGTGACCCCTGTTATTCTGCTTTGTATTCTTAGTACCTACAGGGCATCTGGTACCAGTAAGAATTCTGGAATACTTTTTGAACTGATTTGCATAAGGGGGTGTGGATCAAGCCTGGCCCTGAAGACGATGCTAATGAAGAGATCCAAACAGTTTTTGGGCAAAGGCAGCATATTAGGAATAGGTATGTGGACCACCAGGACCACCACAAGTTATTATTTTGAAAGACTTCACTTGGGTGTCCAGATTCTAGTCTGCTTTTTTGTTTGAGGAAGGAAAAACCAAACAACTATCTGGTAATAATGGACTATGTAGTTCAGAAAAGCTATCCAACTGAAGAGAATAAAAAAGCTGGACAGAATAAAAGTACATATGTTTGAAGACATTAGAAAAGTAACAGGACAGTGGAGCACCATCGAACCAAGATCTGGAAGAAGCTGAAAACCCGAGCAATAAGCTTGGATTTAGGGGCTCCCTTGCCCCCAGGTTCTTCTGCTGATTATCAAAGGAAAAGGCTGATGAGCTGAACAGCAGTTTGTACATCCTTCCTGGGCCTGGATGATGGTAGGGGGCTTGATAAACTCCCTACACTTTACTTTGGGACCCTGAATAGCTAAACCCCAGAAGTTAGACTGAATTGGAAGTAGACTGGTCATTGAAGGGACTGCAGTCCAACTTTGCATCCTCTCAAGCCCTAAAATTGGATTAATAAGATCTGCTGCTTTCCTAACACCTAAGAAGCACAGGAAAACTCAAGGCCTAGATGGCTTCATTAGTGAACTCTATCAAATATTGCAGGGAGAAATAACACACATCCTACACAAACTTCCAGAAATTAGAAAAGAAGGAATATTCCTACTTTATCTATGAGGCCAACATAACCCGGATATCCATACTGGACAAAGGACATTACGAGAAAGGAAAATTACTGGTTAATCCCACTCATAAACATAGATGCCAAGATCCTAAGCAAAATATTAGCAAATTAAGCCCGGCAAAATATGGAAAAGATAATGTATCATGACCCAGTTGAATTCATATCAGGAATGTAAGGATGGTTTAACATTTGAGAATATAAGAGAAAAATCCTACAATCATTCTAAAAGGTACAGCAAAAATATTTATCATCCATACATGATTAAAAAAATAACTTAGCAAATTAGGAATAGAAGAGAACTTTCCTAACTTGATAATGAGCATACTATAGCAAATATCATACTTATTGGGAAATGTTGAAAGCTTTCCCTTCGAGATCAGAAATAAGCAAAAGATGCCCATTATTATGATTATATTCAATATTGTATTGACTGAACCAGTACAGTAAGGCTAGAAATAAAAGGCATAAGGGGGCTTCCCTGGTAGCGCAGTGGTTGGGAGTCCGCCTGCCGATGCGGGGGACACGGCAGGGATCGTGCCCCGGTCCGGGAGGATCCCACATGCCGCGGAGCGGCTGGGCCCGTGAGCCATGGCCGCTGAGCCTACGCGTCCGGAGCCTGTGCTCCGCAGCGGGAGAGGCCGCGGCGGTGAGAGGCCCGCGTACCGCAAAAAAAAAAAAAAAAAGGCATAAGGATCAGAAATGAGCCAATGAATGATAACCACAAACCCCAAAATAGAATAAATTCTTTCTAAAATGAGAGACTACTAAATCAATTAAGTTTGAAAGCTCCCTTTTACGGTGGAACTAGAATTCTAGCCAGATTTTAAAAAATTGTTTTGGGGAGAAATCAAGTCCTTCATCAAATACTTGTTTATTGAGTACCTGTCAGATACTACTCTGAGCCCTGAGGATTCAGCAACGAATAAGGCCAAGGCATTTTTCATTCTGGTTGGGGAGACCAACAAAAAACAAGTAATCAGATAAATAAACCATACCATTTCAAACAATGATATAGTGACATGGCTAGGGGTAAGAGTGTGACTGGAGAGAGGTCACTTCAGACTGGTGGATGGAAAGTCCTCTCTGAGGAAGTGAATGTGAATTTTGCCTTGAATGAGAATTCATGTTGAATAGCAAGAACATGGCAGTCCTTTTCTCTAATTAATTTATTAAATTAATAAATAATTTAATAACACACAGAGCCTTTAATAACCAAACACCTGTTGACAAGGTATTTTTATTTCTGGAGATCACAAAGATTCTCCTCTTAATGGATCCATAAGTTATTGGGTATCTGAAAACTACAGAGGCTGAGATATTAGTTAATAATTATTATCTTTGTGGCGCTGTTAGATCTTATCTTTGATAATTCTGTTAGAATTATCTATACACGTAGTTTCTCCCCCGCCACAGGTGTTAGTTAGGATGTGCCTCGAATCCTTCTCCTCGGCCAGGAACTCCTTCTCCAGCATCTTAGAGAGATATTTAACCCAGGACTAAGCAATTTCAAAGGCGGCTACTCAGATGAATAAAAGGATCACTTTCCTCACATTACAGATGTTCTTTTAGCTCTCCTAAAGCAGCACAATTTGTTTCCAAAGAACCTCACCTCTCTTTTCTCAGTTCTGCTAAATTTTCTGAAATTACAAAGCAGAGATATCCTAAAACAGAAAAAGAAAATTTCTACCAACAGGCCAGAGAAACAAATGCAGATAACTTTGATTGACGGCCCCCATACCATGTTAGGGACCTATCACATCAAGTTTAAGTTAATCTTTGATCTAGATGTGATTATCCTTATTTTAGAGATGAGGAACCAGGTTCAGAGAGGCAAAGATTAAGCAACTTGCCCAAGGCCACAGTAGTAGAGAAATATAGGACAGATTTCAATCTGGGTATTCAAAAATTCCAGCCAAATTCCAGGAGCTATTTCTTGCCACTCTACCAGATTGCCTTCTTGAACTTCAGAGATTGCTGTCTCAGAATGGCTATTCCCATTTTCTGTATTTCTTAAGAAAAAGTGAAAATACCCTCTTTTCAAAGCAGAGGATACCCTCCCTCCCCATGAATATCAGAGAGAACCACACATCTAAATTGGAAGCCTGATCTAATGACATTCTCCAGCTTTAGACATTTACAGATTGCTCATGTTCTGGAAAACCTTGCAACTGGGAAGTGTGGGGAAAGCATTTTTAATCACTGAAGAGAGAGTCAACAGAGAAAAATGGGGTTTCTTAGCTGCTAGGGGAAGGAATTAAATTATCGCTTTTTAAAGAGTCCAAACTAATCAAATATGCCTTTAAAATCTTTCAGTTTTTCGACATGTTGATCTGAAAGAGCAATGAGTATGCTGCCTTAAAAAATCTGTAGAGTTGCTTTTTGTTTTTTAGGTCAAGGAATGAGTATACTACTAAAAATTAGCTTCTTCGGTACATCACTGACAGCCCAGCACTTCTGCCTCTCCATTCATGTGCACCTGCAAATTCTGCTACTGGTCCAGCCCCCAGTGCTGAGGTAGCCCCGGTCACCTTGCCAGTGACAGCCTCTACCAGAGACTTCTGATCTCAGCTACAGCTGCTTTCATGGGTTTGAAGAAAGCCCTTTCATTTCTAGACAGAAGCAATATGCAAGTGTCTGGTTCCCCGCTGTGTTATTATTGTTATTGTCTTTGCCTAAACTCCATTTGGAAAGGGGCCACGTAGTCTGTACCAAAGAGGATATGTCGGTGTAGAGCAGGGGTCAACCACATTTATCTGTAAATATTTTCAGCTTTGCTAGCCATATCGTCTCTGTTGCAACTATTCAATTCTGCCACTGTAGTAAGAGAACATCCAGAGACAATATGTAAATTAATGGGTGTGGCCATGTTCCAGTAAAACTTTATTTACAAAACAGACAGTGGGCTGGATTTGAACCATGGCTCTCCTTTGGCAAACCCTAGTAGAGAATAATTTCTCCAAGCCCACCAACAGTGGTGCTCAGTGTGTGGCCTTCCAATCAACAGCATCAGCATTACCTGGGAAATTGTTAGAAATGTGAATTATCAAACTTTGGCATGTATCAGAATCACCTGGTAGTCTTGCTAGGTATAGAATGCTGAGCCCCAATCCCAGTATTTATCATTTGGAAGGTCTGGCTTGGGGCCTAAGAATTGGTCTTTCTCACAAGTTCCCAGATAACATGGGTGCTGCAGGTGAGGGACTACATTTTGAGAACCACTGCAATAAACAGATGTCTTCCTGTACCTAGGATCTGGGGAGGGGGGCATGCGGTCATAAGAACATAGGGATGGCAGGGGCTATAGGGGCAGCAATAGCAGGGAGATTCAGACTTGCCTGTTCCTGTAATTGACTCTTTGTTGGGGTGAGGGTAGGATGGGCAAGGAAGCAAAAGGAGCCAAGGTCATGGGAAGGTGAGGAGCTTCTGGAGCTAGCGCTACCAGCAAGCTCTGCAGAGAGAAAAGCTGTGAGAGGGTTGGACTGTCCCCTTTTCTTGCTGGCCTGGCTGACTGTACTTGCTTGCGTCCAGGTACAGGAGAGAACAGGGGAACTTTCTGAGCCAAGTGAAGAGTGCTCAGGGGGAATTCACAAAGACCTAGCTCACCCCGAGTGGGCTGCAGCACATTCAGGCCCCTGTTACTTTGTTATCGTATCAGATCATATACCTTCACATTTGATTTACTAGGCTTGTTGTTGTGGAAATGCAGGCTGCAATGAAACATCTGGGCCACCCGGGAAGGGAACCTGCCAGAACACCCCCATCAGATCAGTCCCACTCTCTCTCACCTGCCAAGTAGAGTTAAGATTCTTTAATCATCAAATGCCCCTGATGTGAGAGGACAGACTTGTCAAAGCCAGAGGCTGGTATACAAAGAGCTTGGATACCAAGTCCTCAACCCTGTGAAGGTGTCAAGGGATTTGCAGGCCAGCTGTGAGCAGATACTGGAAATGGTGGGAGCTGCAAGAGGAAGTGCCCACAGGATTCCAGATATTCCAGTATGTCCTGGGGCTCTGCTGGGAAGAATGTGGATGGGCATAATCATTCCCATGGCTGCTTGCTCAAATGTGTAACTCATCCTGCACTACAGAGATGCTATCTTGATTAGGGGCCCCACTAGGACTGACCAAGAGGGCAGACTGAAGAGAATCAGCTCAGAGTCACAAAGTATTGAGAACCCTGGTGTTGGACTGTTATTTAGGACATCTAAGGCATGATGTCAGAACCAGGCTGGGAGAAGCAGGACATCCTGGCCATACTGCTCTTTGCCCTGTGAAAGGGTTCTCACAGCCCCAGTGCTGAACTTCTCTGCATCCTCCCAATCTTCTAGGAACTCTGAACTCAATTCTACTCTTGGTTCCTGTTGAAGACTTTGCTCGAATCTTATTTTCAGAAGCAAAAAAATTTTAGGTGGGATTGGCTCCAGATACAAGATCCATCCTCCTCTGCTTTTTGCTGGCTTGAAGGGAGGGTCCTAGCACTGGTTACCATACCTACCTTTCAATCAGCAGTTACCAGGTAACTGGTAAGCAGTTACCTCCCTTGGGCTTCATGACCGAATTTATTGGACTTCCCCCAGCACAGACAGCAGAGAGCAGCCCTTTGGCCATAAATCACTTATGCCTTGTCTACAAGAACAAAACTCACTATAAATAGCACTCAAAGGTTTTTAAAATTAACAAATGGAAACTGAATTTAGAGCAAGTTTTTTAAAAATACAATAAAAGATCTGAGGTGAATCTTCTTCTTCACCATCTAATTTAGTCCTGACTTTATTTATTCTTCACTAAAAAAGAAAATCTCTAACATTTTTCCATTTACAGTGTTTTGGATTAAAAAAAAGAGAAAAAGTCCGTATCTTACATACATCTCCAAGACTTTGCCTGTTCATTCACTACCTTCTTCAGGGTTCAAAGTTACTTGGTGTCTAAAACACTGATCATCCTAATGGCTTCCAGATTTCCCCTACCTCTTAAGTGTATTTATATTGTTAATAAAGGACATCTACATTTTTCTTCCTAAATTGGTAAATTCAGATTTGTTTAGTAATATTCCTTTTAAAATGTATGAAAAATTAGTATCAATCTTAAAAATCACTGTAATCTAACAATAGGAAAATGACTGAGGATCTTATACTACAGCCATGTGATGGAATATATGCAGCCATCAAAAATCCCTTAAGATACTGGATAATGTAAAAACATCATAGACTGGATTAAAAGGCAGGAGTCTACATTTTCAGTTGAGAACATGGAGCCATCTCGGACCCCCTGCATCACTCGCCGCTTGGTCTCCATTACATCCCCAGCCTATCTGGTTTCTAACCTTTAGGCTTGTCTCTCATCCTAGCTCTGTGCTTATTTCCTGGGATTCGATCACAACATTCATCTTCCCTGGCTTGGCCTTGGGCAATCCCTAGATTTATACCCTGGCTTTTCCTGCCCTGGCCTGCTTCAGTACTCACCCAGCTCCACCAGCTTTGTACCCCTGGGACCTCAGCCCTGTACCAATCACCCACATGCCCAGTACCCTGACTGGCACATAAGAGCCTTTCAATTTTAGGAAGAATTTGTAGTTTCATGGAGATTGTAGAGTAGCACGCTGACTCCCTTTAAGACAAAAAAAATTCAAGCTCAGATCCTCCAAAGTCAGCAAAAGGTGGAGACTTGACATGGAAGGGAAGGAAAGCTTTGTGCCCTGACTCTTGTTCTCCAAGGTTCATCCTTTCTTTGGGCTCTCTCTCATTTGCTCTAAGTATAGTGGTGGCCACTATCCTTTAAGAGAGTCTTAAAGGAACTTGGCTCAATTTGGTAAAGGAGTTGATAGACTTCCTCACAGAGGTGAGATGACTTTAACCAATGCTCTGTGTCTAATGCATACATTGGGTCCAATTTGACATTGATATCAGCAATGATAGTTGAATCATTTGAACTACCCACTGCTTGGAAGCTTGGAGGAAGTAGGAAGGGCCATATCACCTATTTAGGTTTCTTCTTAGAGGCCTAAAGAGGTGATAAAATCTTTAATAATTTTACAACCAGAAAAACTACTTAAGAAAATTCAAATCTCAATCTGCAGAATAAAACAAATACACAAAATAGAAAGTGCTCACTTGAATTTACAGATATACTTAATTAGCTAGTCATTATATGGAAATCATTACTTACAAGAATAAACTTATGAAAGGTTCTAACATTCTGAAAAATTTCAAGTATTTACTGTGTTATTAAAATTATTATATAAATTGAACTTCATTTGCTGGTCTTATCTGAAGTAATATTCTGTAAAAATTTCCTTTACCATAATCTATTTTTGCCTTCATTTCTCTCACATTAGGTAGCTGTGTCATATCTGACTTTTTATCTAACTTTGAATCAATTTTTAAAACATGCTCTTTTGAAAAATGCATTAAAATGATCAATTTTTTTATTTTAGACAATATCTATGTCTTCAGTTTAAAAGTTTTTCTTTTTCCTCCATTCAGTCAGATCCTTCTTTTGTCTAAAGGAGAATGCAAACTTGTTCTTTCTCTGATACGCTCCTTTTTCTAGAGTCAGACTTAAAGATCTTGAAAGTACTGGAATCCATGTGGTCCGAGTGAGTGACATGGCCTATCAGAATCAGACGAGATTCCCAGGGCCACATCTTTCTTACTCTTCTTTCCCATCACTGAGCTTCCTCCAGCCACATGTTCCTCAAACATTGGTGTCTCCCTCAAAGCCCATGACTTAGAAATCCACGAAGGAGGCTGACTGGCACCTTGGTGTCAAAAGGAAAAGTCTTGTAGAAATGAAAGACATGAAGGCGAGATCTACTGCCACAAATCTTACTGAGATTAAATTCACAAGGAGGCTGGTGAGGAGAAAAAGCCCAGTCCAAACAACTTTCAGCTTTCTTCTTTTCTTATCCTCCTCACAGGGTCCGCTACTGGAAAAGTGCTGAAATAGGGCAAATAATGTTTGTTGCATTTCACAATGTTTGTTCCTATACCTTTTGGCCTTCTGGTTTTCCCTGCCCCTCAGAGGCCATACTCTACTGCCAGCAGAATAAAACCTATGTGATCAACCCACTCATATGCACACGTTATCCCAGTAGATGGGACAGTTCAAAACAGTAGAAGTTTTCTGAGGAGGACTGAACTTAATCTAAAAGAAGGAAAGGTAGAATTTTTGGTATCGTTCGTTGTTCCTGTACCAGAGTGAATATATGAAATAAGAAGCCTGTCCTAACATTTCACAAACTGCATTGCCTGGCATCCAGTACCTCTGCCCCCAGAAGGTCCTCACTTCCCCTCCTTATCTTTCCACTCATTGTGGTTGACATCTCACGTTCTCATTTCTTCCCAATTTTGTCTCCCTGGAAGCAGATATTTCCTTCGGCACTCTATTTCCCTTTGTGCATGGTTCCAGGGGCAAACCGTTTCTGCAACAACCTCTGGTCTGGACCCAGTACCTCTGAGAATTAAAGGGGGGAGAAGGGTGATAAAGCTGGAGGTATCTGGCCTTTCCTTGCATCCCTCTTTTTTCTATTGGGCTGCAGAGTAGAGGGACATTCAGGCAAATAGCTTGCTTCCGAGGTATCTTCTTAAAGTTCAATATAATCTCCTTAGTCACTTCATAATGCCTTGTATAAGCCAGAGGTGAAGCAAATGCTGTATCAGCTTTAACCTAAATTCAGGGTTTCAGTCATTTCCCAACATCTCCCCTTCAGTTCTTATACCATTTTCAGCAAAAAGTCAGTGCATTGATTTAATTGAGGAACGAAAAGCATCTAACTGTGTAACTAACTCTTTAAGCAGACTCTTTAAGTAGGATGCCGACCAGTCTCCAGCATTTCATATTTTCTGAAGCAAATCTACTCTGGGGTTCATCTCTCTTGAAAACAAACCATCCAAGTACTAAACACCCTTCAAAAGACATCTTGTCTAGTTGTCAGAACAGGAAAACTCATAGCAGCCCTGATGGTGACAGACTGTGGCATCCCTGCCAGTGTCTGGAAATCTGGATGCCGTCAAGTGGCAGAGCTGTGAGGTTCAAAACCAGCTCAGGGCGAAAAACTCCGTTGGAAACCACCCATCTCTGCCATTGCCTATCAAGCTGGCACAAGACTCAAGCTGAGAATATTTTTTTTCTTTTTGGCTGGCATATTGAAATCTGTAAACCTCTTTCTGTAGAACAGAAGCTGTTGAGGGTTTATTTTTTCCTGACTTGAGCTACAGCACATGGAAAGATCCTGAAATCTAACTTTGCCAATGATCAGAGATTGGAGTGGGTTGGGGGTGGGGTGGTGGGAGGGTATCTTCGTAGTGACATTATTAGAAAGAAACAACGAGGCCTGTACAGTGACCAGCTGTCCCAGTCTGCCCAGAAGTGAGGAGTTCCCTGGACATGGGACTTTCAGTGCTAAAACCAGGACAGTTCTGGGAACACAAGGATGATTGTTCACCCTAAAACTGGGTTGAGGTGACCCAAATTCTGGTGCTAAGGAGATTAGGCCTCAAACTCACAAAAGAGTTTCCAGGCAATGGAATTTTAAAGGACTGTCTTCACCCATGATGAACTGCCTCCCTGCAAAAGCAGATTATCAACCCATTCTAAAATTTCTAATGCCAGGAAAATTTGACATGGTAAAGGCAGGAATCCTAGCTGCTAAGTCGGCCCTCGGCCCAGTGGTGATCTGAGTCTTGAGAATACGTCCAGCCTTGCTCCCACCTATAGCTGCTCTCTGAGAGCTCTGCTGTACCTCCTACTCTAGATCCCCCTTCACCAGTCTGATCTCCCCACACATCCCATTCTGCAGCAGAAACACCTCAGAAACGCCTTACCAATCTGATGGCCAGTTAGCATCTTATCAGCGGTTAATAGCTAATAACCTGCTTCCAGAACCAAAAACGTTTAGACTTTGGAAGGCACCTGAAAGGTCACCTAGCCAGGGGTTCTTTGAGGCCTGTCCAGCGTCAGGCTGACTGTACAAGGATCACTCGAGGATGATTATCAGTTGGTCTGAACCAGGTTATGCTGTGCTAAGCAGCAAGCTCCCCATTCCACTGGCTTATCATGACAAGGGTTACTTTTCACTCAGGCTCCACCGGTATCTACTGCAGGCAGGCAGAGTGCTCTGCTTCTTGTGGTAACTCGGAGACCCCGAAGTGGCTGATCCCATGCCAGAAGGAAAAGGCAATGGGGGACTATCTCACTCTGTCCATTCAGTGCTCATCCAGGAGCAGACAATGGCCCTTTCCACTCACAACTCAGTGGCCAGATGCAGTCACAGAGCCCCACACAACTGCAGGAGGGCCACGGAATGCAACTCTGCCTGGTTCCCAGAAGTGAGCTGGACAGGAAATAGCCAGTGAATAGCACTGAGTACACAAAAAGCCTATACAATGCAGGTACTGAATTCAGCTTCTGTAGCTTCTGATTCAGTGGATCTGAGTGAAACCTGGGAATCAAGGTAGATTTAAAGACTCTCCAGGATTTTAGAAGGGGCAGCCTGTCGGGAAACTACAGATGAGGGGATCTACTTAGGTGAAGAGTCAAATGAGGTCAGGTTTCTGGACTCTTGATCCAGTGCTCTTTCAAGCTGCACTGTTTCCTCAAAAGAGTTTGCATTTTATCTTTTTTTTTTTTTTGCAGCTAAAGGATTAAATCTTTCATGAAATATTGAGCATCTGTGTGAGACTAATGGGTAGTTTTTGGAATCTTGGGTACTTCCTCACATGTCAGATGAGTTGATGGGCCCTCCCAATTTTACCCAGGCCCCATCTTTTCCAGAGGCAAGAGGATATTGGGGTGAGCAGGGAGGAATGAGGTAGAAGAGTCTGTTTGGTCCACTTCCCTGTGTGTCCTGCCGACTGAAGCTCCTCCCCTTCCCCAAACCAGGTCCTTTGCTCACTGTGTTTCTGGCCTAGCTGATAATTGCCTTCTCTCTCTGTGTGCACTGATTTAGTTAGATGAGATGTTCCGTACATTTCCCTGAAAAGTCCAGGAGGGAGTTCTGCCACAAGCCTCTCCCTGCCTATGTGTCTCCTTGGAGGGCACCACATAAGAACACCAGCCTGTGAGGACCACACTCCCACTTTAGCAGTGAATGAACATGCTTGTTCTCTCCACAAGGGAGTGAATTTCACTCCCTTTTCTGACCCACCTCCTCATCTCCTCCTGAAACCCCCTCAAGTGTCAGCTCAGAGCTGTTCTCTAAAACTGCCACCTGCTATGGCAACTCTCACTGTTCCCTCAGTCTGAAATATTCCACCCCCTTTTGCTGAAATTTCCATTCTTTAACTAACCAGCTTAAGTATTGCCACTTCTCTGCAAAGTTCCCTAGTCCCAAAACTCAGAATACTCCTTTCTCAAGACATATGCACCCCAATGTTCATAGCAACACTGTTTACAAGAGCCAAGACATGGAAGCTACCCAAGTGCCCATCAATAGATGAATAGTAAAGAAGATGTGGTATATACAATGGAATACTACCCAGCCATAAAAAAGAATAATATGTTGTCATTTTCAGCAACATGGATGGACCTAGAGGATATCATACTTAATGAAGTAAGTCACACAGAGAAAGACAAATACTATATGATATCACTTATACATGAAATCTAAAAAATAATACAAATGAATCTATATACTAAACAGAAACAGACTCAGAGACATAGAAAACAAACTTATGGTTACCAAAGGGGAAAGGGAGGAGGGGGAGGGACAAATTAGGAGTATGGCATTATCAGTTACACAATATTATACCTGAAATAGATAAGCAACAAGGATTTACTGGATAGCACAGGGAATTATATCCAATACCTTGCAATAACCTATAATCAAATATATCTGCAAAAAAACCAAATCACTATGCTGTATACCTGAAACACAATATTGTAAATTAACTATATTTCAAAAAAAATTTTTTAATACTCCTTTCTCTAGAATCTAATGGCTCTTTGTTTATAGCTTTCTTCTAAAACAGATTTTTTTCCACTTCCTTTTATAAGTTAACTTGGAGGCCAATGTCTCCCTCAGCAGAGTGCCCTTCAAGAGCAGGGACCAGGTCTATTTGGTGTGTTTGTCTCTCTAGCATCTTGCATAATTCCTGTAATGTCTGACATTGAATACATCTTTCTGGAAGTAAAGAGAAAAGGAGGAAGGAAGGAAAAGGAGAAGGTTATTTCACCTTTCTCCATAGATTCCAATCTCTCTAAGGCTGTATGTTATTCATCTCTGAATTTACATCTCATCCCCAATATCACTCAATTTAGCAATGATTTCATGTGGTAAGTGCACTAGGATTTTTTTTTTTTTTTGACCTGGAGACTGGGATCTAATTCTGCTTTTCTGTGAACTAGCTGTGCTGTTGTGAGTTAGGCCTTAGTTTTCTTAAATCTAAATCAAAAGGATTCAAAATATCTTTCAGGGTTTCCCAGATGCATCCTCAGTACCAAAAAGAACGCACATCACTTGCAAAGATAAATATTGGCCATGTACAGAATACATGATTCATAAATCAAATCAAGCAACTCTGAAGGAGAACGATGGCAAGTATTTCTCTATAATCTAAGCTGGGTGAGAAAACAAAGCTGCTACATGTTGGTCACCTTGGTTTTTGTTCTCTTCCTTGGCAATGGAGGATAGAGAGGAAGGTGCTGGAGAAGGGACCAAATGTGTTCACAGATCTCAGCTGATGGGAAGGTGTCAGGAAGCAGAAAATCACCTATCCAGCGGCTGACATGCTTGCAAAGGCAACCCCCATATCTAGAAACACAAGCTGTAGGAAATGGAACTTGCTGCAAAGATTTGGAGCAACCATATCCTTCCAGTCCTTCAGGCTAAAACATTGGCATCTGTCATAATCTGAATGTTTGTGCCCCACCCAAACCCCAACTGCCAAATTTGTATGTTGAAATTCAAGGTGATGGTGTTTGGAGGTGGGGTGTTTGGGAGGTCATTAAGTCATGAAGGTTGTCATGACCTAATGAGATTGATACCCTTATAAGAGAAACCCCAGAGAGCTGCCTTGCCCCATTCCACCATGTGAGGACACAACAAAACTCTGCGACTTAGAAGGGAGTCCTCACCTGACCATGCTGGTGCCAGGATCTTAGACTTCAGCCTCCAGAACTAAGAGAACTAAATTTTGTTTACAGGTCACCCAGTCTGTGGTATTTTGTTATAGCAGCTTGAAAAGACTAAGACGACATCAGTTCTCATTCCTCTCTTCATCTCACACCCATACCCAACCCATCGGGAAGTAAATTCTGCCTGTTCTTCCTTTAAAATATATCTGGACCTGAGTCATTTCTCACCACCTCCATTGCCACCATCTCTCTCCTAGATCATTGCAATAGCCTCACGATGGTCTCCTTGCCTCTAACCTTTCTCTTACTTGGTGGCCAGAGGAATATTGTTAAAACACAAGTCAGAGCTCATTGCTGCTGTGCTCCGAAACTTCTGGTGAATTTCCATCTCCCACCATGCAAAGCATACAGAGCTCTCCAGGACCTGGCCTCCACTGCCTCTCTGACCTCCTCTGTAATCTCCACTGGTTCCCTCTGTGGTCACCACCCTGACCCCTTGCTTTTCCTTAACATGCTGGGACACATTCCTGCTCTGGACACTTCCCCAGACTATCACAGGGCTGACTTCCCCACCTCCTTCAGCTCATGTGTCACTTTCCCAAGGGTGACTTCCCTGACCGCCTTGTTAAAAAAATACAGTTCCCACACAAATGCCCTCATCTACCTTCCTTCTTTTATTTTTATGCACTTACCTCCACCTAACAGTACACATTTCTCATCTTCTTTATAATCTGTTTCCCCCAACTAAAATGTAAGCTCTTTGAAGGCAAGGATTTTTGCCGGATTTTGCTTTTGCTCTATCCCCAGTGCCTGGAGCAGATGTAAGAGGGGTCCGGGGAATATCTGTCAAGTGAACGAATGAATGAATGGCTAGGGGTGGCTCACAGAACTGATGCAGGAAACTCTAGAACCCAGCTCAGAAGTGAACAGGAACCCAGCTTCTCCCAGGAGGAGGGCCACCTGCTCTCACAGCGCTGCCATGGAATGCTGCCATGGAATAATTCTCAGAGAAGTTAAAACAAATGAACGAGCAAGCCCTCCTCGAATCTCTTCTAGCAAGTGGATGACTGGAAATCCCACAGGAAGCGTGATCCTTGCAGGCAAGGACCTCCCACAGCTCTGGGGACTTTCAGCAGCAACTGTCAAAGAGACAGGCTTTGACTCTGGGATGGCTCCATGGCACCTCCAGGTGTTGGGGATATTTCTCTCTCCTATGTCCTTCTCCTTCTGTCCTTGGTCCTCTACTCCTGGCTTCAGTTGGGGCTGGTGTGTCTTTTGGCCCTCCTGGTTCCTGAGCTGAAAGCCATCTTAAGGTAAGGGAGCATCCAACCAATAAACATGTTCTGAGCATCAGCGACCTGCCAGGAACTGTGCTAGGTTCTAGGGACCCCAGAAGAACCAGTCAAGGACCCTGCCCTCTAGGATTCTACAGCCCCACTGGGGAGATGAGGCGAATGTACGAGGAAGGGAAAGCAGTGAAGAAGGACTCAATTTAAGTGTTAAATGAAGGATCCACCATTGGAATTCTGAGAAGGGATGAGGGAGCCCTGGAACATGGATGCCCGAAGTAAGGTCCATGGAAGAGGCAGGGTTGAAATTGGCTCAGAAGGGTTGAGAGGAGATAGACAGGCCAATCTGAAGGGGCAGGTTTTCTGGAGACATCCAAACATCCATAGTTCAATGCCCAAATTCTAGGAGCAAAATTCTGGGGTGAGCAAGGCCGGGGGCCTCCTCCAAATCCGGGCTGGAGGCAGGTGTCTGCCTTCTTTCTGTGCAGACTCTAAGGGTGGGGCAGCTCCTCAGAACAATGGCTCCTGTTCCTCATTCCTCCCGATTTGTTCCGGGACCACAGAGGTGCCCTAGTTGGCAGACCCAAACATACACAGTCTCCACGTCTGAGCTCTGGGGCATTCAGACTTTGGAGAGCTTGTAACCATTACTTCTGCCCCGGGTCTGTTCCTACAATTTGGTTCCGGCAAATCCATTTTCCTCATAATCAGCTTTGTTTGCTTTTTCATTTCTAAAATCTGTTCTGAAGATAAAGCCTCTCTGCATGTCCACATGCACATTAATCCTCCTTGTTCAGAAAGCCAGGCAGGCTAACTACCCATGCTCCCCAGCACCTTCCATAGCACCTCC
This sequence comes from Physeter macrocephalus, assembly GCF_002837175.3. Taxonomy (NCBI): domain Eukaryota; kingdom Metazoa; phylum Chordata; class Mammalia; order Artiodactyla; family Physeteridae; genus Physeter; species Physeter macrocephalus. The sequence goes on along the minus strand of NC_041214.2, from coordinate 51,001,882 downwards.
TTGGAGACTACCCCGTGATTATCTACACTGATGGTGTCTCTCACCACCCAACATTATTGGGACCCACCATTCCTGTCTGAAGAAGAGTTGAGGTAAGTTATAAAAATAGGGAGACGCACTGAGAATAAACCAGCTTTTCTCAGCACTTTCCATGAGCTTAGCTTGTTCTTCTGCAATCTTTACTGGGCCTTTTTTTTTTTTCCCTCTAAGTAATGAACTTGAAAAGATATTTTCCCTGATTGGCATGGCTTGTATTTTCTCCCCCGCAGCCCCATCACACCCACAAGGTATTTCCACCTCTGCACAGGACCTCTTTCCAACTCAGTATCGGCATTTCTTCTTTCATTTGGTATTAGTTCACCTCATCAACTTTCATTCCCCCTCACTCCTGAGGAAAGGGGAAGAGGGGGATGTGGGTGGGTGGGAGTGCTGGGGTCTATGGAGGCCGCTGCAAAGCCTGTACAGCATTGCCAAGTCAGGCCTCCTGCCTCACACATGAAACAGAGGCCGTTCACCTGGACTTCCTCAGTGTCCCCTCCTCCAAAGTATCCTTACCTCCTGGTCACAAGCGGTAGCAGATACCTAGTTTTCTGGGGTTTTGTTTTTTTTTAATATTTATCTATTTTTCTGACCCAACATCCTTCGCTACTTTTCTGCCAACAGCACCCTGATTTTCCTCAAGAACGTCCTCACCCTCAAACCTTCATTCTGCAAACCAGTGATTAATTTCTGTTCCTGTTGTTATTTGCAACAAAACAAGAGACCTACCCCTATCTGGGGAGAAAGTGTCCTTCCTTCTATCCACCAATGTGCTTGATCACATCTCCTCCTATCTCCTTGGGTCCTTATTCTATCGTTATCTCCTCTCTCATCTTCAGTGCCTTGTGTTTTCCTCAAGTCTCTTACACGCTTAAAAAAACCCCCCAAAAAACCCTCAGTTGTGTCCTGAGCTCTCCCATTGCCTTGGCTACCCCAGAGCCTCCCTTTTCTTCCCAAGTAGCTTACCAAAGTCATCTGATCTCAGACTCTTTCCTTATTTACCTCTCATTACTCATCAGCCAACAACCGTCTAGCTTCTTTCCCCAGCACGTCATTAAAACTGTGCTCATTAAAACCAGAGGTGACCTCTTAACATTCCTTTCCTGTGGTTGCCTTTCGGCCCTCAGCTACTTTATCTCCCCTAGGGGATGTTATAGTGTTGACCTTGCCCGCATTTTTCATCCTCTCCTTCCTTATTGTCCTCTGCAGTCTCTGACCTCTGTTTTCTAATCTTCGCTACCTTTCATCTTCTGTCCCCTGCTTCATGTTGGACTCCAGAGCAGGTCCTCATCTCTCCTCCCTTCTCTCACTGCTCTCTCCTCCTGCGTGTGACTCCATCCACTCCAGTGCCTCCTGTTATTGTTCACAGGATGCCTGAGTTCCATGTGGGCATTTCCAATTGCCTGTGAATACCCTGTTGAACAGTTTACAGGGACCTCAAGCTTACAGAGCCCCGCACATAGTAGATGTCAATAAAGAACTGTTAAAAGCATAAATGAAAACATCCCCAACATGTAAGACGCCGAACGCAAGGCATAGAGAATTTCCTGCCATCCTGGCAAAGTTATTTTGAACTTCTGTCCTTTTGCACATGGTTTCCCCACTACCTCCTTTTCCTTCAAGTGCCTACTTTGCTGCTTATTCTTCCTTTAAGTATCAATTCAAGCATTACTTCTTCTAGGAATCCTTCCCTGGACGACACATACCTGCAAAGGTACGCACACACACAATTATTTTCTTTGGCCTCTGGGATCCCATAATGCCTTATAATTCATTTTAAAAAGAGTTATTATTATGTTGTTTTGATTTGCTTATTTATATTTCAGTTTGTGTCACTAGACAACGAACAAGTCTGGTCTTATCTCTGCCCCTCACTGGCCATGGGACATTAATAAAGTCATTGAACTTCTTAGAGTGTCAATGTCCTCACCTAACTAATAGAGGGAGTAACACCAGCCCAGCTTCGATCATAGGGCAGCTGGGAATAAGGGGCTGCATATGGGTAGGCTCTGTAAACTCAACAAAGGAAGGCTGTGGCTTCTGCAAGGAACAGAGAGTCAGGCAAACAGCATTTTATTCCCCATTCTGCTGTTCATCAGCCCTGTGAAACTAGAGTTAATTTTCGTGTTTGAAGAAATCTGGGTTGTGGAATATAGGAGATAATGCATGCAATATTGCTTTGTAAAGGGTGAATGTCTAATGAAAGACATTGCTACTTTTTTTTTTTTTTGCGTGGCATGTGGGATCTTAGTTCCTCCACCAGGGATCAAACCTGCACCCCCTGCATTGGAAGCACAGAGTTTTTAAACACTGGACCACCAAGGAAGTCCCAAGATATTGTTACTTTATTATTATTTTGTCTTAACCTACTCTAAACACAAAACTAAATTAAACGATATCAGTGCGATGGTCAACAAAGGGAGAAGTAAGGGAGACTTACATGTTGAATATAGCCCTTGTATGTTTATATCACAGGAATGACACTGGTTTAACATTTTAAATTTATGTGGCCTATCACGAGAGCTCACTTTTACTGAGCACTCACTTTGAACATCATGTTAAGCACTTAACCTACATTTTCTAAAAAATCTAGTCTTTACAACACCTTACCAAAGTAGGTAGTGTTAATGGCCGAGCAGGGTGTCGTCCCCACATCTGTCTCAATGTGGCTGAAGTTTGTGCCACTCACCACTGCGCTCTGCCGCCCATCTCTAGTGGGAAAGGCAAAGGGACTGGCTCCCAGGACGCAGTGATGCTGAGGGCTGCGGCCAATGGAGTCCTGCTTTAAGTTCTCTACCCAATGGACCAGAAAGGCTGACATTTCTGCTGTAATTTTCCCACATAAAGCTTTTGGACTGGAACTATCTAGTAATAGGAATTAAACCTCCTTATTGGTGTACCTTCTAAAAAATGACGTTTGACAAATAAATACTTGCTATTTGCAAACTGTCAGGAACAAATCAAGCTTCCCAAGGCAAGTATTATAAAATGTCCTCAGGATGAGCTTCAAACGCTGAAGTAACTCAGGAATTCATGGCCAAAATGAGTGAGGAGAGGAAACGGAAGTTAGTCTTTCACTTCTCTCCATCCCTTTATTTCTCTTCCTACTTTAAGGCAGCATGTTCACAGCAGGGTCACAGAATCAAAGAGTTTAAGAACAAGAAGGTTCTCAGAGATGGAGACATAGGCTCTCATCCAACTACCTTCTTTGAGAAACCAAAGCCCAGAGAGGTTAAATGAGTTTCCTAAGGCCACAAGGCTGGTAGGCATCTGGTTACTGCCTATTGGTGAGTGATATGTAAGACCTAAGTCATTCAATGGTCACAACAGCTCAGTAAGGTAGCTACCATTATCACTCTCATTTTACAGTTGAAGAAACTGAAGTATAGAGAGGTTGAGTGACTTGTCCAGTGAAGGCAGTGCCAAGAGTCTACCCCGGGCCATTTGGCTCCTCTTCACTGCTTCCTTCTCCTGGATCTTCAATGACACATCCCATTTTCACGTAGGACAGACACAGCCGGGGAGCCCGTCCCTTGTCTGGCCTGTACAGACAGAAGCCTTTAAGAGCCCTCCTCTGATCAATACCTGAGATGAGTTCAACCCCTTTTGTTTTAGCTTGCCAAGGCCTATCATAGTCGGGGCTGCAAAGGTAATTTGCTCCAGGCCTACTAACCATGAAGGGCCTCATATTTAGATCTTTGACATTCCTCTTACTGTGGCCATACACACAGTCTCAGAGAGACATAGACAAGGCGGAAATAAATTATCTTTATCACACAACCTGACAACAGAGTTTACCTTAAAAACTTAGTGGTTTTTTTTTAACATAAATTCTTTTGTTACTCTGTAACTTACAATTATTTTACACTTTACATTTCATGTTAAAAGGGTAGATTTATAGGATATAAAGATTTAAAAACACTTCAGCTTTTGTAACCTTCATTTTACATTTCTTCTTCCTTTTACCCTTGAACTGCCAAGGTCTCCCTTGAACTTGGAGGGGCTTTGCCTCTTCCTGAAGCCTCTCCAAATTATTCTTTATGAAAAATAAAAATGAGATTAAGTTCTCCATTTAAGGATTGGCTGCAGCAAGGGCGATTAAATCTGCCCAGGTTCCATATACCCTGGCTCTCAGGAAATCTCCAAGGCTTTTGTGACATTCTTCCCCCACCCAGCTGTAATTGTTTTTCACTAGATAAAATTGCTTTGTGGATTTGCCCTGTTCTGTTGGGTTGAAATAACAAAACGAGACAGTTTCAGCTACTCAGCTACCTTGAAGTCTTGTGTTTAGCCTAGAAGCTCAGGGCTGCCTGTGTTTTCCAAGTTAGGAAGATACTAACTGGTCACCTGCTGCCCTTTATAATTTTTATAATAAAAAAAATTTTACCCTTTCTGCTAATATACTTTCAGCCTACAAGCACATATTAAACACTCATGACGTGTCTGGCATGTGCTGCCCTCCAGTAGCTGAAGACTTGCAAGAGAGGTAAAACTTGAGAGGGAAGAACTGTATGTTGTATCCAGTCTATAATCTCTCTTTTCATATTTTGTTATTATAATAAATAACTGTAAGTCTCTCATTTGCCAGAGACCAGTGAGGTCCTCCAGGACAGAGATGCTGCAAGTAATTCATCTTAAACCCTGTGCCTGGTCTGGTGTAGACAGTCGATGAACGTTTGTTTAATGAATGAAAAAATGAAACAATCACAAGGTTTTATCAACAGTTTGCTTCAATAAAATGAGTTTGAAACCATTTCAAGTATTCTCTAAGAGGCAAAGATTTAAAGATTCATTATTTTTTTTTGTTTCATTGCCTTCTGGTTATAAAGAACAGTTTTTATGAGGAAAATTAGCTTTGGCTCTGCTTATGTTGCATGCAGAGTTAGAATGACCATTATAATTTGTTTCAACACCTATTGGTTATACTGAGTATTTATCATATTCAAAATGCTGTGAAAACTGAGGGGCAGGGTTTTACTAAAATTGATTAGCATTGCAATTAATTTAAACACTAGTTTCCCTGGTTTCTTTTTCTCATGGGAAAAATCTACCCTGAATACCCCCGTTTCAAATTGCATTTCTGTAATTTTCCAAAAGTTATCGTAGACCCTAGTCTGAGGTATCTTATTTTTCTCTAAATAGAATCACGTCTCAAGAAGTGAAACAACAGTGTCAGCAGGCAAGACAAGACAATCTCCAGAGGAAGAAGGGAGTACTGACCTGCTAGGGGTATTTGAGCAGAGACACAGAATGGGGGAGGGTGGGGTGAGGGAGGGGGAAGGAACTAACATTTGCTGAATGAACTTCCCTATTTGACTTGACGCTCCCAGGCATCCTGTGGTGACCACTGTGGATCCCACCTTTTTCAGGTAAGGAAACTGGAGCTCAAAAGGTTCATCTTTGCAAAGTCACAGAGCTGGCAAGTGGCAAGGCTGAGATTTGGCCCTGGGTCTGCTACCTCCCAGGGCCATGTTGCTCTCTAATCAATTTCCTTGACTCCTCGATGGGGAGAGGCACAGTTCAGGAAGGGCTTTAATTCCTCAATCCTAGAGGTCAGGGACCAGCCCTCAGCTTCTTTTGTCTCTGGTCTCCCTCCCTTTCCAGTGACCTGCTTTAGTCCTGTACACCAGTTCCTGCTAGATGGGTTTTGAAAGAAGAGATACCATGCCAGAGCCCTCATCCCTCCTAGTGCCCTGTGGCATGATAAATGTGTCCTTGGAGTGCTTAATCTTTTTTTTTTTTTTTTTTTTTTGCGGTACGCGGGCCTCTCACTGTTGTGGCCTCTCCCATTGCGGAGCATAGGCTCCGGACGCGCAGGCTCAGCGGCCATGGCTCACGGGCCCAGCCGCTCCGCGGCATGTGGGATCTTCCCGGACCAGGGCACGAACCCGTATCCCCTGCATTGGCAGGCAGACTCTCAACCAATGCTCCACCAGGGAAGCCCTGGAGTGCTTAATCTTATAATCCTGGCACTGGGCTTTTGGTATTGTTGATTATTTCAGTGACAAAAAAAAAAAAAAAAAAATAGAAAGACAAATATTGTCTGTATAGCACTTATATGTGGAATCTAGAAAACAGTACAAAGGAACTTATTTACAAAACAGAAACAGACTCACAGACACAGAAAACACACTTACGGTTACCAAAGCGGAAAGGTGCGGGAGGGATAAATCAGAAGTATGGGATTAACAGGTACACACTACCACATATAAAACAGATAAACAACGATTTAGTATACAGCAGCACAGGGAACTACATTCAATGTCTTGTAATAACCTATAATGGAAAAGAATCTGAAAAAGAATAGATATATTCTTTTATACATATTTTATATATATTCTATGTATATAACTGAATCACTTTGCTGTACACCTGAAACTAACACAATATTGTAAATCAACTATACTTCAAAGAAAATTTTTTTAAAATTATACATTTAAAGAAATATGTTTTTAGGCAGAATAATACATTTCACAACAACTTACAAATGATTTTACTTTACAACCCCGTTCTTAACTTTTTGGAGTTTTATTAGAAAGACGTCTAATAAATAATAATAGTGTTTTGGTCTTCACTTCTGCTCCCTGACCTTGTTCCCCCACAAGCCTCCTTACCTGAGTAGTTCCAACAGCCCAGACCTGTGTGGATTAGTACTAATCTTGGTAGTGGATGACTGCAAGTGGTGATCCAGCTCAAGGTCAACTCCTCCACCCCTCCTAGTGCCGAAAATGCAGCAGCACTCACTGTCCTAACGTGAGGAAGAATTTTATCCCTATACAGGGAAATTGTAGTAAGAGGCACAAACTGCCCAAGGGAATTCAAAGTGAACTCATTATATTGTCCCTGTTTATGAAAACTTTATTTTGCATAAAATTCAATATATTTTCTTTCTTTCCAACGTGGAAACTACTTTAATGATATTTAGTGTATCTTTGACCTTTAAAACCTTGTCTGTAAAATACTGATTTTTTTTTTTCTAAGAGTTAATCTGCTATGATGTGACAGAGCAACTCGAGAACTGACAAAAATATTGTTAAGATCAATGAAAGACGAATGTGAAAGTTGGAAGATAAATTTTACGTAAGACAAAACTACCACTTTTAATTTAATGATATTTGTTTAAACTTAAATTAACTACATCCCTCCTATGTGACTAAGGGTATAAGTCCCAAGATTCTCTGTGGATTCTGTTTTCTGAACTGTGTCAAAGAAGCTCCTCCCTGTAAATCCAGGGGCTTCTCCTATAGTGAAATGTGAGTTTAAAGCATGCACCTTCATATGGTGAGGTTTGGTGAGGGAACTAGGCTAGCAGTTCCTTCTAGAATTATTATTTAATTCTTCCCTACCTCCCTCTTCTTTTAAAAAAAAATTTGAATTTTACAACACAAGCTGTGCACTTCTGTTCCACCTGGAGTTTGAAACAGTGAGCACATAGATATCTTATGCCCCAGCTATTCTACTCCTATGTATCTTAAAGAAATGAATATGTCTGCTCACAAAAATACATAAACAAGAATGTTCATGTGGGTGGCTTTATTAATAATAATTCAATGGAAACAACCCTAATATCCATCAACAATAAAATGAATAAGTAAACCATGGTATATTCATATAATGGAATGTCATCCTGGAATGAAAAAGATCAAACCACTGATAGACACAACAGTACAGATGAATCTCAGACATGTAATGTTATGTGAAAGAAGCCAGACCCAAAAGGATACATTCTGTTTGCTTTCATTTATGTGAACTTTCAGAACAGGAAAACTAATCTATGGTAGAAGAAATCAGAATAGCGGTTATCTCTGGGGAGGTGGTATTGACTGGGAAGATGTATGATGAAAGTTTCTGGGGAGATGGAAATGTTGTTAGATCTTGATCTGCCTGATCTGTGCTCCAGGAGCATACACAGACGAAAAAATTTATCAAGTTGAACACTGAATACTTGTGTACTTTACCACATATAAATTATACATCAATAGAAATATTAAAGAAAGAAAGAAAGAAAGAGCTGTAGCAGGAAAAACTACTCATCAACACTATACCAAGAGGTTTGGAGATATAGTAATTCCTGCATTTTCTTTGCTATGGAGCAGACTGTGCATCGTTTTGTATACTGGGCATTGCGTTAGTAACTTTATTTTTCCTTTTAATTCTCACTGCCGCCTGGGAGGTGTGCAGAACAGGTATTTATCATCCCTATGTTAATTAGTCTGAGATGACACTGCAAATAAATGTCAGAGTGGGAATTACATCTAGGATGTGTTGTTGCCAAGATGGGTGCCCTTTCTATTCTACTGAGCTGCTTTCCAAGGCAAACTTTATTTGCAAATAAAGATTAAAAAGCAAAGGGTGACACTCTCTTCAAACAACAACAACAAAGAGTAGTAGAAGACAACAGAGGGTCTTCATCAGAAGACACTCTGGCCCTCCTTGGGTGGCTGACCAGGTCTGTTTATGTACAGATGGACTCACTAAGGTTTCAGGGGCATAGGGCACTGTTCCTCCCAGAGGTTGCCAGATAATATGAAGGATGCCTGGGTAAATTTGAATTTCAGACAAATGATGGATAATTATTTTAGTAAAAGTATGTCCAAAGTATTACATGCAGGATACTTATACTGAAAAATTATTGGTGATTTATCTATCTGAGATCCAAATTTAACTAAGTAACTGTGGGTTGTTTTTTATTTTTGCTAAATCTGGCAACTTATCCTGCTCCCATCCCATCTGTTTTCATGATACTACAGCCTCTCATTTCACAGTTAGAGCTTAGGTGTAACTAACCAAGCACACACACAAACACAACCTTGAAAGAGTTTTGGTGAGGAAAGGAGAATTGTTGAGCCCCGGAGTTCAGGGTAATTTTGTAGGGAAACTGCATCAAAAATTTTGTCTTGTTCATTTTTTGTTAAAAGATCTTCAACCTTCAAAAAAAGGGAAGGGGGGAAGATCTCCTAGCTTTGTAGATGAATTATGACAGAGTTCCTTCACATTTCTGGTTTATTTGTCCATAGTGTTGGAAGCAGGGAGGTAGAGGGGCTAAACACTGGGTCCCTCTTATGCCTTCATGGTATTGTGCTATAGCCATTTCCATTTGACAATTTGTTAAGGAAAATGAAGTGTCTCCACAAAATTGCCAACTACTAAAATAGCACCAGCTGCAATTTTTGAGGGGGGAATTGATTTTTCATATTCTCCAGACAGCTTCTTTTTATAAATAGATGATTTGTGTTAAGGTGGTCAGATGGCTCTGAGATGCCACTTACTGGGGAGGGGAACTGTTAAGGGCACTTACCATTCATGCAAAGAACTTTTATGAACTACAGAAATCTCTGAAATTTTTCCATTTAAATTCAAGAATCTAATCAACCTGCCCAGGTATTGGATTAGCCACAAAGACACAGTTATGACTTTCTGCTTCCCTTGCAGGTTTCTCGAAATACTCCAGGGACCATGTCCCTTCCTTCTGCTAACTATATGCTTATTCTCAGTAGCTAAATAATATTATTCTTGAGCCATGTGGTTTAAATGTAAATGCTGTTAAGACTTTAAAGTGAGACACACACAACCTATATGCTGCATGAAAGTTCACAGTGAGCAAAGGGGTTTCCTATTTGAATGTTAATAAAACAAAATTAAGATGCAGAGATACTGGATTCCCCTTCTAACTAGGTTATGATTCCAAATTATAGCTCTAAATGTGGGCTCAGGTGGCAGTGCGGCAGTCTTTGCTGCAGGCTCTGGAGTGTTCCTCCCGTTAATTTAAAGAACGAGATGCTGGGAATTCTCAAATCCTGATTTGGAGTTCTCCCTCAAGTGACCTTAGAAGATATTAGGGCTGCTGAGAGCTGGATGCTGCATTGGTATACTTTCCATATTCCAGGGAGGGGCAGGGGGGAGGCTATCATGCACAACTTCATTAACCCTGAAACCTCAGGAGGTCAAAATTCTGTTCTCTATTTTCTTATTTTTTAATGGATGTTTATTGAACACTTACTGTGGATCAGCCCTCTTCTGGCTGCATGGAACTTGGATGAGGCTGCCAGTATCCTTACTATTAAGGAGTTCATGTTTCAGCATCGGAGACAAACCACAAATCAGTGACTAAGTCATGATCCCATATTTTCTCCCTCCACCATCCTCTAGCATCATCCTTCTACAGTTTCAATGTCTGCTCAGTTATTCAAAGTCTACCCTCTTCTCATCCTGTCATTTACTTTAAACGTGATAGAAGAGGAAGGAACATATAGTCTCAAAAGAGAAACTGTAGACCATAAATATTTGCTATTTTCCATCTTCAGTATTCATGAAAATGCCATATTGCATGCATGTTCTTGAGGGCTAAGAACTTCTATCTTTCATTAACTTTTATGTCAAAGGCCAAGTACAGAACAAAATACTAAGTGTTCAACAGAGAGGAAGAGAAAAGCTTGGAAGAGGAGCATTTCCCCCTCCTGTCCCAGCCTTTCTGAACAGTAAGCCCACCCTGCTAGGCTGGAAGTGTGTTCACCCTTTGTGCTTTCTCAGTCTGCACGTACAATTTAATTTCTGCAATTTTTCAAAAATTGTTTGCCTGGGTCATGTCTGGTCTGCATCTGTTTGGAATGTACAAGATTGTAAACTCTTGGAGGTGGGACCTTGTCTATTTTAATTCATTTTGGGAAGGGTGAGGCTGGGGCTAAATGTTTTGCAAGATTGTAAGCAATCAGGAGCTGAAATTCAAGATGAAAGGGCTCAGGCTATTCCTGACAAAATAGCTTGATTTGTCCTGGCCCCCAAGTCACTTCCCAAGTCACAGCAGACAAAAGAGCACAAGGTGGTCCAACAGGAGCCTAGACTCAAAGGAAAATAAAAAGGAAATATCCAAATATAAAAGCATGCAGTCACTATGATAACAATAGTGAAAAAATATGGATGCATAAGAGCGAACACTGAAAAGGGGTGCAAAGCTAGGAGAGTTGTATTGGAAAGGGAGAATCTGGGGGGATTAAAATTGCTTGAATAATGTAGCTGACATTTTGTGGGGCTAAGGGAATTTTAATGGCAATAAGCATCTTCCTGAGGTCAGGAGGAAGATGAGCCTCTTGCCCTCATTTGTCTCCTATTCTACTCTATACAGAGAATAGAAACCAATGGTTATTGACACTATTTATGTACCAGGCCCCTTACACATGTTCTATCATTAAGCATCCCAACCCCCTTATGAAGTAGGTACCATTGCTACCACTGACTACGTTTTTCCCATTTAATAAATGGGAAACCAAGAGCTTTGGCAAACTGACTGGGATCACACAGTAAGTAATTGGTAGAGGCAGGACATGAACCCAGGCCATGTTAGTCCACAGCCCTGCTCTTTAACTCTTTTACTACACAGCCTAGGTTTGGGGCAAGCTTCCTGTCTCTGGGACTACAAACATTAGAAAAACCCTGAATTTCCTCTTCCTTTCCACAGCTCTGGTCTAAGTCCCTCAAGTAACTATTATACTTCATTTCAGGAGAGGACAATCCACATTTTCATCACTAATGGATTGTGTTTGATATTTAGCTTTGATTCTACCTCCTTCCTGGGGGTTGTCCTTCTCATGATCTCTCCTTGGACACACCTTCTCTGATAGTTAGTACAAAGGGACTTTTAATGAAACAGATTTTTGAATATTGCTTCTTTTTCGCATTCAGATGGCTATGTTTATTTCCATTGCAGCTTTAAACCACCCACAGGTATCATCGATTCTGTGCTGAGAGGCACATACTCCAGACTGATTCCTAATACATGTTGTCATGAGCTGATGATCATTTGATATTCATCAAAGGACTTGGATTCATGCTCAGTTGAGGTCTGAGGGGAGAACTGCTGACATGAAAAATGGACTGAGCTTAACTAGAATTAAGCACTCTACACTGGTGTTCAAATACACCTCATTTATCAAGCAAACATCTCAATTGCTCAGAAGAAGGTAAAGGACTGTGCAAGTTTAGACTCTTAATTGTCCAACTCAGCCTGAAGCCAGAGAAATGGAACGGATTGCCTCTGATACTTCCTTCAGATTGATAATTCTGTACCCTCTTTGGCATGCTACCCTGGCATGGCTCTTAAAATTACAAGAATTGAGCAGGTAGTGACAGAGAGAGTGCTAAGTATTGTGTGGAACAGAGAGAAAATAAGCGTTCAAATGTCAAGTATATAAGCAAAGCGCACCTAGCCTACTGCAATGGACTTGAAGTTTGTCACTTCTGTTTAGCTGTTGAAATGGGAATGCAGTCGTGGAGCCTTGCCTTGGAGCATCCTAGTCTTGGAAGACATGGGTTAATGTTGAGATTTTGCACCATATTATGAAGTTGGCTTGCAAAGGGGAGCAGTTTATGCCACCCCAAAATGTGGTACTTTGGCATGTGGATTATTTTGAGCTGAAACAATCAAGACCCAGCAGACTCAGGAAAAACTCTTACTTCTCTCTTAACTGTCTAAAAGAATTTAGACAGTGGGCCTGGCCCAGAAAAGGAGCTAATACCAGAGGTATTTTTTTATCTGGAAGACTTACCTGCATGACAGGATAAACATTTGCTTTTCTTAACTTTCTGTGAATTACCCTCCTCCCCTTTGAAGCCCCAAGCCCCCATCCCTTTCCTTAGCTCAGGATGGAATATAAGCCTTAACTGCTGGACTGCCTTTGGGTCTCATATTTTTATGGCTCCTGTATGTACAAAACTAAATTTGTTTTTCTCCTGTAATCTGTCTTAAGCCAATTTTTATTGTTAGACCAGTCACAGAATCTAAAAGGGTAGGAGGAACATTTTTCCTCCCCTACACTTGTAAACATCCCTAACTATAATAAAAATAACTGCTGAAGTGCAGAATTCACAAATATCTTAACACTTACTTCCTGTAATAAGCACTATGCTTGATCAGCTTAATTGGATTATTTGTAAATGAGTATGACAAAATGCTAAATGAAAACATTTTCAAGTAATAATATAATTGGTTTGGGCTGGACATACAGTCAGAGAAGCAAAAACAAATGAACAAATAAATAATTACTAAAGCACTAAAGTACTGAAGTACTAAAACCTGCAAGGTTGAACTTGATAAGGTATAACCACTTGTCAAACTATGGGGCATTTAAATAAGTTTCTCAAAGAGTTACCTATATTCACCTGATACACAGTAGTGTTATAAATCTTAAATGTGATCTGGGGTTAAATCAATTATTTTTTCTGAGACAACATAGTGGTTTCTCTAGTTAATATAACTAGCTTCACCTTGGGCATCCAGGCATTCACACTGGAGTGCCAATTACACAGATTCATTGTCACTGCTCTTTCTGTGGCAGCTCAGGAGACGGTATCCTGACTCTCTACTCACATGATCAGAAAATCGGCTGCCACAGACTGTGTCTGAGACGGTTCGAAGAGCTGAACTGGGCTTCTGAGGGTGGACTGCTCCTATTCTAAGAATTGTTCTTTAGTTCCCAAGGAATTTACCAGCAGAAGACATTACTATGAATAAGTTGTTCAAATTTGTGCGTGAGAGTAAAATTCTAAACAGTATTTTTTTCTAGGAGCCAGTGGACACATAATTAAATGAAATGGTCTGGAGGATAAATATCCCCCCCCCTTTATTCAATAATAATAAAGATAACTATAATACCAACAAAACAATAATAGTGTGTATCACTGATTGAGTATTAGTTCTGTGTTGTGTACTTTTCTAAGTACTTTACATGTATTAACTCAATCCTCACATGAACCTATAAAGTAGATACTATTATTATTTCCAATTTCAGATGAGGAAACTGAACTACAGAGAGTGCTTAATTAAGGTCATGTAACTAGTAAGGATTAAAACCCAGACAATTTGTCCCCAGCAATCTTGCTCTTAATTTCAATGCCACAATTGCTTCAAAAACAGCAGGAGAGTGTTCCCTGGTTGCCTAGTGGTTAGGATTCTGGCTTTCACTGCTGTGGCCCAGGTTTAATCCCTGGTCAGGGAACTGAGATCCCACAAGCCGCACAGCCAAAACAAACTAACAAACAAACAAACCAGGAATACAAAGGTTTGATACTTCATCAGATGTTTGACTGAGTTCACACAAGAACACGATAGGTTTTCCTCTGCATTTAACTGTTCCTTCACTCCTCTCTCCTACCTACGTAGTTGTTTCTGATTAGCAATCACCCATCAACTTAGAAAACTTAGAAAGTACAGAAGAGCACAAATATGGAAAATCACCCATAATCCCATCACTATACATTTTCCAGTGTTTGATAAGTAGGTAAATAGATAGAAAGATAGACAAACAGATAGATATATGTAGGTATACATATAGATATAGATATATCGATACAAGTACAGGTAGAGATAGATAGTTGATAGATAGAGAGATAGATAAGGCTCTGTAAGAACAGTTTCTTTGTCTGTTTTATTTACTGTGGTATTTCAATATCCTGGAACAACGCTTGGCACAAGGTAGGGGTTCAAAAACATTTGTTTAATAAATACAGCTGAATAATTCACTTACTTATTCCAAAAATATTTATTCAGAGCCTTCTCTGTGCCAGGCACCATTCTGAGTAGTGGGGCTACAGCAGTGATAAACAGAGATCCCTGTCCTCATGGAGCTTATATGCTACTGGGGACTGTCTGACAATGAACAAATAAACAAATTACATATATGCTTGTGTGTGTATGTGTGTATATATATATGCACATACATACACACATATACACACACCAAGTGTTAGTAATGTCAAATGGTGATCAGTTTCATGAAGAAAATTGCAGGGAAGGGGGATGGGGAGTACAGGGTAGGGGTGGGGTGGCTATATGAAACAGGGAGCTGTGAAGACCTCACTGAGAAGGTGCTCTCTGAGAGATGAGACCTGAAAGTGCTGAAGGGGTAGTCATGCGGTTGGCTGGGGAAGAACAGGCAGGTAAATGCAGGTACAGGGCGCTGGAGCATGAGTGGACTTGGTCTGTGCCAGGAACATCCAAGAGGCCCATGTGGCAGGAGCAGAGTGAGCAGAGGGGAAGAATGAAGAGGGCCAGGAAGTATTGTGGAGTTGGGAGTGTCAGATCAGGTAGGGCTTTGTTGGACCACTGTAAGGGCTTTGGCTTTGACTCTGGGTGGATGGAGAGGCACTGGAGGGTTCTACACAGAACAGTGACATGAAATAACTTAGGGTTTAAAAGAATCCTTCTGTCTGCTGGGTTGCAAGTAGGCTGTGTAAGGGCAATAGCATTAGGACCAGTTAGGAGGCCATGGCAGTAACCCAGGGGAGGGATGGGAGTTGAGTTGGATGGCAGCAGTGGAGGAGGCAAGGAACAGTTGGAATTTGGATATATTTTGAAAGAAGAGCCAGTGAGATTTGCTGACATATTAGATGTGGGGCAGGAGAGAAAAAGAAGGGCCAAGAATGATTCCCAAGTTTTGGCTTTTGCAACTAAGAGGATGGAGGAAATTAACTGTCATTAATTGAGATGGAGAATGCTGGAGGAAAGGCAGGTTGGGTGGGGTTGGGGAGTCAAAGAGTTTGGTTTTCGACACGGCAAGTCTAAGATCCAAACAGAGATGTCAAGTGGGCAGTTGCAGGTACGAATCCAGAGCCTGAGGGAGAAATTCATGCTGGATACCGTGATGTGAATATCTAATTACAAAATTTAGATTATCTTATGAATAATATGGTAATCTACTGTTTTCATTTAACAATATATTATGAACACTTTCTCATGTTAAATAAAATTATATATGTTTAAAATGAACATCAACCAAACACTTGAGGTTAAGAATAGCTCTGGAAAACCACATTTGTTATTTTGTTTAATCCTCACACAAACACCATGGTGTAGTTGTTTTGATGCTCATTTACATGAGGAACTGAGGCTTCAGTGAGGTAAAATGACTTGCTCAAGGTCACCACCAGCACATGGGGGGATAGGATACAAACTTGTATTTTCCAAGGCGTTTTCTACACCATGTTTGCCTCTAAGGTAACATTACCAGTTTTACTTTTCTCGAGCTATGACAAATCTATAGAAAGTTTATTGCAGCTAAATATCTGTTAAGTGTCTCAGGATGTTGCTCAAAAATAGAATCTATAATGACACACTCTATGTATTGCATAACATGGTGATGCGCAACTTCTATCTAATCTGATCATTTGCAGATGGCATAAATTCACATAATGGTTCACATACACCATGGTGATCATTTCCTCAGTGTTACATAAGCAATTCATTCGCCACTTTCCTGGTGTTCTTGCTCATTTTTGTCTTCTTGGATCTTGGTTGAAGGTCACTGACCTTTCTAATCTCGAGGTAATAAGAGCCCATTGTTCTGAGCTGATGAGCTAGAAGGAAATCACTGCTTATTCACAGGGCTTCACCTTTTGAAATCCCTTTAAAAACCAATGGCAGCATGTTATGGGAGAGGAAGGACAAGGTGTAAGGTCATCACAAATTCTCTTAGAGCTATAGAAGCTGGGCCTCTTATGTCCCTTCCGAGCCAGACCTGAGGCCCGTGATACCATAGGGTGCTGGCTAGGAAGCTGAGGAGAGAAGAAATTGGCAAAAAAGGAATAAGTTGGACTTCCCTGGTGGCACAGTGGATAAGAATCTGCCTGCCAACGCAGGGGACATGGGTTCAAGCCCTGGTTCAGGAAGATCTCACATGCTGCGGAGCAACTAAGCCCGTGTGCCACAGCTACTGAGTCTGTGCTCTAGAACCCGCGTGCTGCAACTATTGAAGCCCACATGCCTAGAGCCCGTGCTCTGCAACAAGAGAAGCCACCGCAATGAGAAGCCCGTGCACCGCAACGGAGAGTAGCCCCCACTCGCCACAACTAGAGAAAGTCCACACTCATCAACGAAGACGAAGACCCAACACAGCCAAAAATAAATAAAATTAAATCTTAAAAAATAAAAAGGAAAACGTGTGAGTTCACACAGAAAATCAGAGTGACCACTGGCAGAATTTTTATTTTTCTGCAATGCAGGGAGCTGCATTCATTTTTTTTTTTTTTTGCGGTGTGCGGGCCTCTCACTGTTGTGGCCTCTCCCGTTGCGGAGCACAGGCTCCGGACGCGCAGGCTCAGCGGCCATGGCTCACGGGCCCAGCCGCTCCGCGGCACGTGGGATCTTCCCAGACTGGGGCACGAACCCGCGTCCGCTGCATCGGCAGGCGGACTCTCAACCACTGCGCCACCAGGGAAGCCCTGCATTCATTTTTATTCATTTTATTATTCATTCATTCATTTTATTCATTTTATTCATTTTAATTCATTTTTAATGCACACCAACAGAACGACTCAATCCAATTTTGAAAGAAGGTTTACAGGTAACATATACTCTTCTTCAGAATGGAATTGGAATGGTGTTGCTGCTAGGTACGTTCACATGAAATAAGTGCAAGATTTTTTTTTTTTTTTGCCACATCATACAAGGCATTTTCTCTTTTGAGTACTGTAGAATGCACTGCCCTTAAAATACTCATATTTTGTGCATAGTGGTTATATAGTTCTTTGTTGATAAACTTTGTAAGTGGCCATAGTCTAAAACAATAATGATAAGCTCTACTGTTTCTTGAGGACTTTTTCATCCATCAGATCTCCTGAGAAGTATTTTAAATACTGGCTAATTTTATTCTCATCGAAACCATGTTTTACCATGGGGAAACTAAGCCATCTTTTCTCGTGGGAGGCCACACAGGTGGGAAGTTGGGGAGTGGAAGTCTGACCCAAAGGCTGGCTCAGGCTCTTTCTTCCCAAAAATTGGGAAAAAAAATCAAGGAAAACCAAAATTGTAATCATTTCCACTGGCATATGCAGTGGTTTCTAATTTGTGTGAAAACTTCTAGCCCTTCCCAAGGGACTTGCAAGGAAATTTCAGAGATCCAAGTTGTTATAAGCTGGTTTGCAGTGACAGAGAGGCACCATGAGGGAGGGAAATGGACAGGCACTGCAGGAAGTGAGAACACAGTGAGGTGAACAGGGACTCAGCTTCCTCTGGGCGCCTCCTCTGGTCTTTCTGCTATCCTGTGCAGGGCCCAGAGCACAGTTCCCTCTCTCCTTATCTCCTTCCCTCCCCTAACATGCAGACCTCATAGGAGAATGGAGCTTATCTGACTCTGGACAGCTGTTGGCAGATGGAGGGACAGAAACGACCAACCAAAATTATGTCATGGCCTTCAATTTGGGGTTTTTTATTTATTGATGGTGTTGGTTTCATTTAAGTGAAGGGATGATATGGAATAATCAGGAAAAATTCTTAAGCCTCATTCTGCCAAAAGTTCTAATCCATTAAAATAAGTCCATTCGCTGGGAGATTCATGATGGCTGAAATGATGAAAAGATTCATTGTTCTAAACCTGTGCTGTCTAATAGGGTAGCTGCCAGCCACATGCGGCTATTGTTCACTTGAAATGTAGCTAATGCAACTGAGAAACTGAATTTTTTATACTACTTAATTTTCCAATCCCTATCAAAATGCCAATGGCATTTTTCATGAACTAAAACAAATAATTCTAAAATCTGTATGGAAACACAAAGATCCAGAATAGCCAAAAAAATCTTGGGAAAAAAGAAAAAAGCTGGAAGTATACATATCCCTGATTTCAGGCGGAACTTCAAGATGATGGAGGAATAAGACATGGAGATCACCTTCCTCCCCACAAATACATCAACAATACATCTACATGTGGAACCCCTACAGAACACCTACTGAATGCTGGCAGAAGACCTCAGACTTCCCAAAAGGCAAGAAACCCGCCATGTACCTGGCCATGTGGCTGACAGGGTCTTGGTGCTCCAGCCAGGTGTCAGGCCTGAGCCTCTGAGGTGGGAGAGCCGAGTTCAGGACATTGGACCACCAGAGAAACCTCCTGGTCCCACGTAATATCAATCAGCGAGAGCTCTCCCAGAGATCTCCGTCTCAACGCTAAGACCCAGCGAAAGCCTACACAACCCACTGAACCAACCTGAGCCACTGGGGGCAGACACCAAAAACAACGGGAACTATGAACCTGCAGCTGTGAAGAGGAGACTCCAGACACAGTAAGTTAAACAAAATAAGAAGACAGAGAAATACTCAGCAGATGAAGGAGCAAGGTAAAAACCCACGAGACCAAACAATGACGAGGAAATACGCAGTCTACCGGAAAAAGAATTCAGAGTAATGATAGTAAAGATGATCCAAAATCTTGGAAATAGAATGGAGAAATTACAAGAAAATTTTAACAAGGATCTAGAAGAACTAAAGACCAAACAAACAATGATGAACAACACAATAAATGAAATTAAACATTCTCTAGAAGGAATCAATAGCAGAATAACTGAGGCAGAAGGACGGATAAGTAACCTGGAAGATAAAATAGTGTACATAACTACCGTAGAGCGGAATAAAGAAAAAGAATGAAAAGAATTGAGGACAGTCTCAGATACCTCTGGAACAATGTTAAATGCACCAACATTCAAATTACGGGGGTAGCAGAAGAAAAAAGAGAAAAAGAAAGGGTCTGAGGAAAATATTCGAAGAGATTATAGTTGAAAACTTCCCTAATATGGGAAAGGAAATAGTCAATAAAGTCCAGGAAGCACAGAGAGTCCCATACAGGATAAATCCAAGGAGAAACACTCCAAGACACATATTAATCAAACTATCAAAAATTAAATACAAAGAAAGAATATTAAAAGCAGCATGGGAAAAACAACAAATAACATACAAGGGAATCCTCATAAGGTTAACAGCTTATCTTTCAGCAGAAACTGTGAAAGCCAGAAGGGTGTGGCAGGACATATTTAAGGTAATGAAAGGGAAAAACCTACAACCAAGATTACTCTACCCAGCAAGGATCTCATTCAGACTTGTCGTAGGAATTAAAATCTATACAGACAAGCAAAAGCTAAGAGAATTCAGCACCACCAAACCAGTTTTACAACCAATGCTAAAGGAACTTCTCTAGCCAGGAAACACAAGAGAAGGAAAAGACCTACGATAACAAACAAAAAACAATTAAGAAAATGGTAATAGGAACATAATACCGACAATTACCTTAAATGTACATGCATTAAATTCTCCTACCAAAAGACATAGATGACTGAATGGATAGAAAAACAAGACCCGTATATATGCTGTCTATAGGAGACCCACTTCAGACCTAAGGACACATACAGACTGAAAGTGAGGGAATGGAAAAGATATTCCATGCAAATGGCAATCAAAAGAAAGCTGGAGTAGCAATTCTCATATCAGACAAATAGACTTTAAAATAAAGACTAAAAATAAATAAATAAATAAATAAATAAATAAATAAAATAAAGACTATTACAAGAGACAAAGAAGTACACTACAAAATGATCAAGGGATCAATCCAAGAAGAAGATATAACAATTGTAAATATTTATGCACCTAACATAGGAGCACCTCAATACATAAGGAAAATGCTAACAGCCAAAAAACGGGAAATTGACAGTAACACAATCATAGTAGGGGACTTCAACACCCCACTTTCACCAATGGACAGATCATCCAAAATGAAAATAAGCAAGGAAACACAAGATTTAAATGATACATTAAACGAGATGGACTTAATTGATATTTAAACGACATTCCAGCCAAAAACAACAGAATACACTTTCTTTTCAAGTGCTCATAGAACATTCTGCAGGATAGATTATATCTTGGGTCACAAATCAAGCCTTGGTAAATTTAAGAAAATTGAAATGGTATCAAGTATCTTTTCTGACCACAACGCTATGCGACTAGATATCAATTACAGGAAATAATCAGTAAAAACCTACAAACACATGGAGGCTAAACAATACACTACTAAATAACCAAGAGATCACTGGAGAAATCAAAGAGGAAATCAAAAAATACGTAGAAACAAATGACAAGGAAAACACAATGACCCAAAACCTATGGGATGCAGCAAAAGCAGTTCTAAAAGGGAAGTTTATAGCAATACAACCGTATCTCAAGAAACAAGAAACATCTCAAATAAACAACCTAACCTTACAACTAAAGCAACTGGAGAAGGAAGAACCAAAAAACCCCAAAGGTAGCAGAAGGAAAGAAATCATAAAAATCAGATCAGAAATACATGAAAAAGTAATGAAGGACACAAGAGCAAAGATCAATAAAACTAAAAGCTGGTTCTTTGAGAAGATAAACAAAATTGATAAACCATTAGCCAGACTCAGCAAGAAAAAAACTCAAATCTAACACCTATCCTTCTGAAACTCTTCCAAAATATAGCAGAGGGAGGAACACTCGCAAACTCAGTCTACGAGGCCACCATCACCCTGATACCAAAACCAGACAAATATGTCACAAAGAAAGAAAACTCCAGGCCAATATCACTGATGAACATAGATGCAAAAATCCTCAACAAAATACTAGCACACAGAGTCCAACAGCACATTAAAAGGATCATACCCTATGATCAAGTGGGGTTTATCCCAGGAACGCAAGGATTTTTCAGTAAACGCAAATCAATCAATGTGATAAACCATATTAACCAATAGAAGGAGAAAAACCATATGATCATATCAATAGATGCAGAAAAAGCTTTCGACAAAATCAACACCCATTTATGATAAAAACCCTCCAGAAAGTAGGCATAGAGGGAACGTACCTCAACATAATAAAGGCCATATATCACAAACCCACAGCCAACATCGTTCTCAATGGTGAAAAACTGAAATCATTTCCACTAAGATCAGGAACAAGACAAGGTTGTCCACTCTCACCACTATTATTCAACATACTTTTGTAAGTTTTAGCCACAGCAATCACAGAAGAGGAAGAAATAAAAGGAATCCAAATCGGAAAAGAAGAAGTAAAAGTGTCACTGTTTGCAGATGACATGATACTATACATAGAGAATCCTAAAGATGCTACCAGAAAACTACTAGAGCTAATCAATGAATTTGGTAAAGTAGCAGGATACAAAATTAATGCATAGAAATTTCTTGCATTCCTATACACTGATGATGAAAAATCTTAAAGAGAAATGAAGGAAACACTCCCCTTTACCATTGCAGCAAAAAGAATAAAATACCTAGGAATAAGCCTACCTAAGGAGACAAAAGACCTGTATGCAGAAAACTATAAGACACTGATGAAAGAAATTAAAGATGATACAAACAGATGGAGAGATATACCATGTTCTTGGATTGGAAGATTCAACATTGTGAAAATGACTATACTACCCAAAGCAATCTACAGATTCAATGCGATTCCTATCAAATTACCAATGGCATTCTTCACAGAACTAGAACAAAAAATTTCACAATTTGTATGGAGACACAAAAGACCCCGAATAGCCAAAGAAATCTTGAGAAAGGAAAACAGAGCTGGAGGAATCAGGCTCCCGGACTTCAGACTCTACTACAGACCTACAGTATTCAAGACAGAATGGTACTGGCACAGAAACAGAAATATAGATCAATGGAACAGGATAGAAAGCCCAGAGATAAACCCACGCACATATGGTCACCTTATCTTTGATAAAGGAGGCAAGAATATACAACGGAGGAAAGACAGCTTCTTCAATAAGTGGTGCTGGGAAAACTGGACAGCTACTGGTAAAAGACTAAAATTAGAACACTCCCTAACACCATACACAAAAATAAACTCAAAACGGATTAAAGACCTAAATGTAAGGCCAGACACTATAAAACTCTTAGAGGAAAACATAGGCAGAACACTCTGTGACATAAATCTCAGCAAGATCCTTTTTGACCCATCTCCTAGAGAAATGGAAATAAAACAAATATAAACAAATGGGACCTAATGAAACTTAAAAGCTTTTGCACAGGAAAGGATACCATAAACAAGACGAAAAGACAACCCTCA